>NC_068290.1:12942562-13252562 GCF_025860055.1 Xyrauchen texanus | reverse complement strand
AAGTTCAGTTTCAGGTTGCAGATGATGTTTGGACCACTCAACATGTTTGGCAGACATGGGATAATGATAATCCATACATATATTCAGAATTTTAGAATTAAAATGTTTATTTTAACATGATTGGCAGTGATTTGATGATGCTGACCATTTACTTTTAATCAGAATTATGTATTTATCTTTATAGAAAATCAGCTGTAATGTATATAACTAATAATAATAATATTTAACACATTGCTCTAGACTCCAGGGGGGACTGCTAGCATAGTGATAGAGCAGGAAGTTATGAATGGCCTCCATCCCTGAACACCAACAATGACTTTCATCTGTCTGAAGTGCTGCCCCATAGAGACGCCTTGTCACTTCCTGTGAAGCTCTTCATTTGGAAGGACCATGGAAGGGCATTGTGCTAGCTATAGACTGAAGGGACCTTCTGCTGGGTTCAAACCACCCGCTCCTATCTTATCTCATTGAGGCTGTGGTTTTGAAAGGGACGGTGGCATTTATCAATGAAAGTGGTCACTGAATGGCAGACATCCTTGTTCTGACAGTGAATGTTTGAGAAAATTGGTTGATAGTAGCTTCTAAAGGCATATTCACACCAAGGGATTGTAGAGGAAAATTGAAAAAAAGAAAATGAAATAGGCCCTTTCTATAATACAGTAATACTCTATCCAGAGTGAAAAGAAATGGTCCTAGGTGTAAAATACTGTATATACCTGTAAATATGTCTACATACATATCTTTGTACATATACAGTATGCCAGGCAGAAGTCTTTGGTTGCTGCAATGCAGCTCGCTGTTGTTCCTGTTTCTCTCATATTCATTATTATAGGCTGTTATTAAAACATGTCTTAATCAAAATATAATGCCTAGTATTTTGTCATTATATTAAGACTTGCTTGCCAACTAAATGAAAGAATGCTCAGAAATGTTCTCCGCTCTTCCTTCAGGTTACCATAATTATCTTAAGTGTGCACCACTGTTTCAAACCGCGGTTGGCTTGAATGGAGATGTCATAACCATGACATTTTTAATACACTGTGTTAAGTTGAAAGTAGTCCATTTTCAATGAGTCTGGGGAGGGGCCGGGGAGGGTGGAGGTTATTAGGCCTCAAATGAGATGTCATCCTCCACCAGTTTTCTGTGGTTTTCTCATTTTAGGGTAAAGTAATCAAATTATTTCTATTAATATTTCTTGAAAAAGAAGGACTGAACATTTTAGAAATATTTTATGTATACAACCCAGATCTGTGTGGCTTTTTTAATGCTAAATGCCTTTTTTCATATCATGTCAGATGTTCTAATACTATTTTTAGCTCGACATAAATAATGCAGTGCATGGCAGCATTTTCTTGGTTTGTCTCTGAACAACTTACAATGCCAGTACCTAAATTCAGTTAAATGGATTAGAAAGTAAAACCTTGCCATAGGCAGACTTCAGGGTTAAAGTTGGAAGACCCCATCAATTTTTTTATGGTTTTAATCCATGTGTAATAGTGTTAAGGCCAACTATATGCTAGTGAACCCTTAAAGTTGACCAAATAAGCTTTTTAGCAGATTTTGCATTTTAAATGTAGTTGTTCTCTTTGGGAAAATTGGACCAAAAATATCAGTGACTAATGTTGCACTACATGGATCTCTCTAGAGAGAACAAATGCTCTCTAGAATAAGAATGTTCATCCCCCTGCAACTGCATATTTAAAATAAAATCCCTTCAGTACATGAGGTTCCACCTAAACTTACTGTTTCAATAGGAAATACGTCAAGACAGAAATGAAAACGTCACTCATCAGGTAATTTCATGTGGTCTTAAAATTGTAAGTTCAAACTTCCAAATATTAGTCGCTCTAAAACTTACAAACACCCCACATTCAGGATCATACTGGCTAATCCAATTGCCCCAGGGGAAAAAAAAGTCCACCATTGATTGTTTTTTTTTGTTTTGTTTTTGTTAGGATGACTCTTCTGCCTCATGGCATCTGAATAGACATGTTGATATGGAGACAACACTACTGTCCCTCTGAGGATTCAGAATGAGCTTTATTGCCATGTATGCTTACACACACAAGGAATTTGTCATGGTGACAGAAGCTTCCAGTGCAAAGAAAATGCAACCATATATACATGCATACAAACACATACATTTAAACATATACACATATAGTGACATAAAAATAAAAAATAGATATAGCAGATAATTAAAAAGAGAAATATACAATAGAGCAATAATGTTGCACGGATATTTAATATACAGATATACAGTTATGTGCAGGTGATGCAATGAATTGAAGAAGAGGTAGGATATGTTAAAAAAATATAAATTACATATAGATATAAGTGTGAATTGATGGATTAAATTTTGCACATGGTTGTATTGACTAAAAGGAAAGTATTTGGGGGCAGTTTTAACTGTTCACGAGGTGGATGGCCTGAGGGGAAAAAAACAGTTCCTGTGCCTGGCTGTTCTTATCACCGTGAGACTGTCAATCCGTGCATCTTATCACGTGGCTTGTTGAGTGTGTCCATGTACAAATCTCCACATGCCCCACCGTGAGCGAGAACCACATTATGGCAACCACGAGGAGGTTAACCCAAAATGTTTAGGTTAACTTGACTCTACCCACCCTAGCCAACGAGCCAATTGGAGCTTAGGGGCCTGACTGGAATCACTCAGCATGCCCTGGACATTTCACATACTTAAAATAATGTAGTGATCCTAACTGACCTTAGACAGGTAATGTTTTCTTTGATTAAATATCAGGAATTGTGAAAAACTGAGTTTAAATGTATTTGGCTAAGGTGTATGTAAACTTCTTCAACTGAAAATCACCTAATTTTCACGTACATCCATATACAGTAGGGGTTCTAAACCAGGGTGGTACCGCCCCCCAGGTGGAGGTCAAAGGATGCAAGGAGGTACTGAGAGTAAAGTAGTAGAGAGGGGGGCGTTAGGTTACAAATGGGAGGCTTTATCAGTCATAATCAAATCTATCGTCAAGTTCCTCTTCATTAAAAACATTTATCTAGACTTTGAGTATATCAGTTGGTTCTCAGTTATACAGGTTCATCTGATTTAGAAGTCCAGCGACCAGTGGTGAATTCTCAGGGCCAGCAAAACCTTCTCTGCTGGCCTAACATGCCAAATAAATAAATATTTATTCTCAATCACCTTTTTGCCTATGTATTTTGAATCGTTATACACTAATTATTCTACAAACAAATAGATAGAAAAAAAAAGTTTATCCAGTCAGAATTTATTCCTTGATGCTTATAAGCAAAGCTGTCACAACTGTTTCACAAATCTCATGCCCGAAGACGAAGCAGCGTGTGAGTCTGAGCTCCATCCCCTCAGGCCTTCAGAATTTCTTCAGAATCCCTCAATAGTGCAACTGAATGAGCAACTAAAGTAAAATTGTCAGATTTATCAGCCAATCAGATTGATTTATTTGTTCTTGGTGGGTGTGATCTTTAGGATCTATCCCGGTCGAGGCCTTCTAGCTGGCCTTGAGTGATGCAATCACGCTTTAAGTGATGTATGTTATTCAAGAGCGAAAAGCATAAGATCAAGCTGTCTGACGAGTCGGCTGTCATCACTGCTGGTATTGCCATTGAGAAAGAGATCCTTATGGGTTTAAAAACATGAGATGTTCTGCATGACTGTGTGATTGCTTAATTTATTAAACAGGAAATGAGGACTGATTTTGACTTAAAGCTAATTGGTGAGTGCTTTTTGCATTGTTATAGCAACATCAGGAGTTTTCTAATTGTAAATTATGCTGCTTGAGCATTCAGTGTCGCATAAAGTTTTGAAAACTAGTGCTGTGTTCCATTCAACTCGTAAAGTCGGATTTTACAACTTCCTACTAGGAAAAGTGCAATGAAATGCATCTAAGTCAGAATTACAACTTGTAGCCTCATGCAGAAATTCTCAACTCCCATTTCGCCGTGATGCAGGTGCATGATGCCACACAAACAAGTCGACACTCAGGGAGATATACAAAGTAAGAGATAAACATTCACTTTATTAAGTAATATCTATACATTTGTTTGTTTCCACATTACATGATATTAAAACTTGTTTAACAAACACCTGCAGAAGCAGGTGTATATGGTAAATTATAATCTCTTTTGATAATCGTACACCTGAAGCACAAATGCTAGCGCTACAGCATTGTTTATCAGTTGGGTTGCTAGGAGACATCTTTAAAGAGAGTAAAATGCCTGCTAAGCTAACGGGAGCATTGCAGTTCAGAATATCATGGAAAGGAATGCATTTATGGTCAGAGATATCAAATAGGAATATCCCACATCCAACATGAATGGAATGCAGCATAACCGTGTACACTGACGAAATAAAATGTATTGCAAGCAATATTTTTCCAGGTATTATAGACTCCTTGGTAGATTCATATGAAAAATCATGATATTTGAATGTCTGTTCGGGAGAAGTTCATTTCACAAAACAGTCAGGCTGCAATTAAAATTAGGCTTGCTTGAGCATTAAGTGTCGTTTCAAGTTCTGGCTTTCGTGCGTGGATGTGTTTTTAAAATGTCAATTGGTATTACTAGTTAGCTGCGACATAATGTATGGTGCCCAAAGGCATAGGGTAGCCCTCTACATTGCGAGTAAATCACTCGTATATGCGAGTACATTTCACACTATGTGACCAAAACACATCTGTTATTAGCCACTGGCAAGTGATAGAGTTGTGTAGTGTCGAAGCACCGAGGACCTTTTACTGAATAAAAAGCAGTTGATTAAGAAGCTGGATTCAGCCTTGTCTTTCCCTACATGCTGTCTCATGATCGCGCAGAAAGAAGCAATTGTGTCTCATTCAGTTGAGCTCTGAGCATCCCAGGGCACCATGGATGTGTGTGTGTGTGTGTGTGTGTGTGTGTGTGTGTGTGTGTGTGTGTATATGTATATATATATATATATATATATATATATATATATATATATATATATATATATATATATATATATAGAATTTTTACAGTGCATCCGGAAAGTATTCACAGCGCTTCACTTTTTCCACATTTTGTTATGTTAAAGCCTCATTCCCAAATTGATTAAATTAATTATTTTCCTCAAAATTCTACAAACAATACCCCATAATGACAACTTGAAAGAAGTTTGTTTGAAATCTTTGCAAATTTATTAAAAATAAAAAACGAGAAAAAAATGTTACATGTACATTATATTCACAGCCTTTGCCATGACACTCAAAACTGAGCTCAGGTGCATCCTGTTTCCACTGATCATCCTTGAGATGTTGGATGTTGAAAAGAAGCTTTGTCATGAGTTGTGCTAAATAATATTTGATTATTATATATTTTTTTAAATGCTGTGAAACATTTTTATTTTAAAATGATTCATATTTGAAAAACTTGTATCCACAAAATCAAAGTCATGTGGTGCAACCAACATGTATTGTGGGTGGAAATGTTGATGTCATGTGACAAAAAATCATAAAAGAGGATCCCTTTAGACCCACAAGACTTCATATCATTAAATATAATTTTTTTGACATTTTAATAAAAAGGCACATTTTGTTCAGGTCAATTGGTGCAACCATGAAAAACGTATCGAAATTCTTGACTTAAACTCATGACATCGGCATATCTGTGAATATTCTTGCTTTAGTGATTTTACATTTAAAATTGTATTAATTTATTAAAAAATTAAAACTTGAATAAAAAACAATTTATAAATTCAAATTGCACTCAAAATGATTATCCAAAAATTATATATATATATATATATATATATATATATATATATATATATATATATATATATATTGTATTCGCTCTAAACATGCAAGAGAAAAATTACTTACACAAATGAAGACATAAAAACAATTATAAATGTAAAAATAATAACTATAATAATGATAATAATCACTAAAATATAAATCATGGTTCGAGGTGAACTTGTTTTTGTATTATTATTTTATAGAGTTTGTATTATTTTACAGGCTGCAGAGTTGTGCTCACAATGAACTGATCTGTGGAAATAAAGGACCTCCTGAATTGAGATGTCTGATGTCATTTGCAGCACGCATGGATGATACTGTTCTGGCAAAAAACAAAAAAAAACAAAGAGTGAGAACCTTTTAGATGTGCGTGTTCCACGAGACTGCACACCTCCGTATCAGCGTATTATATGCGCATAGATGCTTTTCTGTCATCTGTTCTTAATAATATTATAAAGTGTGTTTCTTCAAGCGTGTGTCTGTGTCTATTGACAAATTATTTGTAATGTTAATTTGATAATAATAGCCTAATAATAATAATAATAATAATGAGAATAATTTAATACATTCATGGGGAAAGAGCCAAATATCATCTTGACATCATCAAAGGCATCAGCTATTGGTGATCACTCTGACCATCGTCGATCCCGAGATCATCGCACCCTTATGTGCATTTCTCTCAATAAATTAACAAAATGTTCAGACAGTCTCTTGCTGGTTTTTCCGACACATTCAGATTCATTACTGCTCATTATTACGGTTTATTATTTCTCTGTTATGTATAACTGTGTTAGCAATGTTACTTATAACATTCTTTGTCAGCCCTGGAACTCAAACCATTTTCTGATGCCCCCAATAATTTAAGTAATTAAATTAATATCATAAACCTGCGACTAGTCGACTAATGGCTTAAACTAACAACTAGTAGTCCACTAGGAAAATCTTTGGTCAGGGGCAGCCCTAGATATATTGGTTGACCACTACTTTTGATGTCTGACTTCGTAAAAAGTAGGATATTTTCATATATGCTTGACTGAACTTATTTTTAATTGGTAATGTGACAGAGGAGCACATCTTTGAGCTCATTTGCTGTAATAGTGTTTGTAATGTTTGCCACAATCAAATTGGACTTTAACTCAGGTCATTCTCTTATCAGTAAAAAACTAGGTGATTAGCACTCTAACCTTCTCCCTGTTTTGCACACACTTGTCTGGTATGACATCATGGTTTTAAAGGTGTACTCTTCGCATTAAAAAAAGCTTTATTACTTAAAGTAATAGGAATTTTTTAATAAATGTATAAAATCATGAACACACAGGAAATGAAGACTCCAGTCATATCAGTAACCATAGAAAAGCTGTTTTATTCTACATAGAGAGGGTCCCCTCATGGGGTCTCTCCATGTTTGGATCACATGACTAGCTGAATACTGCCTGCTTAATCTTAGTAACCAACCTTGAAATTCTGTTAGATTCCGTAGATTTTTGTCTTACAGTTTTTTAATAGTCTGAAGTGAACAGACCCTAAGGGCACATCCATGCTAATATATTTTCTGTTTGTTTCCACCTTACAACCACACTGGAATGGTGTTTGCCCTCCACTCAAAATGGAGACTTTAAGAAACGGAATTGATTAAGCAATGACGTTAATAAATGGAAAACGTCTCGGGTTATGACTATAACCCTTGTTCCCTGAGAAGGGAACGAGACACTGCGTCGTTGAAAACGACTCTTTGGGGAACGCTCCTTAGCGTGCGCCTCTGAATTATGAATGAAACTATTCCAATCTTGATTGGTGTTGCGTCATGACGTAACATGTGACGGCATAACCGGATGCATAAAAGTGACGCCGGTACACACACACATTAGCCTAGCGATGAAGCAAGCCGCTCTCAGGCATTGAGGGCGTGGCAGGACGACGCAGTGTCTCGTTCCTTCTCAGGGAACAAGGGTTATAGTCATAACCCGAGGCGTTCCCTTCCGAGGGAACTCGCGACTGCGTCGTTGAAATCGACTCTTTGGGGAACAAATGCCCACTAGGCCACGCGCCGAAAAAAGGCCTGCCCTAGAGTGAAACTGAACTCAGGCACTCAACTAGGGCGAGAGCACACGTGCGCCAGGCGTACTAGGGAGGTGCAGACTATAAAACCTGATGAAAGTGTGCTGGGGTAGCCCAACCAGCTGCCTCACAGATCTCCTGGAGGGCACTCCCGATAAGAGAGCCCTAGAGGACGCCATGCCTCTAGTTGAATGAGCCCTTATGGCCAAAGGTGAAGGCAAATTAGCACCTGTAGGCCGAGATAATAGCCTGAACAATCCAATTACTAATGGTTTGTTTCAAGGCAGGAGCCCCTTCTTAGGTGACCCAAAACACACTAACAGTTGGTCCGACCTCCTCCAAGAAGAGGACCTCTCGAGGTAAATGCCCAAAGCTCTGACAGGGCAGAGCAAATGGAGCCTCTCTTCTTCTGCCGACACATGAGGTGGAGGATGAAAAGCCTGCAGGACCGTGGGCCGTGCCGCGTTAGAAGGCACCTTAGGCACATAGCCAGGTCTCGGTGCAGAATGGCTTTAACTCCGCCAGGGTCAAACTCCAAGCAAGCTGGTGTTACTGCCAGGGCTTGAAGATCTCCCACCCTCTTTAGAGAGGTAATAGCTAAGAGAAAAGCCATCTTGAACGTCAGGTCCTTGGTGAAGCCGACTGAAGGGGTCCGAAGGGGGCCAGGGATAACCCTTCAAGAACCACCGCCAGGTCCCAGGCAGGAACCCTGGACCTGGTTGTCGGTCTCATCCTCCATGTACCACGGAGAAAACGAATGACCAGCTGGTGCCTCCCCAGAGGCCCATCACTCAGTGGTGCATGGAAAGCCGAAATGGCAGCCACGTACACCTTAAGTGTGGAAGGGAGAGACCACAGAGAAAGCGGTTTTGAAGAAACTCCAGAACTGAAGCCACCGGGCAGTTAACTGGATCTAATTCATGTTCTCTACACCAAGTGGAGAACACATTCCACTTGAGGCCATATAATCTCCTAGTAGACGGAGCCCTAGAGCCAAGTATGGTTTCAACCACCCCGCTGATAGACCAGCATTTAGGTACTGAACCCCCTCAGGGGCCAGACCCACAGTTTCCACAGCTCTGGGCGAGGGTGGAAAACTGTGCCCCCTGCCTGAGACAACAGATCCCTCCTCAGAGGAATCTGCCGTGGCGGAGCTATCAGGAGTGAAATTATGTCTGAGAACCATACTCGGGCCGGCCACATCGGAGCAACCAAAAGTAGACTGATGCCCTCTTGGCGGACCCTTTCCAGGACTCCGGGAGCAGAGCGATCGGGGAAATGCGTACAGGCGAGGCCTCGGCCAGGCCTGTACCATGGCATCCAACCCCAGTTGGGCTGGATGTGAGAGGAAGAACCAAAGTGGACAGTGGGACGTCCCTCGAGACGCGGATAGATCCACTTCCGATGGTCCAAATTTGTCCCCTATCGACTTCACCACCTCTGGATGAAGTCTCCATTCCCCGGCCTCAGCCCCTGCCTCGACAGGATGTCTGCTCCCTGATTCTGAACCCCGGAACATACATTGCTCTGATAGACAGTATTTTCCCTTGGGACCAAAGAATTATCTGATGCGCCAGTCTGCACAGAGGCGCGATCCGAGTCCCCCTTGTTGGTTCAGATAATCTACCACTGATGTATTGTCCGAGCGTACTAGGACATGGTAACCTTAGATGTCTGGAAGGAAGCTCCTCAGAGCCCTGAACACAGCCAACATCTCTAGACAGTTTATGTGCCAAGAATGATGATGGTCCTGCCACAGACCCCTGGCAAAGCGGCCGTCCATGACCGCGCCCAGCCAGTGAGGGAGGCGTCTGTCAAAGCGGTTTTCGGCGACATGGCGCTCCCAACACTGGCCCTAGGGACAGGAACCAAGGTTTCTTCCATATTAGCAGAGAACGAAGGCATCTGCGCGTTACTCTGATTATACTGAAATGATTCCCCTTGGGAAAACCCCTTGGCTTTCAGCCACCACTGGAGGGGCCTCATGTGTAGAAGGCCCAAAGGTATAATGTTGGATGCCGCTGCCATGAGGCCCAGCAGTCTTTGAAACTGCTTTACAGTGATGGCCTGGCCTAGTTTTAACCCGGACACCATCGCCAGAACGGACTCGATACGTGCAGGAGACATGCGTGCCTGCATCGTAACCGAAGTCCCACACAACACCCAGAAGCGTTGTGCACTGGGATGGTTGTAACACACTCTTTTTGTGTTGAGTCTCAACCCCAAACTTCGAATGTGGCCAAGGGCGACATCTCGATGCCGAACCGCCATTTCTCGAGACTGGGCCAGAATGAGCCAGTCATTGATAAAATTCAGTATCGCGGATGCCCTGAAGTCTCAGAGGAGCAGGAGCTGCATCCATACATTTGGTGAATGTGCGGGGAGAGAGTGCTAGGCCGAGCGGAAGAACCCGATATTGGTAAGCTTAGCCCCGAGCGAACCTCAGGAACCTCCTGTGACATGGAAGGATGGGTACATGAAAATAGGCGTCTTTTAGATCTATCGTGACAAACCAGTCCTCGGATCTGATCTGACTCACGATGACAGGAATGGTAAGCATTTTGAACCTGAACCTCCTCAAAGGCCGGTTCAAAACTCTGAGATCTAAAATCAGCCTCAACCCCCATCCTTTTTGGAACTATAAAGTACCGGCTGTAAAGACCGGACTCCTGTCTGAATGAGGAACACGTTCTATGGCCTCCTTCAGCAGCAGAGATTGCACTTCTTGTTCCATCACCTGAGCCTGCTCCGGAACCACTGTAGTCTGCACCACCCCAGAGAATTTGGGGGGGGGGCGGTGCCCGAACTGCAGTCTGTACCCTGATTTTATTATATGCAGGACCCATGCAGATATGTTGGGAAGATGATTCCATGCCTCTACAAAATCTACTAAGGGAACCAGCCTCTCGAGGCTGGTCTCGGGTGTTTTTCGAGCACTGTTCTCGACTTCCTGAAGCGAGATACCGGCAGGATTTAGTCGATACGGTTTCTGTGACCACCATTGATGCTTGTTTTTTATTTTTTGACTGGAAATTGATGTGGCCCGAAGCGTCAGAGACGGCGGGAACCGACACCGATTTCCTGAGGACTCCACTGCGAGAGCAACCTCGGTTGCTCTGCAGCGAGGGGACAGCCCTCCGAGGTTCTACCACCTCGGTAGGACCTCTTTCCGAAGCTTCAACTAAGAGAACCAGCCTCTCGAGGCTGGTCTCGGTGTTTTTCGAGCACTGTTCCCGACTTCCTGAAGCGGAAACCGGCAGGATTTATTCGATCACGGTTCTTGTGACCACAATTGATGCTTGTTGGGTTTTTTTTATTATTTATTTATTTTTTGACACCGAACGGCACGGTGTGCGTTAGCTGGAAATTGATGTGGCCCGAGCGTCAGAGACGGCGGAAACCAACACCGATTGTGTGCGGCCATGTAAGCCCTACTTATTAAAGCAGATGTATCTCTGCAGGGCTTACTAGGCAGCGCGGGGTTTTAGCCCATATCCCGTGCCCCCAAAACATCGTCTGTAATCAAACACTGGGGCTGGAGATACGGGACGAATGCGGTTTACCCCACGATCTCGTTTTAGATATCTTTGTGGAGATCGGGAAAAGCGGCAAACCCGGCGCTGAGGTTGTGATCTGTGCCGCAGGAAACGCACGTCTAATTTGCTTTCAACTTGCGTTCCCTGCTCATTTTGTGGCCAGCTGATATTCAGTCTGGCCACGCACGCGTCACAACCTCAATCAGCTCCTCATAAGCTTGGCCAAAAACTGGCGTGCTTGGCTCACGGTCGTCCGCGATCGATGCTGAGCATATCCACTTCCTCGGAAGCAGTGAGCTCAAGCAACGGGACCTGATCATGGGCAGAAGAAGCGCGACGCGGGCTTCTGCACCACTCACAGTAGGCTCAGGATCCTCAAGCGAAGAATGAGAACGTGCCGCAGCAGTCTCATTCTCATCTGCAAAATCCCGCTGCGAACCCCACGATTTCAATCGCCACGCTGCCTCAACAGATGCGGGACCAAAACCGTGGGGAACGCGAGCCTGACCGTGCTCATCAAAGCACGCCAACCGGGAGCGCAGCACTCTCATGAGTAGTGCTTCACAACTTTCACAGGCAGATCCCTCGAGAGCTGCCTGTGCGTGCTGCGCTCCCAAACAGTTCACACATAAAGCGTACGTGTCCCTACACGTAATGAAATGAGGGCAGGGGTGCACGCACTTCTTGAACTGTTCGGTGGCCATAATATTTTTAAATCAGACAAACAACACTAAATAAGACAAACAATTTCAACATAGAGCGCTTGCTGAAGAGCGAAAGCTAATGTGTGTGTGTACCGGCGTCACTTTTATGCATCCGGTTATGCCGTCACATGTTACGTCATGACGCAACACCAATCAAGATTGGAATAGTTTCATTCATAATTCAGAGGCGCACGCTAAGGAGCGTTCCCCAAAGAGTCGTTTTCAACGACGCAGTGCGAGTTCCCTCGGAAGGGAACTGAGTTTTCAACCAAAAACGTATTTGTGTGGATATGGCCAAAGAAACTCCTCTGCTCTTGGTCAAGTTAACCCAAAACAGTCCTTTTTATGCAGGGCTTCCTTAAAACCGATTAGTCGCCTAACCGTTCAGACAATCCACTGACTAGTTGATTTTGAAAATATATATTTTTCCACATCCCTAGGCTCAAAATCATTCAAGCCAGATTTCTTTTCATTAGAAGAAACTGAATGCTCATGAGAATGCAGACAGTTATTGAGGTTTTACCCTCAATAGTTGTCTCTAGGCATGATTCTAGCTTTAGTCATAAATAGTCTGTTAAGGATCATTTGTGCAAATCAAACAAATCAATCTGGATTTAATCTCTTCAGAATGCAACTGTGAAATGACTCTTCTGTGTAATTACACATTTAGTTGGTTACAGTAAACAACTACGCTCAAGTGTTTGCTGTAGTTTTGGAATGAAGATTGACTGGTCTTTGTCTCTGCAGCAGTGGCTGACTATTATTTCTTCTATCTTAGATCCCCCTGCTGTTCCAGAGGACAATCCCAACGATCCCAGCACAGAGGAAGTCAGCACCCCCTCAAAAACAGTATCAGGTATTAAAGCCAGCACACCTAAAAAGGTGGACATTGAAAGGAAGTCAACAATGCCAACACAGCCAGACGTCATTACAAAGTCCCCTGCAACACCCACTCCAAAATCAAGTGGGAGCCCTCAATCCAAGAAAGGTTGGTGTTACAATGCATCTCTAGGACTAGGTGCCATCTGTTGTAGGAAATTGAAATATTTACTTGTGTGAATTTTTTTTATTTAATTTGTGCTTCTGATGGTAGATGGTTTTAAATGGTTTCTAGCTGGTTGAAGATACACATGTGTGTGTGTGGTCATTAGCTGCTCCAAGCTAGTTCAGGTGGTTAAACAACTGGATTACCAGATGCTGGGGCTTTGGTCGACTTGGTTTGAGCAGGCTGACAACCTTGGCTTAGCTGGTGGTGACCTGGTTGAGCTGGTTAACAATGTTCCAACAATCATCCATGTGATTATCTAATCAGCCAATCACATGGCTGCAGTGCATAAATTCATGCAGATACGGTACAGAAGCTTCACTTAATGTTCACATCAACCATCAGAATGGGGAGGAGAAAAAAAAAATTAATCTCCATTGCATGATTGCTGGTCCAAGATGGGCGGGTTTGAGTATTTCTGTCACAACTGATCTCCTGGGATTTTCATGCACAACAGTCTCTAGAATTTACTCCGAATAGTGCCTGTGAGGAGGAGTAGGGCGTGGCTGGGCGTGATTGATCAGCTGATTCATCTGGTTATCCAGCCAAGAGTGAGCTCTTTTTGTTGTCAATACACTATTCCCACAAATGCTAAATACAGTAACTAGGCCTACGCCAACAGTGAAACTGAGAAAAATGCATTTACATTTTTTTTATTGTCCAACCAAATGTGGATTTTCACACTTCTGAATATAGTTGGGTCAAATGTGCCTGTCACAGCACAGACTCGGTGTTACTGTGGTTTTCCTTTAAAGGGCAGTATTGTTGTTTGAATAATATGCCATATTTACCAATTTCATACATAAAATATGTAAAAATGTTTTGTCGGCTAACTTATGCTAGGTAAAAAATAAAATGTGCTTCTTGTGGTAATATCTCAATTAAATTGTTTGCTCTTTTTTTATAAATATAAAATATTATTTAATATGACCGAATTAACCTGATTACACTAGGTTACAGAAATGAATCAACAAAGTATTATAGTAACAGTATGATAGATCCTCAATTTTTTTTTTAATATTGGTTAGCCTATATACAGTGAGGAAAATAAGTATTTGAACACCCTGCTATTTTGCAAGTTCTCCCACTTGGAAATTATGGAGGGGTCTGAAATTGTCATCGTAGGTGCATGTCCACTGTGAGAGACATAATCTAAAAAAAAAAATCCAGAAATCACAATGTATGATTTTTTAACTATTTATTTATATGATACAGCTGCAAATAAGTATTTGAACACCTGTCTATCAGCTAGAATTCTGACCCTCAAAGACCTGTTAGTCTGCCTTTAAAATGTCCACCTCCACTCCATTTATTATCCTAAATTAGATGCACCTGTTTGAGGTCATTAGGTGCATAAAGACACCTGTCCACCCCATACAATCAGTAAGAATCCAACTACTAACATGGCCAAGACCAAAGAGCTGTCCAAAGACACTAGAGACAAAATTGTACACCTCCACAAGGCTGGAAAGTGCTACGGGGAAATTGCCAAGCAGCTTGGTGAAAAAAGGTACACTGTTGGAGCAATCATTAGAAAATGGAAGAAGCTAAACATGACTGTCAATCTCCCTCGGACTGGGGCTCCATGCAAGATCTCACCTCGTGGGGTCTCAATGATCCTAAGAAAGGTGAGAAATCAGCCCAGAACTACACGGGAGGAGCTGGTCAGTGACCTGAAAAGAGCTGGGACCACCGTTTCCAAGGTTACTGTTGGTAATACACTAAGACGTCATCGTTTGAAATCATGCATGGCACGGAAGGTTCCCCTGCTTAAACCAGCACATGTCAAGGCCCGTCTTAAGTTTGCCAATGACCATTTGGATGATCCAGAGGAGTCATGGGAGAAAGTCATGTGGTCAGATGAGACCAAAATAGAACTTTTTGGTCATAATTCCACTAACTGTGTTTGGAGGAAGAAGAATGATGAGTACCATCCCAAGAACACCATCCCTACTGTGAAGCATGGGGGTGGTAGCATCATGCTTTGGGGGTGTTTTTCTGCACATGGGACAGGGCTGACTGCACTGTATTAAGGAGAGGATGACCGGGGCCATGTATTGCGAGATTTTGGGGAACAATCTCCTTCCCTCAGTTAGAGCATTGAAGATGGGTCGAGGCTGGGTCTTCCAACATGACAATGACCCGAAGCACACAGCCAGGATAACCAAGGAGTGGCTCTGTAAGAAGCATACCAAGGTTCTGGCGTGGCCTAGCCAGTCTCCAGACCTAAACCCAATAGAGAATCTTTGGAGGGAGCTCAAACTCCGTGTTTCTCAGCGACAGCCCAGAAACCTGACTGATCTAGAGAAGATCTGTGTGGAGGAGTGGGCCAAAATCCCTCCTGCAGTGTGTGCAAACCTGGTGAAAAACTACAGGAAACGTTTGACCTCTGTAATTGCAAACAAAGGCTACTGTACCAAATATTAACATTGATTTTCTCAGGTGTTCAAATACTTATTTGCAGCTGTATCATACAAATAAATAGTTAAAAAATCATACATTGTGATTTCTGGATTTTTTTTTTAGATTATGTCTCTCACAGTGGACATGCACCTACGATGACAATTTCAGACCCCTCCATGATTTCTAAGTGGGAGAACTTGCAAAATAGCAGGGTGTTCAAATACTTATTTTCCTCACTGTAGTATGTATTCCTTATGATTAAATGTAAAGCCTTAAAGTAAATTAAATTAGTAAATTCCATGCACTACCTTTTGGTTTACCCTAATATTGGTTATTAAAGCAGGATGAAGTTGATTCTGGGTTTTATTAATATAAAAAAAACCTATATAGAAAATTCGGCATGCATGCGGTGACATTTTGTCTAATCTGGCCATCGAACTAAAACGAGTGCAAGTATGCTATAGATAGCCTACAACTTGGTCAAAATGTTCTGTTCTTATGCTAAATATTGCCCCTTATTTCTGAAATGATTGCTACACCTTTGATAAGGTGGCCTACTTCTGAAAACGAGCTGGTTCTGCTGTGGCTGAATAGCCATTTATACTGTGTTATTGTGTCAGATACTGTCTGTGCAGAACAAACAGATTCCTTAAATTGAATCAGACTTCAAAACTATAATTATGTGCAATTATGATTTGCTGACATATTTGAAAGGGGAAAGTCTAGGGTTGTCCCCGACCAAAGATTTTCCTAGTGGACTAGTAGTCGTTAGTTTAAGCCATTAGTCGACTAGTCGCAGGTTTATGATATTAATTTAATTACTTAAATATATTTTTGGGGGGGCATCAGAAAATGGTTTGAGTTCCAGGGATGAGAAAGAATGTTATAAGTAACATTGCTAACACAGTTGTACATTACAGAGAAATACTAAACCATAATAATGAGCCTTAAAAATATAAATTTTACAAGCGCACGCACGAAGCGAGCCGCAGTAACACCAGCAAAAGCTGTAATGATTCTGAATGTGTCAGAAAAACCAGCAAGAGACTGTCTGAACATTTTGTTAATTTATAGAGAGAAATGCATATTAGGGTTGTGCCGACAGACGATGATCTCAGAGATCGACGAAGGTCAGAGTGATCACCAATCAAAGATGCCTTTGATGATGTCAAGACGATATTTGGCTCTTTCCCCATGAATGTATTAAATTATTATCATTATTATTATTAAGCTATTATTATTATCAAATTAACATTACAAATAATTTCCTGTAGACACACAGACATGTGCTAGGAGATTCATACTTTATTATATTATTAAAGACAGATGACCGAAAAGAGTCTATGTGCATATATGTTTGTTTGGAGGAGTGCAGTCTCGTGGAACACGCGCACCTTAAAGGTTCTCACTTTTTCTTTGTTTCTGAAAGAACCGTATCTTCCATGAGTGCTGCAAATGACCTTAGACATCTCAGCTCAGGAGGTGTTTTGAGTTCAGTTTGCTTTATTTCTACAGGTCAGTTTATTGTGAGCACAACTCTGCAGCCTGTAAAATAATACAAACTATATAAATAATAATACAAAAACAAGTTCATCTCGAACCATGATTTATATTGAAGTGATTGTTCATTGTCATGTTTAGACGGATACTTTCTTAATGGTAAATGGAAAGGTGGTTATTTATATATATGATTTTTTTTTATCACTTCGTTATTTGATTTGCTTTTTCATTTCGTTTGGAGAGCAATTTGAATTTAGAAATGTATTTCATATAAGTTTGTTATTTTTTTAAATAAATTAAATTTTCAATGCAAAATCACTAAAGCAAGAATATTCTCTGATCCCTCGGAGTTGGCGATGTAATTGGTATTGC
Source organism: Xyrauchen texanus (assembly GCF_025860055.1). NCBI lineage: Eukaryota > Metazoa > Chordata > Actinopteri > Cypriniformes > Catostomidae > Xyrauchen > Xyrauchen texanus. The sequence goes on along the minus strand of NC_068290.1, from coordinate 13,235,185 downwards.
GAGATTTGTATCAGTTGTATGTTACAAGTTAATAGACTTTCTCATACTATCATTTCTGCTCAGCTCATCTTATCCAAAAAGTATATTACTGCTGTCAAGCACCAGTTGACCTGATCCTCTTGTAAAACTGCACACTCTGTTCCACAGAACATTGTACTCCATCAATCCTGGGCCAATGCTGGCTTACTCATAGCAATTATATGAAAGGTGGTAGACTTGAAAGTTGAGTCACATCTTTCCTTTTTCTCACCTAGCCAGTTGCAGTTTACCTTTATCCTCATTATCTAGAAAATAAACTTTAAATTGTAAAACGAGTACAGCTTGTAAACTGCTTCTGCTGTCAGCATACAAAATAATATTGTAGAATTTACGACTTTAATGTCAAGCATTTTAACTTACAGGTCTGTTGGTGATGGCAGTGTAATAAAAATAGACATACCATATATCACAAAACATTATTTTACATTTTTAACAGCTTTCTAGCATATTATTTTGACCAGAGATGAAGCTTGTATTCAATGCATAAAAATAACTAGAGCACCAGATACAGGGATTTTCGGTTCATCAAATGTGTGTTTTTCAGAGCTCTGGGAGATGGTAAGGGTAACAATCCCTTTCTGGGTCAATATGCTGCTTTTTCTGTCTCTGTCCAATGACTCATCAATGGGAACATGGGCTGCAGTACAGTGCCTACAGCCCATAAGATTGTGCACTTCAGCTTTCTGTGCTCTATAAATATACTGAGCCAAAGTGGAGTACTGGTCATGAAGAGGAATACTGTCGTTGGTCTTATGATCATTATTATTAAACTTCCTTTGATTCATCAGATAAGAGATTCTAGACTTTTTGGGTCATGAGATTAAGACTCAATGGCCATTTAAGTTTTTAATGAGGAACTTAGGGTTAACTGGTTTGAATGTGCCATTAGTACACAGCAATTAGCAAAGCTGTAGTCTGCACATCACAGCAGACTATGGGGGCTTTTCCACTGCACGGTACATCTCGACTCTGCTCGCTTTTGGGGGGTTTTCCACTGTGGCTAGTACCTTGTACCTGTTACTTTTTTTTTAGTACCACCTCGGTCGAGGTTCCAAGCAAGCCGAGCTGATACTAAATGTGACATCAAAATCCTGCAGATCACTGATAGGTCAGGGAGAATCGTCACTACCAGCGTCACTGGGTTTCTGACACATGACATCAACCCGCTAGTTTTAAAGTTAGTAACAGCGATTGCAGTTTCATTTGTTCAAGCGACTTTCGAATTGTGAAAAAATAAATGGCTGTGTGCAAAATCATGCCGTGGTCAATAAATGAGGTGCAGACGGTCCACTCGTTATCGATGAGCGAAACGAAAATGTCTCTCAGGAAGTGTATCAGCTTTTGGCCGCACACGGCTACAACCGGACCTACCAACAGTGTAGGGAAAAGTAAAAAAAGAAACTTAAATGTTGCTACAGCACTATTAAGAAAAATTGGAAGTGGTCGACCAAATGGACGCTATCTAACTGGACTGGCGTTGATCCACGATGGAGGATGGTATGTTTTGTTATGTTAACTCTATACTCTGTTTGAAAGCTTCACTTTATTTATTTGACCAGCGACTGGAATCTTGCTTCTAAAACAACCAGGCCAATTTAACTGTTGCACTTGTGTAAAATCATCATGCAACAACTCCTTTATGCAGCACAATGAGCTAGTAGCCAACAGTTAGCAGTCGTGTTATTGTTTTGGTCAGTTTTTGTCTTGTTTAAGATGAAATGTCACGGCAGTAGAGGCAGCACAGCTATGACGATCAGCCTATAATCCAACCTACTTTTAGGTGGCACTAAACTGCAATGGAAATGCAAGCTCAGAAAAGTAAAGCGAGTAGAGTAGTATTGCGATACCTACTGTACATGCACTGAGCACTTTATTAGGAACACTATGGTCCTAATAATGTCCCGAATGTGGTCTTATGCTGTTGTAGCCCAAACGCCTCAAGGTTCAACGTGTTGTGCATTCTGAGATGCTATTCTGCTCACTACAATTGTACAGAGTGGTTATCTTAGTTACCAGAGCCTTTCCGTTAGCTCGAACTTGTCTGGCAATTTTTCGTTGACCTCTCATCAACAAGGCATTTCCCACAGAACTGCCTCTCACTGGATTTTTTTTTTATGTTTTTGGCACCATTCTGAGTAAACTAGAGACTGTAGTGCTTGAATTACTCAAACCAGCCTGTCTGGCACCACATCATGCCACAGTCCAAATCACTGAGATCATCCCCATTCTGATGGTTGATGTGAACATTAACCGAAGCTCCTATATCTGCATGATTTTATGCATTGCACTGCTGCCACATGATTGACTGATTAGATAATTGCATGAATAAGAAGGTGTACAGGTGTACCTAATAAAGTGCTCAGTGAGTGTATGTCATGATTCAGTATATAGCGATACATTAAAATATCAAAACTGGATTGCGGTGGAAACTGCACCAAAAATGGCAGAAAGACCCAGTATGTCCGCAAGAGAAAGATTAAATAATGCAGGTTCAGTTTCAATGTCTTGTGCGCTTCAACAATGGTCTCGAGTTATTATTTATACGACCTGCTTCTTCATTATTAAAATGTTGGAGATGATATGAATAAACAAACAGATTAATACAAATATTGATATACGTAAGAATCTAAAGTATCATTGCAATATTGTGTGAAAAGGAATTGTGATATATTGATCTATGCCTGTCATAATTACTTTTGTGAAAGGTGTAACCGTAGTAGTCATAATGTGTTATGTCATTAAATCAGGTTTATAGGGTTCTGAATGTACAGACAAAGAGTGTTTTTACTTCAGCATTTATTAGCTGTACAAGAACATCTCTCTCATATTATGATTAAGTTAGTAAGTCATTTAGAAGAATTATTATTTTTTTTAGATTAATTCATGGATCGTCCACCTGGAAAACCCAGGTGTTAAGTGCTTTGCTCAAGGTACAGTGGTGATGAATCATGGATTGGCTTTTCTAGGGTTTGAACCTACAAAGTTTTGGTTACCAGCCCAGTTCTTACCACGAAGACACACCATCATTAAAAATGGGTTGAGCTGGCATAGTGTTTTCCAAAGGAAAAACGCCTTGGACACTGATAAATGCTAATCTCAAAGGACTGTAGGCACTCCCATTAAAACATGGCATGGCATGTTTGTGACGCATATAATACTGCAAGTGTTAAATCTAATGATCTTAAATGCTAGTTAATTACAAAAATATATGTTCAGTTATCTTTTAATTGAATTTAATCTTTTAATTTTATCCAGGTATTTTTATTGCTTATCTTTTTTAATTGTAATTTGATTATTTATTTTTTACATGGAACAATCCTGGCTTACCCTGGGCTCTACAGTAAAATAGTCTGATAATGCCTTAGCAAGCACCGCTAGTTATTTTATTACAATAAAAATAATTAACAAAGGTAAGTATTTATACTATGGCAAAGTGTCTGTCTTTCAGCCAAGGTGCGAATGAGGTTCACTTGAAAATTCTCCTCATTTACTCAACCTCAAGCCACCTAGATGTATATGACTTTCTTTCATCTGCAGGATACAAACAAATATTTTGTATATATATATATATATACTACGCAGTGGTGTAGGTCCATTCAATGCAAATGACCAAATGGTGACCAAAACTTTGAAGCTCTAAAAACACATAAAGGCAGCATTCAATTAACATAAAAATTCCTTTTTCACTGTACATCTTGCCATTGCAGGAAGTGTAATCAAGCTTGAAATCATGATCACCAAGGACACTGATTATGTCAAGATTTATAGTAAAAAAAGTAGTTATGTTTTGGTTTGTTTTCATCCTGATCCGATTGCATTGCTTCATAAGGCATTAATTAAACCACTGGAGTCTTATGGATTACTTTTATACTGCCTTTTATGTGCTTTTTTGGAGCTTTAAAATTCCAGCTGTGAGCTGCTGTAATTCCTCCAAAGTTTTCTGAAGCCAGCCGGAGTGTGTGAATGCTGCCAGTCTTTGTTGCTGCCAGCTTTCAATGCTTTATAGTGCCGCAGATGTGAGCTCGGCCTTCACCACAAAATAGCCTCTCTTATTCCTGGCAGTCATGTTCTGCCTGTTTGACTCTCTGTCTCTCTCTCTCTCTCTCTCTCTCTCTCTCTCTCTCTCTCTCTCTCTCTCTCTCTCTCTGTCCAAAAGAGCCTAAGGTAGAGGGAAGGATTAAAACCTCACACTTTTGACAAAGCAGCTGACTGAGGCAGTTTCAGAAACTTTATGCTTAATTAGTTACAGTATAATGTAACATTTCTTTCTGTCTCTCTTCTAAGATGGGATGAATTTGGAAGACAGGCTGAAACAGGCAAAAGAGAGGAGGGAAGAGAAGGCCAAATATCTTGGTAAGCAAGGCAGTGAGACAGCGCCCCCTGCTGTCTCGGGTCTCTGTGTGTATTCTTCATACATGTGTCAAACTGTGGCTTAAACTGCCAGAACTTGAAAAGTTCCAGAAAGTTCTGTTGCTAGAAGAAGATATCAGCAAATGTGCATTTGCGCTTTAGCAATTTGCTTCAAACTAACCCATAATGTGCATGCAATTTTTATGCTTTGCTACTTTTATTTTTCAAATATTTACATCTTTGATTCTGTCTGAGCGAAGTTTAGCATGTTCTATTCATGTAATAATGCAAAAAGAAGGACAGACTTTGACACGGGTGGTATAATATGCAATATTAATATTGTATATTGATGGTCAGACAATTTGTGTTTTAAAAAACGTTTTAACACACATGAATTGTCCTGGTTTGCAAACCTATTTTGCTTTGTTAGAAATATTTGCTAGATTTCTAACCATTGTTATCAGAATCCATTAGGAAAAACCTAGCTTACTCTGTGTCGTAACTACGCCAGCACTGAAAGAGTTTCTCACATTAATATCGCACAAACTCACTGTTTTGTTTGTTTATTTGCAATGGCTGCTGACATTGCTGCACTGCTCTGCTTTGCATAATTGACAGACATTCTTGTCTTCTTTCTCACTTTTATTCCCCAGAACAGCATAGCCAGACTCTAGGTAAGCCTCTCACCCGTCTCTGGTGGTGTTGGTGACTCATTTAGGGTTTCATTATTTTTCTTTTAGTTACTCCTTTTCTTATAGAGCTGCTTTCCATTTTCATTGGCTCTCATAATCATCATTAGTGATATATTTAGCTGTCAGAATAATCCTAAAATCTGAGTGAAAGCTGGAAAACTGTTCTGTGTACACTTCCCTGCTGGAAACTATCTTCTGATAGTAGCTGTTTTTACAGAGCTGATTGATCATATGTACTACCAGCTGTTTGGTTCAATCACATTCAGACTTGTTAGAGCTGGTAGACCACATTGACTGTGCTGATCAGGATCTGGTTAAGCTGGTTAATCATGTTCCAAAACACAGCTTGAACTGGTTGACCATCCTGACCCCCTTAGGCTGGTATGATTTGTTTTAGCTTTTCTAGCAGTGTCAGCTGTCTTCTAAATAATACCCTAACAATTTGCTTATATATTTGGTTAACTGTAAATTTTATATTTATTTCAGTAACATGCTGGGGCTTAATTTAACATGCTTGTTGTCTCAATGAAGAAAAAATGAAAATAAAACAATTTACACACTGATCGATAGGATGTTATCTCACTTAGAGAAAATTATTATGTATGTAGTATCATATTACTTTCATTGATTCTGTCTACAATCAGGTGCCTATAGAAAATCATCATACCCCTTTGGAATAGTCACTTTATTTTGTCTTACAGCCTGGAAAAAATAAAGTAAAAATCCAGCTTTATTTAAAAATGAATTTAAATTAAATAAAACATTTAAAGATGAAAAACTTGAATAACAGGGTTTGAAAAGTGATCATACCCTTGGATTTAATAGTATGTTGTAGAGCTATCTTTTGCTTTAATGACAGCCAGCAGTCTTTTTGGATATGACTCTACTAGTTTCGTGCACATAGATTTGGGAATGTTTGTCCATTCTTTACAGAATTGTTAGAGATTAGTAAATTGTGGGACGAGCAATGATGACTCCTCTCTTCAAGTCCATCCACAGGTTTTCTATTGGATTTAGGTCAGTGGTCAGATTTGGCAACTCAAGGACTTTGACCTTCCGATAGTATCCTTGAGCAGTTTGTTTAGGATCACGTTGTTGTGCTGAAAAGTGAACCACATGCCCATCTTCAGATGTCGAGCGATCTTTAAATCAAAAGTTAGCTCTATGAAGTATTACATAAACTTGAAATGTACTTGAATGTTGTAAGGATAAATGTATTAATTAAGCTGGATTTGTATTATTTATTTTTAAGGTGTGTTTTGATTTCAGGGTGTAAGAAAAAAAAAAGGGACTATTCCATAGGGGTATGATGATTCTCTAGTACATCTGTTTACACTGTTTGACATATTTCACAGTTTATCTATGGCAGTAGCATGATCTTATTGGTTAATCTAGAGGTCATTGTATTGAATTACTTTGGTGTCAAATTTAGGTCACATGTTTACTGAATTTTTACTTTTGACCACAAAACCTCCCCTTTCAGTTTTTCCGTATGTTTGTTTTTGTCGCAGGTTTTACAAGCTCGCCATAATTACAAACTACAGGATCCATTTAGACCTAAAAATAATCTATACTGCTGTCCTCAAGTGGCTGGGTTGTGAATGAATGAATATGATCATCATAATCAAATCCAGCAGTTTGCATTCCAGCCACACGAGAGCAACGTGCATCGTTGAACTAATCAACAAATCGTAACTCTCACTGTGCACGTTGCAATGAATTGCATTTTCCCATTTTTTACTTTTGTCTGGGCTCTAGCGAGTGATTGAAATTTTCATGATTAGACAAGTGCCACTCTAAAACAGTAGGTCCTCTTCCACAGGATTATGAAATTTTGATGAAGAGAGTCACCCGGACTCTCTCAGGTCATCACTATTTTATAAGTGCTGAGTTCAGAGGAAAAATCTCAAGTGTCAGAAGAGACAAAGGCTTCCAGTGGTGAACCTTTTAAAGTATGCCACCAAATTGGAGAGCTAATGTTTCTGTAGCTTTGTTTTTACCCCTCTTTAGTGTGGTCCAATACATCAATTATTTGATAAGCACATTTTATAATTTAAAAGCCATGTGCAGTAGAGGTCGACCGATAGTGGATTTTGCCGATACCAATAACGAATGTGGTGGAAAAAGATAGTTAACCGATTAATCGGCTGATGTTTAAAAAATATATATATTATTTATAGAATGTTAAAAAAAATCTTATTCTTTCCTTACTATGATGGGCACAGAGTCCAAAAATAAATAAAAAAAAAAAACAAATGATTTCCCCCCCTTTCTTTTCTTTTTTATAACCATTGTCATTATCATGTGTGTTTTTCACTATGTGCCGTTATGTCTTGGCATTCCTGTGAAGTTTTAACACCGTAATTAAAAATAACATGATTGCATGTATGTTTTTATTTTAGAGAGTCAAGAGCAAAAAGATCTTGAAGTTGTTTGCCTGGTTTTTATTGCTTGCAAACTCTCTCTCTCCCTCCTTCACCTGTAGCTGCTAAGAAGTCTGAGTGGCTGGAGAAAGAGGAGCGGGCACAGCAGGTGCGGGAACAGCAGCTGGAGGAGCGAAGGAAGAAACTGGAGGAGCAGCGGCTGAAGGCCGAGAGACGCCGTGCAGAGCTGGAGGAGAGACAGAGACAGAAACTGGAGAAGAACAAGGTGAGGAGGATCTCAGAAGATCCTGACTGGTTCATTACCTCACACTTTAGAACACAACATCAAGCATTGGTGGACACTTGACTACAGACCTACGATGGAGGTTTGAGTTGACAATATATGGAGTTTTGCAACCTTTCAGAGCTATTCTCAAACAGCTCTTTTTTCTTTAAAGGAAAACATTATTAGCTTTTTCCCCCTGAAGTCCACTTATAATGTTAGTCAAGGTTTCTTCCATCAAAAAGTCAGAAATTAGTTTTGCAAGACTATTTTCCACCCTCTCTCTGACACTTAAAATTAAACAGGCTGTATTTGCAACTGTACTTTTAAGACTTCTATATGTAAATAACCTTTGTTATGATTAGCAAATCTCCAGTTAACTGTGTAGTTCACTGTTGTTCATCATTCATTGTCCCAGACACCATCAAGTGATAGTCCTGGCGAGCATATGTTAAAGGAATATTTGGGGTTATATACAAGTTAAGCTCATTCGACAGCAACTATGGCATAATATTGATTGCAGCAAAAAAAAATTTCGACTTGTCCCTCCATTTCTTTAAAAAAAGCAAAAATCGATTACAGTGATGCACTTACTGTTATAACTGTAGAGGCGAAGGCAGAGGCAGACGAGGGTTTTGGATCTACGTGCGGCTTTATTTAACAAGAATGAAAATAAACAGACAGGAACAAATGAAACAACCACGATGGGCAAACTGAAACTAAAACATGGAGGCATCAGAGGAACACGGACTGGATAAACGCGGCTTGATTGAACACGAGAAACATCGAGACAGACAGAACATGGGCAAAACGTCAAAACAGTGGGAACATAAACATTAACATGCAATGAAACAACGACCGACAAGGGAATGGAGGAACAAACAGGGTTTAAATACACAAGGACAGGATGATTACAAACGATAAACAGGTGCGAACAATAACACAATGTTGGAGACAGGGAACCATGGTGACGGTGACATGGAAAACACGGGGCAGACTACCAGGGAATCGTGACAGAGAAACATGGTGACGGTGACACGGAAAACACGGGGCAGACAACAGGGAATCGTGACACTTACAATGGAAGTAAATGGGGCCAATCTGTAAACATTAAAATACTCACTGTTTAGCTCACAAGTATAGCCACAAGACGTGAACAATATGCGTGTTTACATGATTTTAGTGCGATAAATCATTACATCCTGTATTACAACTACGTTGCAATGACAACGTAAATCTTTAAACCCTAAAACGACTGTAAAAACAAATACTCTGTATTTCAAAAGAGCAAGGAAAATCCTGTTTTTCTTGATAAGTTCTTTTTGAAACAAATGTATGTATCAAGACGTGAATGCATTTATAGATGATTAATTAGCCTGCCTATCCCAAAGTTTGAACAAGTCCCTATTTCATGATTATACTGTAACGGGAATTCTAGTAGAATGGGGGGGGCAGCAGCTTTCATAATATAATGACTAAGTGGTTGTTTAGTTACACAATATCTGTTGCATCCTGGTTCCGCCACTTGACATTATTGTGTAAACATTACGACACTGAAGATCAGAGAGTTATGAGAATTCTGACAACTCTGTTGTGAGCACTCAGATAACATGGACTGCTTTGCAGAAGATTTCTGCAGCACAGCAGTTTCTACAAACACAAATACAAGGCCAATCTATAACAGTCTTGCTGGATCCTAAATAGACTTTGTTTTCTCCTTCAGCTTACATGAATAATGCTAGACTGAGTAATTTCTCAGTAAAAAGTGGAACACTGAATAGGGCTCTTAAAACATCCACTTTGAACGATCAAGTTGGTCTCCTCTGTGCCTTCTAGTGCCTCCATATATGGATGTACATTATAAAGTATTGCTACACTATTTTTGAAACCCATATCTATTTCTAATTGTAGCAGCATATTTAGTGATACTCATGTTAGTGGCATTGATTCATGTTTTTACTCAGGAGCGGTACGAGGCTGCCATCCAGAGGTCCGCTAAGAAGACGTGGGCTGAGATTCGTCAACAGAGGTGGTCCTGGGCTGGAGGTTTAAGTGGCAGCTCCAGCCAAAGCCAGAGTGAGTGACGCAAATGGACATACGCATGATGTATGATAATCACACACTTACAATGGAAGTCTATGGGGTCTTTTAAGTGCATTTCTGTCAACATGTTTTTGTTTGCTTTTACAAACTGAAGTCAAAATGTTTTTTGTGGTAATCGACAGCATGCCACAGTTGCGTTGATAAACTTTGATATGTATTTAACCCAGAATGTTCCTTAATATACCTTTTCAGACTTTTTAACCACAAGCAGCACAGAATCAGTGGTAATTGTCTTGACTTGTGTGTATTATGTTGACACAATCTTGATGCATAGAATGGACGTGCCTTAATTGACGCAGTTACATGCTCTATTGCTGCAGTTGGAAAACACCTTTTATAAACAGCACGTTTTTTCAGAAACACATTTTATTGGATTATTGTGGTTTTTTTTATTCCTTGGTTTTATGCAGTCGACACTTTTGAAATATTTTTAACAAAGTCAGACCAGATTCAGTTTTTCATCAAAAATATATTTTAAAAAAACCTTAAAGCTTTTATCTTTTATTACATCACAATACCTTTTATTACATTTTAACCAGGTGTTGTCATGAAAATGGTAATGGAAACTGTCATTGTGTTTAATCCCAAAAAACAAATAAACAGTAATTATTGCACTTGCCTAATGTTTTTGCAGCCTTTCTGCATTTTATTAGTCCAGTTAATTTTTACTAGTCCATTTTATTTTTACTATGAGTTTTATTCAAAGATACTGCAAAAATCATATGCTGTTTTTCTTTTTTTTGCTACGACATAACTGGAGGTGATAATGGATTGCTTGAAAATGCTGAGAAATATGCTAATGAACTTTAGTGCATATTTCTCCATCCCTCATGACACAAGACCTCAATTTATAGACTAACTGATGCTTTTTCTCCAAGGATCTTTTTTCTGTCATAATTTAGGTTGTCTCTTTTTACTTTTACTGCTGCCAAATTTTGCACTGTCATTGTAGTCTTTAAAAGTGGATTCTGAGACTCCATTAGAAAGTCGGTAAAAACTTGTTATAATGAACTTTGAGTGACTCTGCTCATAAAGGTTATAATTGTGTTGATATTTAGATACACTGCAAACTGAATGATGGCTATTCGGGTCAGATTATCTTTTCATTTACATGGCCTGTGGATTTGATGCTTGTTTAAACTTAATTCTTAAAATAAGGGTTAGGAACTGTTTTTTACCCATTTACACTTTTACACCTTTTTTTGGCCCATTACACTTTTCTTTAAGTAGGTGCTAATTTGTCCTATATGTTGCCTGTTTTATTTGTTCGAGGGATACATGTGTTTCCGAATGCTACCCGTTGTGTTGCCTTTATCCGCTCAGCATTGTGTATGTGTGCGGTCTTCTCTGGATTTTACAGGCAGATGCTCAATATCAGCGGTCAACCTGCCCAAACATGTGGACTCGGTCATAAACAAGAGACTCTCCAAGTCCTCTGCCACTCTCTGGAACTCCCCTAGCAGAAGTAAGGACACGCCTCTGGATTTAGCCCCTCCCCCGTCTCCACCAGAACCTCCCTTGCATTTTCCACTTTATCCCCCTTCCCCATCTTTGATTTTTTTTTCCCTTTGGGACCAATCACCTGCATCGTCCTCCTTGAGTACTGAATCATTCCCTCCTTCCAAACCATCTTGTCGTCGATGTGAACCTTCAGTTTGATCAATCCAGACCCATTTTGAAATCTTTCACGTCGATCAGTCCTCTTGCTCAGTGGTGATCTATTTTCTGTTTACTCATTTTTGGTGGTGGCTTTCTTTGTAGTCATCTCCATTTACCTTCTGTTGCCTATATGAATGTACATAAAGAATACTTCCATTCTTCTCCATACATGCAGATTTTGCATGATGATACACTGTCACCAAGACCTATTTGAACACTTCTTTCACAATTCTAAATGTCTGAATGTCATTGTATTGGATACTAAATATTATAAACCAAGTGACATCTTCAAACAGACTGATGTTAGACTTTTTCTTAGAAGTAACTTCTGAGAAACATTTCTGTAATTAATTTTAACCAACTGGTCCCAAAGTCATTTTAGTGGATGTATGAAGTCAGTTTCCCTAAGTTTGAGAACCAGAAAGTGTTCAAATATGTTCCGTTTTCATTTTGACTATTGTTAATTTAAAACTTAAAAATTGTCTTTTTTTAAAATGTTGTACTTGAGAGTGCTAGTGCTATAATTTTTCAAATGAATGCCTGTGTTTTTTTTGTTTTTCTTTAAACAGTTTTATGCATTTCTACAGAGCCACTTAGAGGAGAGGGTGGGATTTTTTTTTTTCTTTTCTGAAATAGATTGCATGCGTTCTTAATAGTTTTGTGGTTATCATTGTTATACTAAACATATGAATATCAAGGTAAAACTATGGTTTCTATATTAAAACCATGGCATTTTATAGTAAAACCATGGTCATTTATTCCAAGGAAACACAAAGCTTATGTACAATAAATACAGGAAATGTACAAAACTATTTCAGAAAGAAAAATTCCCACCCTGTCCTCTAAGGGTCTCCATACATTGCAATGACATTCATACATTTTAAATGTCAGCTAAGTGTCCAAATACATTTTGGGGCTAGTGTTTGTGCTTTGTCTGCATATTCAAAATGAGAAATGTGTGATGATGTATGTAGGATCCACAGAGCGGTCTTTTATGAGGTGAACTTTGCTAGTTGACTGTTTTCCTAAAATGACTGATGCTACTTTTGGCAGAGTACCGAGCTATAATGCAGGTCATAAGAACTAGTTTGTAAGTAGGGTACTGACTTTTTGTGAGTGCTCCATAAAACATTAGACAGAGTAGAGCAGGCACTTGGTGTCTGGAAGTTTTCCTCCAGCAGATAATTTACAACAGAGTGCCAAGATGAATGTTGAGCTATGGGCAATGTCTCTCTCTCTCTCTCTCTCTCTCCCCTTCCTTATTTTTCTGGCTCGTCTCTCTTGTTGCTTTGCACATTTACCTCAGGCTCTTTTCTTTTTTTCCTTTCTACTTTTACATCTTGAAGACCACATACGTTTAGAATGAAAAGTAGGTGTTTCTCAGAACTAGCAATGGTCCTTTTTTGTCTAAAGAAGTGTTTTTCCTTTACTTTTTCCCTTTTATTTGGGTGTTTATTAGGGATTATTTTTTCATTCTCATATTTTATGTGATTGTCTTATAATTATTTCTCTGTCCTTTTGTTTCAAGTTTTTCAATCTTGAGATTGTTAATACAAAAACTGTATTATTATTTACTTTTTTGTACCTACACATTTACTGGATTGTCTTGCATTGTTTATTATCGTTGGGGCAGTCATATATTGAAATGAGCATGTGGACTCGTCAATGTGCACATCTGCAGTGAATTCAGGATGGACTTCAGAGACCCAAAATCATTAATCTTACAGTTCTTATGAAATCCTTTAGTTTTAAGCATCGCCCACTAACATCTATTTGGTTTACTCATACAAAGCAAGACTTGTACTACACATATATATCTAATGTTGGCAATTACACTGCCTGGCCCAAAAAATTTAATGAGGTTACGGTCAGGATGGCTAATTCATGTGTGAAAATGATTCCTCATGCTCCCTGAACCACTTTTTCACAATTTGAGCCCGATGAATCTTGGCATTGTCGTCCTGGAATATGCCTGCTCCGTCAGGGAGGAAAAAATCCATTGATGAGATAACCTGGTCATTCAGTACATTCAGGTAGTCAGCTGACCTCATTTTATTGCTGCATAACGATGCTGAGACTAGACTTAACCAATTGAAGCAACCCCAGATCATAACACCGTCTCCAAAGGCTTATACAGTGGGCAATATACGTGACAGGTGCATCGCTTCATGAGCTTCCCTTCTTACCCTGACGCACACGCCCATTGCTTTGGAATAGGGTCAATCTGGACTCATCAGACCATGTGACCTTTTTCCATTGTTCCACAGTCCAATCTTAATGCTCCCTTGCAAATTGGCGTCGTTTTCTCTGACTAGCCTCAATGGCAAGTAGCTTTCTTGTGGCCACAGCTCACAGCTGTTTAGTCCCAATCATGTAAATTCTCATCGCATTGTGCATGTGGAAATGCTCTTACTTTCACTATTATTCATAGTTGTGAGTTTTAATATAGATTTTTTTTATGACGTGACTTCAAACATTTTAGTGATCTCTGTCACGATCATTCAAGATTCTTTTCCGACCACATTTCTTATATGAAGCTGATGGTTCACCACTATCCTTTCAGGTTTTAATAAGGTCTTAACCCAATTCCAGTGATTTCTGCAATCTCCTTATTGTTTTTTTTTTTTTTGCTTGCTGCAGGCCAATAATTTGCCCCTTCTGAAACACAGTAACATCTTTTCCACGACCATGGGATACGTCTTCTGACGTGGTTGTTTAAGAAATGAGAAGCTACACTGCATCAGTTAGGGTTAAAAGAGTTGTTGCCAGATGAAACATATTAATCACTATGTGCAATAATGATCCAATCATAGGCTCTTAAGTATCTTCTTATTTGAATCCAAATGGCAACTTTTTTTTGGCTAGGCAGTGTATATTCATACTATATATCCAGAGGGGAACTGGCTCCTTCAGCAGAGCCTGGTTTTCCCTAAGGTTTTTTCTTTTCCTCCATTAACTAACATCTTATGAAGTTTTGTATAACTTGTCACATCCACATTTGGCTTGCTCACTGTGGGACTAAAGACAAAAACATTTTAGGCGTGATTTTCAATTGCGATATTCATTTAAACCGCACCGACTTTATGACATTACAGCATAATTTTCTGTTATGACATAATTTTCTGCTTTGAAACTGTCTTGTGAAAAGCGCTATACAAATAAAAATTATTTGAATCCCCATCATCCATGTTCACAGCGATAAGGACAAACACATCTGTATTACCATTAATTATATATCAAATGATTGTTTATAGTTGGGAAAGATTGCATCTGCTTTTTTTGTTGTATGTTTAACAAACAATTATAGGTCAGAATGAGAGATGGGCCTTGATGTGGTCATACAGTAAGTGGTTTAGTGCAAGCGTTTCACACAGTTTGTATGTTGTGTTTTCTTTTTATTTGGGGTCACCTTTGGGAGTAAGTGATTGTTGTGTCTTATTTTATGTGAGAGCTGATTTTTGTTCCTTCTTGCAGCCCGGAGCATGCAGTTGAGTCCATGGGAGAGCAGCATTGTTGACAGACTCACGACACCCACTCTGTCCTTCCTGGCTCGTAGTCGTAGTGCTGCCTGCGTGCTGAGCAACGGCAGAGATGCCCGTGAGTCACCAAAACAAATACCAAATGCTATTTTGGGTGAATTCACTGAACAATTGAGCCACTTTTGTCTGTGGTATTTCATCACAGTGGAAATAAATATATATGTATACTGGTGGCCAAAAGTTTGAAAAAATGTATAGATTTTGCTGTTTCGGATGGAAATTAGTACTTTAAGAAAGCTATTTGGTTTGTTAAATGAAGCCTAACATTGTCTTTGTGTTTGTTTTTGAGTTGCCACAGTATGCAATAGACTGGCATGTCTTAAGGTCAATATTAGGTCAAAAATGTCAAAAAGAAACAGCTTTCTCTAGAAACTCATCAGTCAATCATTGCTTTAAGGAATGAAGGCTATACAATGCTTGAAGTTGCCAAACAAATGATGATTTCATACAAAAGTGTTCACTACAGTCTTCAAAGACAAAGGACAACTGGCTCTAACAAGGACAGAAAGAGATGTGGAAGGCCAGATGTACAACTAAACAAGAGGATAAATACATCACATGTCCTCAGCTGACAGCTTCATTGAATTCTACCAACTCAACAACAGTTTCATGTACAACAGTAAAGAGAAGACTCAGGGGTGCAGGCCTTATGAGAAGAATTGTAAAGAAAAAGACACTTTTGAAACAGAAAATGTAAAGGTTAGAGTGGGCAAATAATTGCATAAATAATTGTAATGGTAATTATTCACATTATTAATGTCCTGACTATACATTGTGATGAGTTGAATGCCACTTTGGTGAATAAAAGTACCAATTTCTTTCCATAAGAGCAAAATCGGGACATTATTCCAATCTTTTGGCCGCCAGTCTGTGTGTGTGTGTGTGTATATATATATATATATATATATATATATATATATATATATATATATATACATACATACGTATATATAAGAGCATTTTGTTCATAGATTCATTTTAAATGAGTCATGAACGCTCGCAAGATGGGGAATTGAAAAGTGCATATTCAGATTTCTTTGGTTTTGGGGCCTATGCAAGTGTAAAAGTCAGGAACTACAGTAGGGCCTTTATTTCATGTTGTAATAAGACTGGATAGTATGCTAAATATTGTGCTTCTCTCACGCAGAGTCTCCATTGTGCCCACGCTCAGCTTCTGCCAGCCCACTCACAGTGAATGCTCATCGGCCACATCACCACTGCTCTGACCGCTGGAGGGTCACCACCAGCACGCCCAATATCGCCCAGCGGAGACGAGACTCCACACCTGTGAGTTATTTAAAACTCCCTCTCATTCTCTCCATCTTTCTCATACTCCATTCCTCCCTCCTGTTATATCATAATTTGCTGTGATATAACAGATGTGTCACATTTATGTGTTTTCATATTTGGTGTTCATGTCTTTTATTTAATGTCACGTTTATGTGTTTTGTTCATGTTTTGTGTTTATTTTTATTATTTTGAAAGTTTAATTCCTGTTTCATTGCCATGTCAGATCTGTTATGTCATTGGTTCATGTTTCATTGTCTTATTATTTGTTCAGTCTTGTGATTGGTTGTAATTTTTACTTGCTACCCATGTGTGTGAATTTAGCCCTGATGTTTGCCATTGGTCTGGGTCAGGTATTCTGTAACGAAGCTGGCAATGACAGGCAAACAAAGATGATGTGAGGACCCCAAGTACAGTTTATTTACAGTGGTATCCAAGCGTGAAACATAACAAAACATGAACTTGACTATACTTGACTAAACTTGACTTAACTTGACACAACGCTACACAAACAATACTTGACCTAGAACAATGGTTAACATCAGGGCTAAATACACAGATATGGGAACAAGTAAACAAGACAACCAATCACAAGACTGAACTAATAATAATAAAATGAAACATGAACCAATGACATTACAGAACTGATAACAAGATAACAAGACTCATGAACAAACCAATGAGAACAAAACACATAGAAAAAGAGAGGATCACATGAGGGAACAGATCACATGACATGGCAACGAAACCGGAATTAAACTTTCAAAATAAAAGACATGAACACAAAACATAAACATGACAAGATGAGAATGGCTTGCTGAAATTGCTTTGAAAACAATGTTTATTTTGGGAATTCAGTTTGACTAGTAGCGTAAAAACTACACACTTCAGCTTAAATAATTTTTAATTTTTAAAATTTTTTATATATATATATATATAATTTTGATAGAAATTCATCCAACTCTTTATCCATGCATATATGTATCTGCATATCCAAGTCTTTAAACAGAGTGTTGTAATTTCTTCGAAGGTGTCCGTTTACCCTTTTTTTTTGTCCCCTCATTTCTCGAAAGATGAAAGATAAGAAAGACAAGGAAAGAGAAAATGAAAAGGAGAAGAGTGCAATCACCAAAGGCAAGGTGCTGAAGAAGAGACAGTCCATGCCATCAATGAAAACCAGAACAGAGTCCAGGTACGTATTCATTATCAACCCTGCAAAATGTCCTGTGTTACACCTAATGATCCATGTTACCCCGTCATAATTTGAGAATGCTTCAAAGAAAACCTTGTGTGCTTCAATGGAAGCCAAACTATCTGACCTTTTGTTCAAAGGGGACTGACATGGTAATTGTCAATACTTTGCTTATTGGATTAGTGACCTAGAATTTTTTTTTCATTTTACGAATAACTTCTATTTGTAATTGGTATAACACTGATCTAGGATCTGCTTGTCCTGCCCGCTTATAACCTCAAACAGTATACAAGAAAAGTCTTAGATCAGAGGTAATCAGCCAGTTCTGGACAGAGTGTTGTCCAAGTCTTTAAGACGACCACCATGTTAAGTAATACTGTCTTTGACTAAAGATTTCCCCTTCTGGCAGAAGGGTTTACTCACAAGTCATAGTTCATTATTTACATGGTATATTACATAGATCCATAGTTTAGTTAACACTTTTTCAGTTGAATTGGTTTGTGTTGTTTATCTACACTGGCAGCCAAAAGTTTGGAATAATGTACATATTTTGCTGTTTCGGAAGGAAATTGGTACTTAAATTCAACAAAGTCATTACTGATGTAAAAAACAGCACCATCACTATTTGAAAAAGTAATTTTTGATCAAATCAAGACAGGCCCCATTTCCAGCAGCCATCACTCCAACACCTTACCATTGAGTAATCATGCTAAATTGCTAATTTGGTACAACAAAATCACTTGCAATTATATCAAACACAGCTGAAAGCTATTTGGTTCATTAAATGTAGCTTACCATTGTCTTTGAGTTGCTACAGTATGCAATAGACTGGCATGTCTTAAGGTCAATATTAGGTCAAAAATGGCAAAAAATAAGAAACAGCTTTCTCTAGAAACTCATCAGTCAATAATTATTCAAAGCTATACAATGCTTGAAATTGTCAAAAAACTGAGGATTTCATACTAAGGTGTTCACTACAACTGGCTAAGGACAACTGGCTCTAACTAGGACAGAAAGAGATGTTGAAGGCCATATGTACAACTAAACAAGAGGATAAGTACATCTGAGTCTCTAGTTTGAGAAATAGACGCCTCACATGTCCTCAGCTGACAGCTTCATTGAATTCTACCCACTCAACACCAGTTTCATGTACAACAGTAAAGGGAAGACTCAGGGGTGCAGGCCTTATGGGAAGAAAAACTTTTGAAAAAGAAAAAAGAAAAGGTTAGATTGGGCAAAGAAACACTGACATTGGACAACAGATAATTGGAAAAGAGTATTATGGATCTAAACCTCATTGAGCTTTTGTGGGATCAGCTAGACTGTATGCTGCGTGAGATGTGCCTGACAAGACAGCCACATCTATGGCAAGTGCTACAGGAAGCGTGGGGTGAAATGTCACCTGAGTATCTGGACAAACTGACAGCTAAAATGCCAAGGATCTGCAAAACTGTCATTGCTGCACGTGGAGGATTTTTGATGAGAACACTTTGAAGTAGTTTAAGAAGTTCTGAACATTTTTTTTTTAATTGTGATAGTAATTTGTCACATTATTAATATCCTGACTATACATTGCGATCATTTGAATGCCACTCTGGTTAATAAAAGTACCAATTTATTTCCATAAGAGCAAAATCTGTACATTATTATTATATACTTGTAGGACATAAATAAATATCAGGTCACAGTTTAATTTGGGGTTAATGCGCAATTCTAAAAAGTGTACAAGTGTACAAATATCTTTGATGTTGTCTTCAAGCTTTACATTGGATTTGACAGTATCACTCTATGTTAAATGGAATTTCTTTACATGTTTCCAGCCCAAGTCCTGTGTCCAAAGTGCGAGCCCCTTCTGTCACTCCAAAAGGCCGTGCATCCTCCCCCAGTCCCGCAGTGTCTCCCAAACCCCCATCAGCCCGAGCGAGCCCCAGCACTCCTAAAGCCCGACCCAAGAGGGCCAGAACGCCTGCCCGCGTGGAGGCTCGTACAGCCTCGCCCATCACCATGGAAAGAGTTAGAGAGACCCGCAGGCCGGCTACGCCCGAAGAGCCAACGAGTGAGTGTGCTTATTGTGGCAGTTGCTAAGGGCTTTTGTTTTTTGAGGGATTTGATAACAACAGGCAAAATGTGTTTTAAATGTGATTAATTACTGTGTAATTAGGCTAGTTTAGGGTCATCTCGACCAGACTCATTTCATAGCCATATATGGACACTAAGCGAAGCATGTTGTTTTGTCACATGACTTGGTGCTGCGAAAGTTTAACCCTTTTATGACACCCTAAAGGTCTCCTGAACTGAGATCAGTCAGTTTAAATTAAATTAAATTATGCATAGCCTATAGCAAAGCCAATATTGGGGTATTAGGAGGTTAATACACAAATATCATAATCCTCCCTGAAAACAGAGATCTACAGATTATGCATAATAATGGGCAATTTAAAGCTCGACAATATCTTGACATTTTTTGTTGTAATGATCAATTTGTAATAAAAGCTGTGTTTTGATGGCTGTAGTGGCTGTGTTTTAAAGGTTTGTGAGTTTTGAGATGCAACTTCTGAGAGAAATGTAGCATGTTGCTGACTGTCTAAAAGTTATAGCAGCTTGCTAAATCCTTCTTCGAGAAATTGCTGCATTAAATTCGACCCCTTTAAAGCACCAGGACTGAAAAAAATCTAGATAAACTAGGCTGTGCCTTAAAGCTGTTTTTTCAGTGTAGACATGCTGAAATGTAATCAAGCCCTCACCAGTGTCATTTAGAATCATTCAGCCTTCTCACATACAACAAATCTGTCATTATTTCTTCTCTCCAGTCCTCATATTTTACCTTCTCCATTTCTCTGTCACCTCTAGCTTCGTCTCCTGTCCCCTCCATTGCTGTGTCATCTTTTCCAGACACGCCCCCAGTTGCAACTGCGCCAATCCTGTTGGCTTTCACACCCTCTGCCCCTGAGGAGTCCCCTCTTGTCCCTGCCCTCCCACAGGTTACCTCTCCAGCTCCCTCTCCAGTCAAGCCCATGGCTGGAACCAATGACCCGGAGGAGGCCTCTCGCATACTGGCCGAAAAGAGACGACTGGCCCGTGAACAGAGAGAAAGAGAAGAGCAAGAACGGAGAGAACAACAGGAGAGAGAGAGGTTTGCAACAAACACATTGACTATTGTTACCACCTTAAGGCGCCTTTCAGACTGAATACATTTTTGTTTCCGTCCACAGCGTTTTTTGTATTGTTTACATATGCAAACATGCACTAGACGGACATCTCTGACTGCTGCGCCACATCTTGTTGTTTTTCAGCATCTCGCGCAGGAGCAGCATGTTATAATGCCATATTAAGTTATAAAGAACTTAAGTAAAATAAGTATTTAAGTCAAAGCCGTGGCAGAGCAATTAACGCACATCCTCTTGACATGTTTGCTTATGCTGATGACACAGGGTCGAGTCTGGCCTGTAACGTCTATCAATCAATTTCCTCCTTTCTCTCTCTTTCCCATTTTCCAGCAACATTTCATTGTCATAGAAGCAAAAGCCGTAAATTATTTTTTTTATAAAAAAATCGAATGTCAAGATTTAAACCTTTATGAAAAAATGTATATAACCTGCACATCCAAGTGAAAAAAATCATATAGGTGCTCAACCAAAATAACTACGAAAATGCTCAGAAAAGTCAACAACCTGTTGCTCCCAAAATTGCTTAAATGTATTCATCATAGCAATTTTGGGAGAAACAGTGTGTCAACATATCTTTGCTTTGAAACATTTGAAACTTTGACCCTTAAAATCCCTTGTATCAAAGCTACATTCTACCTCCTATATCACAGAACGTGGTTCTCTGATAAACATGTTCTCTGTAAGCTCCAGGAATAGCCTCAGCGGTGTGGAGCTGTTGACGTCTGGAGTTCTTGGTGACAGTTTATGAGTGTAGTGACTTTATGAGCCAACAGCGATTTTGGCAGCACTGTAATGAGCATTCCACACAGTGTATGCTTTAGTGCCGATGGTAACTAAGGGTGCAGATATTTTGGTCACAGCTAAAGAGATTCACCGATTCAAAATCTGGGTCTATTTCAAGTTTTGCATTTGTCAATTTGTAATGCTCTGATTTTATCTAGAAATTAAAGATTTGTCAGCGCAGAGGCCTTGTGGTCAGTCTGAGTGCTTTGACATATTGAATCATATTTCTCATGTTGGACACCCTGATTCAAGTCCAGTCCAGATTACATTCCCTTCCCACTCCATTCTCTCTCCCTTTGATTTCCCATCTCTCTTTACTACTGTTGTCTATCAGTAAAATCTGCCAAAAATATGACAACATTTAAGTTTCAGAGATTTTATCATAATGAATTTTGCAAGAAAACACTGAAGTCCACTTGGATTCATACTTCCATGTTTAAAAGATTCATAAAATTGAGTGGGGTGTGTGTGTGTCACACAGGCTCCAGCATGAGGTGAGGCTAGCACAGGAGGTTGAGGAGAGGAGGCACAGAGAGGAGGAGGCGCAGCTCATGGCTGAGCAGGAGAGATTGAGGGAGAAGGCCCAGCGCCTGCAGGAGGAGGAGGAGGCGCAAGAAAGAGCCAAAATCGAACAGGAAGAGAACGACCGTCTTCAGAAACAGGTAAAAAACCAACTACATATCCAGTATCCTTAGAGTCATAACACTCCATTCAGTGTGTTAACATGAGCTGTAGATACAGTTGATGGCAGTGTATATTCAGTAATTGCTCAGTTGTGTCAGGGTGGAGGCCTGGAAGTTAATGCAAATGTTTGAGACACGTTGAGCCTTGGTGCTCATGCTGGCAACACAGGTTGGAATATGGCCTAGGATTGGTCCTGATTCTATTCCCTCCTTTTCCCCAAATATATTTGTCTCCTGTTTACTTAAGCTGCCAATAAAAGGGTTGGAAAAGCAATTGCTCATTTGCTAGTTAAAAGGGATAGTTCACCCAAAATGATTTACTCACACTCATGCCATCCCAGTTGTGTATGACTTTAATTTTTCTGCTGAACACAAACAAAGATTTTTAGAAGAATATCTCAGCTCTGTAGGTCTGTACAATGCAAGTAATTTTAAAGAACTTTGAAGGTCTAAAAAGCATATAAAAGCAGCATAAAAGTAATCCATATGGCTCCAGTGGTTAAGTCCATGTCTTCAGAAGTGCTATGATAGGTGTGGGTGAGAATCAGATCAATATGTAAGTCCTTTTTTCTATAAATCTAAATCACTTTCAAATTTTTCTTTTGTTTTTGGCGATTCACATTCTTGCATTTCGCCACCTACTGGGCAGGGAGGAGACTTTAAAGTAAAAATGTTATTAATATTGATTATTGCTTACTAAATAAGCAATTTATCATAGCAATTATATCATACACACCTATCATATTGCTTCTGAAGATATGGATTTAACCATTGGAGTCATATGGATTACTTTTCTGCTGGGTTTATGTTCTTTTGGAGTGTCAAAGTTCTAGCCACCTTTCACTTGCATTGTCTGTAACTACAGAGCTGAGAAATTCTTCTAAAAATCTTTGTTTGTGTTCAGCAGAAAAAAGAAAGTCATGCACATCTGGGATGGCATGAGGGTGAGTAAATTATAAAATAATTTTCATTTTTGTGTGAACTATTCCTTTAAATTCTCAGTAAAAGGAAGACTGTTACCTGCACAATCTTTAACATTGGAATTTTATCTCAGGTGTGCAATTGCAGTGATCTACTGCAATTTATTCCTACATTAGTTTGAATAAATTGGATTTGAATCAGCTCTGTGATTCTTGGTGCATTGGGGTCCTATTATCTTCAATAGCTTCTTAATCAAGTCACCTGCTAGATTTTAAAGCTGGTAGCAGCTCAGCCGTGAAGCACACCACACATGCATCTATGATCAGACTGATATTTTTTGCAAATGAAATGTATTATTGAACAGTTTATTATAAGGTATTATTAAACAAAGAAACTTGAATTTATTTGATCCAAATCTGTACTGAAAAAAATACAATTTCAAGCAATTGTAGAGCTATGATGAGCTAGTAAGTGCTCACAAATTAGCTGTTATATACCTCTTCTGTGAATGGCACAACTGCCATTTGAGCAAGAGCACTTTTTAGTGCACCACCTTGTGTCCAAAACTGTAATTAAGGGAATATTAAGAAAGTAGATAATATCTGATGATCTCATAGCACTAGGTTATGTGATTTTGATGCCTGATTTCACATGGACAGTTGTCGCTTTACACAATGAGCATGATTTCTCCTTTTGCTGGAATTGAACAACCATCATCTTGTGTTAAATGTGAGCTGAATGAGACGAAGTCCCTATTTTAATATCCCTGGATGTTCAGTGTCAGTATGATTGTATGATAATTTTTTCGGTAGAAAGAGGTGGCCGATGCAAAGGCTCGGGAGGAGGCTGAGAGACAACGCCTGGAAAGGGAAAAACATTTCCAGAAGGAGGAACAAGAGAGGCTGGAGAGAAAGAAGGTAAGACTGGTCCTCACTTGCCAAAGCCTCTAATTAGATTTTAAAAGAAAAACAGAAAGTCAGTAGAGGCAATTGTTTATATATCTACACAAACGTAGAACTCAGCTATCCATTAATTTCCTCTCCTAAGTAGTCACACATGCCCACGGTAGCTTTTAGACTCAAACTGCGGTAGAAATGGGGTTTTAAAAAATAACTTTTCTAGGTGGTCTAACTACTGGAGAGCAAAAACTGTTCATGGAACAACACCTTCACTTACACCGCCTTCCCCCACACTTTAAACCTGTTTACTGGATAACAGTGGCCCTCGTCCACTCTGTTCTAGTGGTATAAACTAGCACAGTACTTCCTCTTTCTGGTGGGATTTTACAGAATGTGATGTCCTCTGAAGCAATTAGCTCTGAGCTTTAAACATTGCAGTGTTATTCTATTCTATTGGTACATTACCCCTTAAAAAGATGTATTAAGTGCAATTTATATCAATGTTTCTTGATAATCTTTGCCTTTTCTGTGTGTTATCACTAGCGTCTGGAGGAGATTATGAAGAGAACACGCAAAACAGATGCAGGAGAAAAGGTACAGTATGGTTCTCATTAAAAACTGCCTCACTGCAGCAGTAGCACAGTTCTGGTTTCACTTTGTGGTTTAAGAGCTCAGAGTCTAATTTGGCCCTTTTCTTCTTTTACCTTCATGCAGAAAGACACAAAATCTCCTTCATCTGAAGTCAATGGCAAAGATTCCACAACAGATTTAGAGATAAATAAAGGTATGTCAAGTCATTTATGTGTATTTTTATTTACATTCATACCACCCAGAAAGGACAATTCTCTACTTTACTCACCCTCATGCCATCCCAGATGTGTATGACTTACTTTAATCTGATGAACACAAACTAAGATTTTTAGAAGAATATTTCAGCTCTGTAGGTCCTCACAATGCAAGTGAATAGGTACCAAATTTGTTAAGCTCCACAAAGCATATAAATGCAGCATAAAAGTAATTTAAACAACTTCAGTGTTTAAATCTATTTCTTCAGAAGCGATTTGATAGGTGTGGATTAGAATATTAGAGAATAAGTAATTTTTACTATAAATCTTCACTTTTACTCTCACATTCTGAAAGTGATATGCATGAAGAATGCAAATTGCCAAAAACAAAAGTAGAAAAATGTAAAAGTGGAGATTAAAAGTAAAAAAAAGAAGACTATAAAAGTAAAGAAAAGAAGAATATTTAGGGTCCAAGCACTGAAAGTGCAGAGGCCCTATTGTTCTTCTAAGGATTGCTATTATTACTATTATTATTATTAGGGCCCAAGCACTGAAAATGTGAAGACCCTATTGTTCTTCTAAAAATGATCATAATTAGTGCCCAAGCACTGAAAGAGTCCATTTTTTTGAATATTGCAATCTCTGAATTTTTTAATTATCTTCCTAGGGGATTTATGAGACTGTTACCATATTATGCCAAGACATTGAAGATGCTATTTTGTGAACAGATTTTTGATATGTTGAACGATGTTGGCAACATTGCATTCAGTTTGAAGATCTTTTGAAAACCTGTTAACATGAAATTCTGTCTGTCTGTAGCATCCGCTGACTACCAGCCAAGCACGCTTATGAAACAAGATGGCCAGTTTCAAAGTGGTGTGAAGGAAAGGTAAGTCCTGCATTTGGGAGTCATGAAATGCTGATTTGTGTAGCATTAGCCAACCCGTAATGAACAACCACAGTACACGGTGTAATGATTCTGAATAATACTCTGACACAACAAAGTAGCTTTCAGACCTTTTAATGAACTTAAAATTATTTCTATAAACCATTTCTAGTTTCTCCCGCTTCCTCGTTAACTAAAATCCCGCTGCTTACGCAGTCTTAACTTAACTATGAAACTCAAACGCCCTCTTGTGGACTGGATAAACAATGTCCGCTTTCAAACTAAAACACATCACATGTGGAAATAATAAAGCATAATGTCACATGTTATAAATCGTAAACATTACACACGGTGAAGCATGATTGAACATAAACAAATTAAACATTACTTAATTAAAAATTTAAATTCAGTAAGCAGATTTCACCATGCGACACTTCTGTAAATAAGAACATGGTGTCCAAGGAAGACTTCACTATTTTATTCCCAGTTGCTTCGCTTTATTTCCAGATATTCCAGGGTTGTTGCTGTGTTTGATTGCTCTGTGGGGTTTCCCTCTTATGTAAAACTCCAGGATTCCCCCAGTATATATAAATGTAAACATGAGGGACTGTCAATATTTTACATTGGTGTTTGTAAATGGGTATAGTTTATAGCAGGGGTACTCAATAATGTGCTGATAATTTACTCATCCTCAGGCCATCCAAGATGTATCAAGATTAGTTTCTTCATCAAAACAGAATGTAAGATTTTTAGGATTTCATTTCAGGCCTCCTCCTTTGAAATGAAAGTGAATGTTCTCCATTTTTAGTTTTTTAAATAACCATTAAATAACCATCCATTATTTTGGAGCAATGCCGTTGCTTTATCTACTTGTGCTTTTTCTTTAGCCAAAATATTTTTGCTATATGACTGTCAGGAATTCAAGCCACACAAGTTGTAGTTAGTGAAACCAAATGTGAGAGCGTTTACTGCCATTCACAGAATTACAGTCTTTCAAAGACAAAGGACAACTGGCTCTAACAAGGACAGAAAAAGATATGGAAGGCCAGATGTACCATTAAACAAGAGGATAAGTACATCAGTTCTCTAGTTTGAGATCTAGATGCTTCAGCTGACAGCTTACATTTACATTTACATTTATGCATTTGGCAGACGCTTTTATCCAAAGCGACTTACAGTGCACTTATTACAGGGACAATACCCCCGGAGCAACCTGGAGTTAAGTGCCTTGCTCAAGGACACTATGGTGGTGGCTGTGGGGATCGAACCACCAACCTTCTGATTACCAGTTTACCAGTTATGTGCACCAGTTATGTGCATTAGACCACTACACCACCACCACTCCACAAGCTTCATTGAATTCTAATTCAGGGGTGCAGGCCTTATGAGAAGAATTGCAAAGAACTTTTGAAATAGAAGATCAAAAAGAAAATGTTAGAGTGGGCAAATAAACACAGATATTGGACAACAGATAATTGGAAAAGAGTGCTATGGATCTTAACCCCAATGAGCTTTTGTGGGATCAGCTAGACTGTAAGGTGTGTGTGAGAAGTGCCCAACAAGACAGCCAAATCTATGGCACTGTGATCAGTTTAATGCCACTTTGATTATAAAAGTACCAATTTCTTTCCATAAGAGCAAAATCTGTACATTATTCCAAACTTTTGGCCATGTGTGTGTGCGTGTGTATGTGTGTGAGTGTGTGTGTGTGAGAGAGAAAAATATTGTGACTGGTGCAGAATGCAAAGTTTGAAATCAAGCTGCATTGTATTATTGAGTAGGCTTTTGCTTAATGAAAATGACCACATAGTAACACCTAGCGTAAAACCAGTGGTAAGACCATTGTTAGTCGGTTTGAAAATGAACACCGAACCGGTGTGATAATTATTATACCATGGCAGGTCTACCATCCACACTTTTTTACATTTTTATAAAGTCTCTCTCATTGGACAACGCTTAACCACCATACAGTATTTGTATCTGCCAAAAGGCCTCCTATGTCCCATACATGAGTATAGATTCTGAATGTAAAAATATTTCAACACAAAACTGGACTGCTGCCATTCAGCTTCAAAACAAACGGTTGATCTTAGCTTTTAATATACATATCCAAGTGCCCTCGACTGATGAAGTCTTGATGAAATATTTAAATCTTTTGGTAGAACAAAATCTCTCAGACCCCACTACTTTGGCTGTCTCAGGGGCCCCAATGTCCTCATCCCTGCCCAGTTTTTTGACTATTTATTGTTTTTTTTTACAAAGTACTATTGCTGCCAACATGGCAAGTTATAAAAACTATTTAAAAAAGAGATCCATAATGTCCTAGCCATATAACAACTGATACCATGTAAGCTACATATTATTATCCAGACCTAGTTTATGTGCTTTTCTCACTTAATTTCCAGAAATTTTGAATTATTTCTGCTTTGTTGACTTGTTGGGCTCCATCCGATCTGGTCTGTTCACGCACGTGCACACTTCTCAAAAATCTGTTAGAATGCCGCTTATGCGTTTACATGACCACATAAGTCACATTCTGCTCTATAAACCTGGGCATGTTAACCGGTTTCTCTTAATCCTTTAAAGGGTGTAAAGAAATTGGCGTTCTTGTTTACATGAATATTCAGAATGGCGCTTACTGCAAAAACCCTGGAATAAACCGTTTTCTTAAGTGCATGTAAACGTTGTCAGTGTTGTATTTTTTGAACAAAGAGTTACTTTTGCTAAATGCGTCTTATCAGTGACAGTTTTGCACCATCTTAAGTAATCCATGCCTTCTATTTTCTCTTTCAGTTTGTCATTACTTGAGATGAATTGTGTACAGTCTACCAAACATGAGAATGGCCGGTCAGCCAAAGGGGAGGGTCACTTTGAAGAAATCATCCAACTGGCCAATCACAGCAGTGGGCGGGAGAGGTCAGAGACTGACATGCCTGATGAGCCAATCATGGCCTTTGAGAGTGGGGAATCATTCCTTAAGAAAATGGGCCCAATTAAACCTCAGAATGTGGCAGGTGAGTTTCTAGAGGAACTGCAATAGCACCACAAAAGTATATGTTATAAAAGGGCTCAGTTTGGAATTCCCAAACTTTCAGAGTATTTACTGAATTCGATGAAGTACTTGCATCTTGACCATTAACAAAGTATGTTCTTCTTTGTCTTGACATACTACATCTTCTATGTTGGCATTGACATTTGACCCCTGTGTTCCTTAATATTTCATGTACTAACAACAATTCCAAAAACAATTTATTCAGGTGTTGTTGCTTATTACTGATCACTTGTCCATTTCAGACTTTTAAGAGCCTTGTTACTGGTAATGCATCTACTATAGTATAAAGAAATGCTTGCAATTTATATGTTGCTTGTAAAAAAATATTTTTAATCAGAATACATGTCTTGTTTTGAATGACTATCAATGGGAAAACATTTATTGTGACCAAATTGTGTAGTTCTGGTTTCTGCCAGCAGGGGGTCATGCTAACCACACAATTCCTGACCCCCTGATTGGGACGAGAAGTTGTTTCTTCTGCAGATTTAGTTCTATGAGGACCATAAAATCAGACATCTCAGTTTCCCATGTTTCAGTGTTAAATATATAACACTGCATTGTCAGTCTCCGGTGTGAACAGTTTATAGTTTTAGCCATACATTTGAGCCCCTTTAAATGTATTTTAGATGCATGTCCATTACTTTGTCATCATACATGTGACTTTTCACATTATGAGCAGATTTTGCAATCTTGCCCGAAAACTTGCTCCGGCATCACAAATTAATGATTAGTGTGACTTTGGGGCAGAATAGTCAATTTCCTCATCTTTCCTACTTATTTTGGGCCTGGATGTTTAGAGTTGACTCAGGCGTGGGTGAGGGCTGCTGGGCAACAGGCCGGGTAACGAGGTGAAGAGCCTAGCAGGCTTTGGCACTGAGCTGGATTCCAGGAATGGTGTCGAGGAGACCTGATTCTGCCTTACTGGCACCCAATACTGGAAACAGGAACCCTGGCTTAGCTCTTCACCCCATCTACCCCCTTACATTGGCTTGGTCAGCATTACTTATGCTGCTTCCCTCAGCACGTACATTCACCTGTCAGCTTGCTGACAGCTCTTCAGTTATAAATTATCCTAAAAGAAAACACAAGGGGGTTCACGCCAGGTTATGCCAACTCTCGTAAACTGAGAACATTTACATGTTTAATCTGAGGTGATATCCAGAGTCTTTGGTTTGGCATATCTGGTGCTCGACTTTCTTGTCTCATGTTAAGTATAGATTTATCATGGGCAGTTTGAAGCCCTCTAGTTTTTTTTTAACACCTTTTTGGAAAAAACATGCCAGCCTAAAGGCTAATGTATACTTCGGTTTTCTGTGTGCTGGTACGTCTCGCACAGTATGCGCAGACAGCTTCGTTTTTCTAGACATCTGTGCGGTCTGTGCATTTGCCTGGCGTTGACTGTGCTAAAAGAGTATCAAAAGTGCTGAGCACTTGATCATGCAGATATAGGTCAGGAGCTTCAGTTAATGTTCAAACATTAGAATGGGGAAAAGATTTGATCTCCGTGATTTCGACCATGGCATGATTGGAGCAGACTGGCTGATTTGAGTATATTCTGTAACTGTTGATCTCCTGGGATTTTCACGCACAGCAGTCTCTAGAGTTTACTAAGAATGGTGCCAAAAACAAAAACATCCTTGTTGATGAGAGAGGTCAACGTAGAATGGCCAGACTTGTTTTAGCTGACAGAAAGGCTATCGTAACTCAGACCACTCTGTACAACTGTAGTGAGCAGAATAGCATCTCAGAATGTGCAACACGTCGAACCTTGAGGCAGATGGGCTATAACAGCAGAAGTCCATATTGTTCCTAATGAAGTGTTCAATGAGTATACAGTATAGTCTAAAAATGACTCTTTGTTGGTGCAATCTCTATAAAGTATTTTTACAAATCTTTATCCAGTAAATCACAAACAAATGAAAAGATGTTGGAACCTTGTGTAATAATAGAAGCTGGGTTTAGTTGGATTTTCCAACAGGGCAGAATTTAGGATGAATTTGTTGTTAAAAATCTATTTTAGTATTATCTGGTCCTCCTTTTTTGTCATGCATTGATTTCATATCCTTTTGTAACCTCCACATTGTTTCTGTGTCCTCCAGAAGTCCTCTGAGGTTCTGTACTGTTGGATAAAGAATTAAACCTGTGAGTCCCTGGTTGGTGTCTAACTGAAGGACCTGATTGAAAGAAGCACAGCATGAACAGACCTGTGCCAAACCCAAAAACTGACTTCTGTTTAGACTGTACAGAGCAACCCCACTATCAAAGCTTCTCTTATGGCAAATAATGGAAATTACAAGGAAGCTACACAATCGAGCTGAACAAAACAAGTCCCACCAACGTGCATCAGACTCACCATTCAACAAGTCTCTACTCAGTATGACCTCACACTTTGTGGTGGTCCAATTCATGCCTTCTATTCTGACCACCACAATACAACAATTAAAAAAAGGCTTGTGACAAACATTATTGATCCTTGTTATGATTCATGCTATTATGGGTTGAACGCAAAAGTGCTTTGGATGTTTTTTTGTTTTAATGTTTAGTTATTTAACTCGAAGAGAATTGTAACTACTGGGTACAGTTATATGTGAATAATGTAAATTGGACAATGGAAGGAGACGATCTGTGGAATAAAACAGAATGAAAAGGGAGTGCTGTGTCTGAACTCCACTGTTTCAAAGACCTCCTCTTTTTATGTTCGTGATGATGAGACGTTTTAATTTTCATGTTGCCTCGCAGTGAGAACATTTCAATGCCATAGTGTTGCACCAGATACAGACACGTATATCTTGTGCGAGATCACTTAAAAGGCAACAGGGACATTGCACAAATGTTCGGTGTGTGTTTGAGTGATTAAATAGTAATATTAATATCTAATTAATAATATGCAAAAGAGACTAATCATCATAATTCATGCTAATGAGACAACTGACCTTAAATTGAATTTGATTATTACTGCTGCAACTGCAATTTAAAGTTTAAAGTCTGGCTATTTATTCTGTCTTATACAAAATATTTGCTAATACTGAGTGTAAGTGCAAAATTTTTTAGTTGTGTGTCAGAGGCATAATAGTACTTTTCTGAGTCTATTAAACTAAAGTTACCAAATAGAACCTTATTATAATGTGTTTGCAATTATTCTAAAGTCTGATCAAGTAGCATTTCTCCATTCACCAATAATTTTTCAAAGCTAACAGAAAGTGTGTTGTACAGAAAAGAAATATGTAGAATATGTATTTTTATGATGGGAGGACAGAAATTGTTTTTATTTAAAAAAATGTAATTCAGTGTATGATTTTTTTTATGACATTGGCAAATTATTTACTGTACCAATCTGCATGAAACTGGAATGATCTGTTTTATAGATGTAATGTAAATCCTTTTGGGAAAACTAACCAGCTCCAAGATGACTCAGCATTATATTCATGCTTTTCCAGAAGGCCAGCAAGCCATGAGTTACATGCCTATTCCCGACTTCCTGCCAAGCATACATCCCTTTTGACATTTGTGCACATCCTCCAGAGCTTTTGCCATCTGTATACTGCGGCATATACCACTAGGATGTATGCCTATTCTCTTCTGCCTCTCCCCAGAACATGCTTAACTGCTCACATCTCACTAAATGACTTGTAATATCAAATACCGTGGTTACCCTTCTCTTTATACTCCAATTTTTATGTTAAGAAGAGGATATTGTTGGCACTCCACCAAAATGGCTTTCACAGATGTGACTGCCATACTTGACTGACTTGACTGAGGTCAAATTCAAATTTTCATTTTTACGTCTTAAAGAGGGAATCCCTTCATTCTATGTACAGTACAAATTCACAAGTATAATACTTAAATGGATAGTTCACCCAAAAATGTACATTCTGTCATTTACTCACCCTCATGTTGTACCAAACCCATACAGCTCTTTCCTCTGTGGAACACAAAAGCTGTTAAGAAAATGTCAGCCTCAGACACCATTCACTCGTTGTATGGAATAAAGATGCAAGGAAAGGGAAATAATGCTATTTTGCATGTTGAGGTCTGTAAGATGTAGACATGATATAAGACAGCATGTGTCAGAGGTTACTATTTATTAAAGTGATCGTTCAACCAAAAATGACAATTCTCATCATTTACTCACCTCATGCCATCCCAGGAGTGTATGACTGTCTTCTGCAGATCAAAAACGTAGATTTATAGAAGAATATTTCAGCTTTGTAGGTCCATATAATGCAAGTGAATGTGACCAGACCTTCCAAGTTCCAGAAATCACATAAAATAAGCATAAAAGTAATCAATATGATCCAGTGGTTGAGCACAGATAAATAGTTAAGTCCTTTTTTACTATAAATCTCCACTTTTACTTCACATTCTGTAAGTGAAAGTGAAGATTTATAGTAAAGAAAAGATTGAAATATTGGTCTGTTTTTCACTGAAAGTGATTGCATCACTTAAGAAGACATATATTAAACTACTGGAGTCATACAGTTTACTTTTATGCTGCCTTTATGTAATTTTTGGAGCTTAAATGTCTGGTCACCATTCACATGCATTGAAAGGACCTACAAAGCTGAAATATTATTCTAAAAATCTTTGTTTTCAGCAGAAGAAAGTCATTCACATCTGGGATGGCATGAAAGTGAGTAAATAATGGGAGAGTGTTAATTTTTGGGTGAACTATCCCTTTGATGTCCATTTATGAGAAATCTGCCATATTCATATTCAGCAGAGGGCAGCAAATAAACATTAATGCACTTGCCTGCTGATCAGGTTTCTCTCACCCAGAGACATTCAGACTGGTTGCCAAAATTTATTTTTCTTTGCTGCCTCTGTTTCAAAAAATAATTTGAAGTATGGAGCTGGCTATATTTCCTGGTCCTGCATTCTTTGTAACTTTATAGGGTCCCACAAATGACAGGTTTGTTTTAATACTGTGTTGTTGCCGTGGGGATTGCTCCAATTGCGGGTACCGCTTGAGTTGTCCTGCAAGAAAATTAAGAGTGGGTATTTTTAGGAAGATGTCAGTGGCTAGTTATAGCATGGAGGCAATGCAAGGTGGTGAATTAATTCACAAAGAATGAGGGACAATGTAAGTTATATGTTTGGTATGGATGTGACAGAAGCAACAAGACGGGTTGTTTTATTGCAAGGTCATGTCACTCAAACAGTCCTGGAACAGCTTGAATGTGAGAGACGGGGAAATGTGCCTTAAAGCCTTTGACACTTTGATGTACAACTCTTCAGGGTCAGTCTTGAGTTACACATTAAGAAATGACTGGTCAATATAACCCATGAGAATTACATAAAAGATAAAAAGAAAATATTTCTGGCAGAGAATACAATTAGACTATTAAGATTTTTTAGTTGTCCTAGAGGAAGACCACCAACTATCTAGCTGACCTAACAATTAACCCTAGTTGACCCTGTTGTTAACCCTATAAACTTTAACCTTTTTTTCACTAGGTGAGATGTTCTTTTAATAATAGATATATAAAGGTATATTGAGTGAAAATGATCCATTTTGCACACTAATAAGCATGCGGCTTGTTGAGAAGAGGTGTTCTATGACTTTTCTAAGCAATCGGACAATAAATTAGGCAAAAAACTCCCAATGACTTATACAGAGCCATATTTAGGAACCAACATATCATGGAGACTTGTTGGTGGGCTCTTCTGGCTTGAAACAGTAAGTAACCACCAAGTAAGTTAACCACATAGAAACACGCTAAATACACCCCAGAACACCTTAACCGCACAGCAACACCCTGGTATTGCAGTTGTGAGTTTTGCTTGGGAAAAACAAATCTTCTTCAAAAAAGTAAAACATAGTTAGTGGTGCTTGCTTTAGCAAGGGTTCACTATTACTATTGCTCTGACCTTCATTTAGAGATTTTACAAAATCCCTAACCCAGTTTGGGTTATCCCTTTTCTAAACGTGCTGTTTGTCATACACCCATAAATGAGGTTGAATCAAATCTTAATGAGGAGAGATGAGCAATGACTTTTATAAGTGATCGGTGAATTTTGACGTTTTTGAAAAAACATCAAAAAGCCCATAGACTTAATATTGACAAGTAGGGAGAGGATGGATTTCTCTGAAACAGAAAATTGTAGAGACATGGCGGTGACCTCTTTTCACTTGGGACAGCAAGGCAAATTTAGTGACACCCTAGCAACCACCCAGAACACCATATCTCAGCACCAGAACCTTGTACAGACTTGGGGGTTGACTCTTTTGACTCTGGGAAGTGTACTAAGGCCCTTAATGGGGCCCTAGATGCCCCAGCGATATCACAGCTCCAGAATATCATAGAGAAATAGGGATGGGCTCATTTGATTTGGGGCAATGCACTAAGGCCTATTGTGGCCCCTTAGGGTCAACAGTCATTTCACTGCACTACAATATTTTAGAGGCATGGGGTGGGCTCATTTGACATGGGACAGTGTACTGAAGACATTAGTGGGATAATGAGGTGCCGTGTTTTGACACAGCACACTTTAGAAAATGCACCTTTAGTTGTATATATTATATATAGTTTCTCTTTACTCCAGCTATTGACGTTGACCCTTGGACTTTTTGAGCCAAAGATATCGAATAAATGTTACTGAAAGGCAAACATATAATTTGGACCATCGCTTTTAAAGGAACATAAGGGTTATCATGCAGTCAGGCTCTGGGTGTGTGTATATAGCCACTGCGACACACTGCTAGTCTCTACACCATCAAAGGACTTCAAACAAATTGCTGTCCCCAGCCCTTTTCTCTCTCACTCACACTCACTCTCAGCTCCCTTATCTCCCAGGCAACAAGGCCCCTTCCCACAGCTGTTATCATTTGATGGCATATTGATGTGAGGGCGCAGAATGGCTGGTGCTCAAAATAAGCCCTTTGGAAATTGTTATTGGTTGGGTACTTTCCAAGCAGACCTGTTTTGTTGTTCTCGTGGTGAGAGACATATTTTTAAAGAACTTTGCATTCAGCATTGGATTTTGTTGTGTTCTCATTCCAATTCAAATAACCACTAAAAGGTATTTGGAGAAAATGTAAGATTGTAGGAGGACAACGCCATGGGGGTAGCAAATTTGTGGTCACCAAGCAGCAGGAGGTAAATGGACAACAGCTGGGAAATCTGTGGTCTTCTTTTCAAAATAGACCACAGATTACCCAAAGGTGGCTTTTGTGAACAAGCAACAGATCGACACCAATGTGGCTTTCTCTTGGTCATTTGTGGACCTAAATTGGTAATACCATTTGGTGTCTGTATTCTTACTCTCATGAGTCATTGTGCCATCTTCATGAGTGGAAGAAATATTGAATGATTCACACTTGTGAAATGCAGAATGCGACATTCTGTTTGTAGACTCATAAATAAACTACATATATATGAATCATAACTTTAGATTAAAACAAACAGCTGACAAAGAAAGCCTTTTTTATAACACTTTTTATTATTTTATTTTATTTTATTGTCTTTCAATAGTGAATAACAGACAGGAAAGTGGAGAGATATGATTCAGATTGGATTCAAATCTGCATCTTCACAAGTTCAGTGGCTGTCGTGAGCACATGCACTACCCACTGAGCCATAGCTCCAACTATAATAACCTTTTACTAACATTATCAATATATTATTACATTATATAATGATGAAAAGATTACAAATGAATGTATATTCACATAATTAAAGGAAATGTTAAACCAAAATGACAATTCTGTTATCATTTACTCACCCTCATGTTTTAAACCTGTATGACTTTCTTTATTCCATGGAACACAAAATGAGATTTTAGGCAGAATGTTAGGCACTGACAGCCTCAGTCAGTGTTCACTGTAATTAATGATAACAATTATCAATTTTGGGTGATCTTTCCATTTAAATAATTTCCATTTAATAATCATATATACATGTACATTAACTGTTCTGTTAAATATCATATAATGTTTGTTCATGATAGAGATTAAAATGAAAGTTATTCAAGTATTAAAGGAATATTCAGGATTTAATACAAGTTAAGCTCAATGGACAGCATTTGTGGCATAATATTGATTACCAATAATAATAGTAATTCATTAATTTCGACTTATTCCTCCTTTTCTTTAAATATAAAAAAAAGCAAAGGTCTGGGTTCCAGTGAGGCACCGACAATGGAAGTGAATGGGGGCCAATCCATAAACGTTAGAATACCCACTGTTTAAAAATTATAGCCACAATACATTAACAATATGTGTATTAAAATGATTTTACTGTGATAAAATCACTTACTAACCTTTTCTGTGTAAAGTTATAGCCAATAACAACTTCTTTGCCATGATGATGTAATGTCAACAAACTCTAAACCTATAAACATCTGTAAAAATTATGATTTAAACAACTTTACAGCTCAATTAATACATGAGTTTTAACAGAAGAAATAATGAAAGTGCTTTTATAACATTATATGCTTTACATTTCTGCCTAAAAATTGGCCCCATTCACTTCCATTGTAAATTCCTCACTTTAACCTCTATTTTTTTTACTTTTTTTAAAGAAAAGGAGGGACGAGTCAAAATAATAATTTTTTGTGGTCATCAACACTATGCCAAAAATGATGTCTATTAAGCTTAATCTGTATTGAACATGGAATATTCTTTTTAAAAGTAGCAGTTGTAGGATACAAGCATAGCTCTCACATTTGTATAAACTGTGAATGTTGCATGCAGTGTAGTGAGTTGAACGCAAAGGATGCTTGTCTCAAACAAACATCATATTTCAAATTCATCTGTGTCTTCAACTTGAGATTCATAGTTAACTAGTGTTAAGAAGTCGTGATTCATTTATATAACACCAGGATTGAGTTTTGCTCGCTGGCTAGAGAGTGACATGTCACAGCAGGAGAACAACAGCTGTGTCTCTTATTTTATCGTATCTATTGAGAGCATTTGCCACCACAAGATTCATGGTCAGCTTAAAACCTTGCTGATTGTTTTTACTGGCTTGCCTGTTAGAACTATGACTCCCATTATGACTCAGTGGAGATCATCCTCGCCAATCAGCTTAATTTGAAACCAAACTTGTACACCAAGCACTTCTACCACCGTCTTTATATTAAACAGTCAAATGTAAACATTACATAAACTGCACATGTCAAAGTTTCGACACACCTACTGATTCTTTATTGCCTTGATACATTATGTCTGTTATTCTACAGGCATGGTTTAGTTCAATGTGTGTAACCTCCTACGGTTTAAAATGAGTTTCTCTGAGTCACAAGCATAGATATGTCAATATTCACATAAAACCTACTGCACTCTGACAGACACTTGAGAACAGGCACTTAGGAACTTTGGACAGTGTGTGGAAAGGTCGGGGGTGTTTGTGTTGGAGCCATGAGGATCACCTACCACACTAGAGTAGCCAGATCCAACACAGGATAGCAAGCACACAGCAGCAGCTCTAGAAAAGCTCTGCTACAATTTTAGATAATTGATGATACGACAACTGTATTCAATTGTAGGACCAATCCTTTATACTTTTGTTCTATTTATTATCCCATGTAAACCATTCACACTATTATTAGCACAGTCAGTCTCAATCAGTAATAAATGCAAGTTGAGTACTTTTGTGCGTAGAAAGATTTCCATGGGATTCACAACAGGTGTGTACATTTGGTGCAAACATTTGCACTTATGTTGATGAATCTGGTTTCAGTTGGTTTTGTTTTATCACAAATTTGGAATCAATTTAATTGTGAATTAATTGATAAATCATGATTTCTACGTGAAAATGATCGCACACTGGTTTTACGCACTAATATGTGCATACACACGGTAAGTGAATGATACCCACTGACATTAACATAATGTTTGCAGTGACCTTATAAATTTGAGCAGCTGTCTAATCAATCTTGTCTTCTCAATTTTGCATGCTGTGGCAAAATTCAAATCTTCTTACCATAGCAGGACTGTTCTAAATCTGTCCCAGATTCACTCTGTCATATAAAAGATGATTTAGGGAGAGGATGATGGCTTGAGCTACGGATGTTGATATTTGTCTCTTATTTTTCACAAACTCAGACTGCAATATCCTTTTCAGTCCCACAGCTGTGGAGATTAGGGCTCATACAAAAGTCTGTACTGGCCTTATAGTAAGTTCTGGTTATAACACTGAAAGCCATGAAAAGTTCGCTTGACAAAAGAAACAAAACCACATGTCTAAGCACATGTGTTTTTATGTCAGGACTCATGTAAACACCTCTTTCATTTCTCATGAATCACTTTGCATTTATGAGTTTAACAATTGAGAAGATTTCCACATTGCAAAAATCTTGAAAAATCTATTGCATGTAAAGCGGCCACACACTTAAAAATGTATGAATATCATTGCATTAGAGAAATAATTTATCAAACCAAGTGTCAAACCTTAACAGATGCCAAATCTCTCAGAACAAACATCACTTTTTGTTTTTGATGATTCAAATCAAGTCAGCTTCCACTACTATCCACAGCGATATGGATTGGAAATATACTTCGGCCACACTTGTCTGGTTGCCAATGCACTTGTCCCCACCCTTGTGGTTGAATGGCATGCTCAAGTCTAAAACTTTCTGTAATTCTCAGAAGAAATATGTAATATAAATGTTTGTGTCCTTTAAAGAGTTGAACTTCCTCAGGTTAGTAGTGGAAAATTATCTCACCTCAACTTAATAGGCCTGACAGAGAACCTTTTATCATGGTCGAAGCTGTAGGCAAACATTTTTTCAAAGTTAATTCAACATTATGAGATGATGGAATGATAAAATATTCACAGGCATCCATACAGGAACAAAGAAACGTTGCCCATTTTGTCATTGAGGATTGCAGAACATCATAATCGTATTCTTGATTTGGTTTGACAGCAGAAGGCAGCTGCCTTGTGTATATATTTCTGGGTATTAAATCTCTATCTCCTCCACTGCCCCTGGGGATTTTCCATAGCTTACTTCATTGCACACTGCACTGGCATGCCACAACTTATTATAAATAAACTGTCTTCTGGACACCCTCTGTGGTAACTAGGTCTTCTGTGGTGAATCAGATTTCTATCACAGGTCGCTTGGCTGGCCTAACCGCATTAACCAGAGGCACGATGAGCCATAGTTCCTAATTGAGATGCCAACAATCCCACCCGCTTCTTTTCACAAATCTAAGAGTTAACATTCCCAGTGTCCTTGGTTCTCAGATCTCATCCTAACATCGCTCGTGGCATGTATATACATTGCTGTTTCTTGGCCCTGGGGGGTTTACAGTTAGCATTATCATGGCTTTGATCCAGACTCCTCTATTAGAAACATATACATCTTTATTCAATGTTCTCTGTGACTCATTATTATTGCAAAAGAAAGTCATACAGTATGCGTGGATTAGGGCTGGATGAGATAATGAGAAATGTGCCTGTAGAGTTTCTGCTATACCATTTATACCGATGTATCTCCACGGCATGTTTTACAAAGTCTGAACCAAAAACAACTGTGTTCCAGGAGCTTCTATTACAGGCTTCTTCATTGATTATAACAGGAGAGATTTGGATGTGGTGCCCTGCTCGCATCCGGTGTAGACTCAACTTGGAACGAAAACAACTGATGTGCGGTCACATTGTCACAAGTGTGCATATATTTTATAATGGTATTTAACGTGGCTCATCCTGTCATATTCGTAATGTATTACTGATTTGAGTTTTGTTTTCAACTAAAATGTTATATAATGTGAAGCAGTTTTTATACTGATGCCAGTACAAGATGCCATAATTACAAATAATCGTTTGGTTTTGCATCTATTAAGTTCCAAATAATAAAGAAAGAAATTTATTGAAACTGAAATGAAGTACCTTTTATTTGTAAAGTATTTAATCACTTTATTATGCAAAAATGGGTTGTAAGGGGGTATAAGGGAAAGAAGGAGGCAAGAACCGGCTTGATAACATAAATAATAGTTTTAAAATAAACTGAACCAAAAACACACAAACATAAACACACAGAGCAGCTGCCTGTAATTCTCTCTCTTTCGAACCATCGTCCCGGACGCCTTTATCCCTTGCGTGCCCCCATCAGGCTGATTGGGGACCAGGTGTGCGTTGTTCCAGCCCGGCCCTGCCGTCCTCCGCTCTACATGACATGGTTATGTTATATACTGTATAAAACATTTTTGGGTTGATTTTCCAGCAATTTGCATTATATACTGTTACAACCTCAATTCCAAAAAAGTCTGGCCATTCTCTGTTGTCCTCTAAAAACTCTAAAGACTGTTGTGCATGAGGAGATCAGCAGTTACAGAAATCCTCAAACCAGCTCATCTGGCACCAACAATCATACCACTGTCGAAATCACTGAGATAACATTTATTCCCCATTCAGATGGTTGATGTGAACATTAACTGAAGTTCCTGACCTGTATCTGCATGATTTTATGCACTGCACTGCTGCCACACCATTGATTGATTAGATAATCACATGGATGATTGTTGGTGGCAGACTGACTGGTTTGAGTATTTCTGTAACTGCTGATCTCCTGGGATTTTTACACACAGCCGTCTCAAGAATATACTCCGAATGGTGCCAAAAACCAAAAACATCCAGTGAGCAGCAGTTCTGTGGACGGAAATGCCTTGTTGATGAGAGAGAACAACAGAGAATGGCCAGACTGGGTCAAACTATCGTTGCTAAACGATACTTTTTTCCATACCATATTTAGGAAATCAGATTTAACAAGATTACAAACATTACAAATTACTTCAAAAAAAACTTTGGTTTTATTTTTTCAGTTTGTTGACTTTTTTACAGACTCAAAGACTCCTGAGCCACTGCAGCTCCAACAAAGGAACAAAAAAGCACAAAGAAACAAAATGTAACCAACACTATAAATCAGTGCAAATAGTTTTAATAAAGTTAAAATAGTATAACATTAATGTGAAGAGAAAAAAAAAACAAGAAAGCTAAACTGTTTATTCAGCCAACCCTAATGATAAGCACGGTTTAACAAGATAACTAATCTTTAATGTGAGATAAACTTGATCTTGAATATATAATGTTACGTAGGTCCCAGTTTATAGGACTATGTCACCGCGCACAGAAACGTTAATTTAATAAGTACACAAGCATGTACCACTACAAGTTAGATGATTTTTTTTTGTTGGTTTGTTTGCAAAACATTAACCTTAACTGTTGGAGTCCCAGTCATAGCGCCACTGCATTCATGGTGGGCATGTTCAAGGGACTTGTAGTGGGCGTGTTCAAGGAAGCTCTGTGCCAGGACACTGAGAGGATGACTGCACCGGCTTGGTCTTCTTGTAGTCAAAGACAGAGCAATCTTAAGTTTATTCCGTGCACTGTCTTCTGAAGTGCTACATCAGATTTGTCGTGTTCCCGGTCTTGGCAGCTGGTAGTGTTTTTCCTTGATGCCTAACCACAGCCAATCACCGGCACTTTTAGATTTGGGCACATCTTGCATGCTACATGCTTATCACTCACGATGAAGAGATTAATCCCTTAGGTATTGAAATTTGGTACCGAACGACGATACATTTTTTGATACTCAGTTGTTTAGAGGCAATTCGGTCAGTGCCTAAAATGTATCGAACTCTATACCCAGCCCTACTCAGCACGCCCTAGATTCGAACTTGCGACTCCAGATGTGGTAGTAAGCATCTTTACTTTCTGAGATACCCAATCCCACATCTGTAATGGATATCAAGAACATAGGCTTGGGATTACTTTAGTAAAACTTTGTTTGTCAACACCATGCACCGCTGCATACACAGATGCAAGCTAAGACTTTACTATGCCCTACATCAACACTGTCCAGAAGCGCTGCCTACTTCTCTGGGCTTGATCTAATCTTAGATGGAAAGTAGAACAGTGGGGCTGTGATTTTTGGCCAATGAGTCCACATTTCATATAGTTTTTGAAAAACACAGCCGTCATGTTCTCTGGGCCAAAGAGGAAAAAGACCATCCAAGATATTATTAGTGTCAGGTCCAAATGCCAGTGTCTGTATGGGCCAGGCATTTTTCCAGAAGAACATCACCAAACCACATAGTGTGGGTCCTAGACTGGCTTGCCTACAGTCCTGACCTGTCTCCAATTGAGAATGTGTGGCACATTATGAAGCACAACATACAGCAACGAAGACCCCATACAATTGTGCAGCTGAAGACCTGCATAATGGATGAATGGGGGGAAATTCCACTTTCTAAACTTAACAAAATTGTGCCTTCCACAAATGCATAGTAAGTGTTATTAGAAGAAATGGTGATGTTTTGTAATGGTAAACACTTGACTGTCCCAAATTTTTTGGAGCATGTTGCAATCATCTGATTTGAAATTACTGTACATTTAATTGAAAAAACACACACAATGAAATTCACAAGGTAAAACGTCTCGGGTTACATGTGTAACCCTTGTCCCTGAAAAAAGCGGAACGAGATGCTGCGCTGCTAAGCGCTACGGGGAACAACTCTAGCTGTGAACCGAGCTGAATAATGTGTGCAACACGTCAATGAACATTGACCGGAATTTATAGCTTCGGCTGATGTAATCATTAGATGCACCTGCGCCAGGCTATAAATGGATACGCCACCAGGTGTCGCCAGATACTTCTTTTGAAGAGCAGTCCTGGGACGTCCCAGTGCGGCAAAGCAGCGCTGCATCTCGTTCCGCTTTTTTCAGGGAACAAGGGTTACACATGTAACCCGAGACGTTCCCTTTACAAAAAGCTTCACTACGATGCTGCGCTGCTAAGCGCTACGGAGAACGCAATACCCACGCCGCTGCACTTGGGGCTGTCCGGGCCCCTACGGTTGTGCAGTGTACTCACAAAAACGCGAGAGGTCTCAGACATGAGCTTGAGATGTCGACTCAAGGGCATAAGAGTCCGGAGTAGCAAAGTATCTAGCCCATTGTGGAGCGGAGGGGGGCCGGGCCGGGTCGGAATATCGCGCGCCCGGTCCCCAATCGGCCTGATGAGGCGCGCGAGGGATAAAGGCGGCCGGTGACGATTGTTTGAGAGAGAGAGAATTACGGCCAATGTAAAACAGTTAAAGGATGGGCAAGGAGGAGGCAAGAACCAGCTTGTCAATATAAATAATAATTTAATGAAAACTCAAAAACACATAAACAAACACACATGACGGATATGCCCGTAATTCTCTCTCTCTCTCTCGAACAATCGTCACCGGCCGCCTTTATCCCTCGTGCGCCTCATCAGGCCGATTGGGGACCGGGCGCGCGATATTCCGACCCGGCCCTGCCCCCCTCCGCTCCACATTCCTCCCGGCTTTATCTCAGGCCGGGGTGCCACCGGCATGACGTACACCCCCCCATCCCTGGGGCGGGGTGTATCTCGCGTCCCGCGTGGTCATCAACTCCGGCCGGGTGTCGCCATTTCATATCCATATTTTTCGGTTATTAAAGATCGGTTGTACAGAGTGACGCAGGACACTCAAACAAAGGAGGAGGTAACACAATTGTTGATTCCACGGAGCCGCTGGGAAATGGTTTTCCAGGCGGCTCACTATAATCCTATGGCCAGTCACCTAGGGGAAAGGATGGTCAAGGAAGAGGCGAGAACCGGCTTGTCAATATAAATAATAATTTAATATTAAATTATCCTCGATAACCTCAGGAGAAAGCACTGTGTCCCTCTGTTGGTACCCTTAGGGGCCAAACATGAAAGATTCCACAATTCGGGGCAGGGATGAAATATTGCCCTGTGCCTGAGATAGGAGATCCTTCCTGTTCGGAATCGCCCAAGGCGAGCCGTCGAGGGAAGAGATTAGCTCCGGGAACCAAGCCCTGTTTGGCCAGCGTGGTGCTATCAGTAAGAGGCAAAAACCCTTGCTGGCGAACTCTGGGCAACTACTACCTTAGGGTGGAGTTCTTAACTCCCCCGTTGGTATTTTCTGTCTGGACCGTAAATCTGCTCCCGTATATGCCATCCAGGGATATAACTGACCTAAGTGACAGGAGCTTACAATGGGCCCTAAGGAGAATCCGACGTGTCAGAAATACAGCTGACAAGAACGTGGGTCTCCTTGATGATTTATGTAAGAGGCTACTGCTGTATTGTCCACCCGCACCAAGACATGGCAGCCTCAGGAGGAGGTATTTCAGGGCCAGAAATACAGCCATCAACCCGAGACAGTGACTGTGACAACCGAGCTGACGACCCTCCTATCCCCTTAAGCTGGACGACCACTTAAGGCCGCTACCACGCCCGTCAGGGAGGCGTCTGTCGTTAGCAGTCTGCAACAACAAGACGCACCTAGAGTGGGACCCAAGGCAGAAAACCGGGGT
Source organism: Xyrauchen texanus (assembly GCF_025860055.1). Lineage (NCBI taxonomy): Eukaryota > Metazoa > Chordata > Actinopteri > Cypriniformes > Catostomidae > Xyrauchen > Xyrauchen texanus. The sequence goes on along the minus strand of NC_068290.1, from coordinate 13,190,207 downwards.
CTGAACCACATAGAAAGGGAATGAAGCCTGAGGCACGTAACCCTTTTTAGCCTAGGGGTTTTGGCCCTTGGAAGAAATCCCCTGGCTTTTGGCCACAGCAAAAACAGTCTCATGAGCAAAAGGTCCAGAGGGATCACCGTGGACGCGGTCGCCCTGAGACCTGGAAATCGTTGATACTGATAACAGTGCAACCTTGACCTAGCCTGACTTTGCTCAGGGTGATCTGAATGGACTCAATCCTAGCGGGAGACAGTTGTGCCTACATTGTGACTGAACTCCATACGATGCCCCGATAGACAGTGTTCTGAGTGGGAGAGAGGACGCTTTTCTTGGCGTTGAGCCTCAACCCCAGAGAAACAGATGAGCTAAGACGATGTCCCTGTGCTGAACTGCCAGTTCCTGGAACTGCGCTAGGATCAGCCAGTCATCTACATAATTCAGAATGCAGATGCCCCGGAGTCGCAAGGAGCCAGCGCTACATAATGCATTGTGAATTTGCGGGTAAAAAGGGCTAGGCTGAGTGAAAGAACCTGACCCTGGAAGACTTTGCCTCCGGAAGTGAACCTCAGGAACTTTCCATGTTGTGGAAACCTAACTCTCTCTCTGGAAGGGGAACACATACCATGGCCCCTTTAACCAGGAGTTGAAACACGGAAAAGCGGCGAGTGAATTAAATCCTGACGCCCTTATAAGACCCACAGAAAAGAATATATCCGGCAGAAGTTTCCACGCTGCCAGGATCTCTGAGATGGGTATTATATTTTAACACTTCCTGTTGAGGGGTTGTAGAGTGTTTTGCGTCCTGAATAAAATGCAGGAACAGCGAAAACACCCAATTTTGACGGAAGCCTCTGCAACCCGAAACACCAAGAGGTGGCGGGAATCGAGGGGCTTCGAGGGGGTACCGGGAGGGGTGAAGTGAAGCACACGCCCCATCCCGAGGGGAGCTACCCCCTAATCTAGGCGCAAGACCGTCAGGGTTTTCTCTTACTAGAATTTATAGTCCTGAGGTCTTGCTTTGGGGGCTGGCGAGGGCGGCGAGACTGTCCCCAATCCCTGGGAGGAGGAGCACAACTCGCCACGCTTTGCTTTTGAGCCTCCCTTCAGTCAGGACCGAGGCGGGTCTGAGGCTTGCTCGTCAAGCGCAGCACCCACACTCAGGTCGTCCAGGAGGTCAGCCTGGTACGCCTGTAAAACAGCATAGTGTGCAGAGCAGCACCAGCCTGACCTGCTGCTTGATAAGCCCTTCCCACTAAAGTGGAGGTTGTCCTACAAGGCTTTGAGGGGAGAGAGGGCTTCTTAAGTGATGATGCCGAGCCTGGCGAGAGATAGCCCGCAAGCGTTTTTTTTTTTAGGGGATCTCCATGAGCGAAAAAGCTCTTCATGGAGGTTATCAAAGAAGGGAAGGGACCCATGAGGCATTCCCTTTCTTAGACTGGAAGATAAAATCTATCCCCTAATTTGGAGCGTTTGGGGGTCTCTTTTTTCACGTGGCCAGTCCAATCTGGCAACCGCACGAGTAACAACATCGAGCAATTCCTCCATAGATTTTTTATCGCGGACGGAAAGCTCGGAGGCGGGAAGAGAATCGCGATCCACCTCATGATCCGAAGAAGCGTCGGAACGCGCTTCGAGATCATGTGAAGGACCAGCTGGGTTTGGGGAGAAACTGAGAGAAAGGGAACAACCCGTCTCTTACTCCTCAGCTAAATCCATGCAAGAGCCCCACGAACAATCTTTTTTTTTCGTGAGTGCTGACTCCCGGAAGCAAGCGAGGCGAGCACGACGCACTCTGCCTGTTAAAGCAAATCGCAGTGCTCGCCCCCGCCCTGCTGCAACGCGAGAGCAGCGTGCTCTTACCCCCAAACAAACAGCAAAAACTGATGTGTGTCGTCTTCAGCTATAGAGCGAGAAGAGGGGAACACACACCGTTTGCGGCTTTCAGTCATTCTCTCTTTTTTTTTTCTTTTTTTTTTTAAATATATATATATAATATTTTCGAAACAGAAGAGAAAAGAGAACAACGTTCACTGCACACTGCCTAACTGATTCTAACTCCTAACAGAGGAAAGAAAGTTTTGACAGGGTTTGTGAAACACACAGAAACAGAATCGCTCTGAAAAAAGAGTTTCTGATGACACCTGGTGACGTATCCATTTATAGCCTGGCCACAGGTGCATCTAATGATTACATCAGCCGAGGCTATAAATTCCGGTCAATGTTCATTGACGTGTTGCACACATTATTCAGCTCGGTTCACAGCTAGAGTTGTTCCCCGTAGCGCTTAGCAGCGCAGCATCGTAGTGAAGCTTTTTGTAAAGGGAACGTATAATGTGTAGTTGTATTGCTTTCAATAGAGCAAAAGGTGAATATAATTGACAAATGACACAATTTTGTTTTTATTAGTATTTTTCATACTCTCCCAACTTTTTCAGAATTGGAATTGTACATTACGCATACCGTGATATAAGATTTTGGCCATACAATCCACCCCTAGTGTGGAATTAATCTTTCAAATTTAAAAACCATTAGGTTATGTATTTTTAAGCCATTTCTGCCCAAAGCCAATAAATAGCAGCTGCTGCCTGGCATGAAATACAGTAAAAAGTGGTGAATGCTGTTTACTTGATGCTGTTTGAACCTGATTTAATTCAGGAGCGAGTCTATCAGATTTTCAGAGAGATTCTGCCATCTCTAAAGAGTGCTGGATCAGTCAGTTCAAATACATTTATAACAATCAATTTTGCATGACAGCAGGGCGCTGCATATTTTTACAACTATTTTTATTCTTTAACGAAAACAAACTCTAGCATTACTAAACCAGTTTCCTTCCAAATAAAATACAGCCACACAATTTAAGGCCAGATCACAATTTAAGACCAGAGTAGTTAATTGAGAAAAGAAGTCCAGAACATGTGGTCTTCATCTACTGCCTTGAAAGATCACTTTTAATATACTATAGATTATACCTGGCTCTACATGAGCCGCTTTTCCACTATCGGTGGAATCACTATCAACTGTGTAGTGATGACTTGTTTATACTTGCTTGTGTACAGCACATGACTTCCTGTTCCTGATGGCACACTGCACAAGTGTTTGTAGCCTGCTAGCCTGCTTAGCATTGTTTTTTCTTATTCTCATACGCTCATCATTTTATCCTTTGTCATTTTACCAAGTTTCAGGTTTTTTTCGCTTATCTACTGATTCATCTGTGTGTATTTTACCTGTTGCTGCTGATGCCTATCTCAAGTCTGTGTTTGTAGCCTGCTAGTTTTTTTTTTTTTTGTATCAGTTATCTATCTGTTTTCAGCCTTTAATCCTTAACAACTGCCATTTTTCAGCGTGCATCCGGTTTCCCCCCACATTATTCTCTTATAGCGATTCAACTGCGTGCATTTTCCACATGCATCCTCTTTCTATTTTTATCACGATTTAACAGTGTGTATTTTACAGCACACACCTGTTTTTCTCCATAATGCATCTATCTCAAAGCACAGCTAATCAAGAACAACCATAACAACAAACAATTGCATGAGGGATTCAAACCCTCACCCCTCAGGAACAACCAACAACAACACACAACTGTGGTAAGTCATGGCATCTGCTCATGTTATTTCTTCCTGCATTGTATGTCACATATTTACAATAGCCTCTTCCGTCAGCAGTGAGGGATTCACATTTGATAAATGTAAGAAAACAGTCAGGCTGACAGGGAAGGTTAATGAGTTAGAGACACGCATCCGAATGTTAGTGGAGGTCAGTGAGAAAGAGAAGCCGGTAGATACTGTTTTGGATGCAGGCAGTACAGAGAACAACACACTCACTTTGGTTCCAGCTTTAAAGCCCCCACAGCATGGTGTTTGGATGACATCTCGGCAGCATACTTGCTCAGCAAAGAGACACACTCACCCATTCCTGTTAGGGTTTCCAATTGATTCTCCCCAGTCAGAAATGCACACACTGAGAATCATGTTTAAAGAGCCCTTGTTATTGGTTATTCTATTGTAAGGAACATGTAAATAGAGACTCCAGCCACTATTGTTAAATGCATTTCAGGATCTGATATCAGATCAAATGTACAAGTGCTGGCTAATGCTAAACGTAGATTTTCTAAAATTGTTATTCATGTCAGCACAAATGATGTCTGGCTTCTCCAGTCGGAGATCACTTGAGATAATATTAAAGTGGTGTGTGAATTTACAAAAATTATGTAATAACAGAAAATATAAATACAGTCATCTCTAGCACTCTTGATAGTGGCGCCCCCATTCGATTAAATTTTTTTTAAGAAAAATGCCCTGCAACATTGTACAATGATCACACTCACACTCTCAAGAGAGCAGCTTGGAAAATGGAGCACAAGTGAAAGAATACAAAATTAGAGGTATTTCATGGTCCATGGAAGGATAAGTGTCTGTAGCTACATGTCAGCATATAAAAGCTGCCATGTCAGCATATTTTAGAAAACTCATAGAAAATAACCACAACAAGGACTTCTAGTACTTTTAGATCTTAGTGCTGCATTCGACACGATAGATCACAACATTCTCTTGAATAGGCTAGAGAATTATGTTGGTATTTGTGGAGTTGCATTAGCATGGTTTAGGTCCCATTTAGTTGATGTAAATGAGGAATTGTCAAACCAAACAAAAGTAAAGTATGGAGTGCCACAGGGATCAGTTTTAGGGCCTCTGCTTTTCTCTTTGTATATGCTTCCCCTGGGAGATATTATCAGGAATCGACAATACCCAACATAATATTTTTTCAAAACCTGATGATATTTCTATGAATAAAAAAAAGATTGGATGGCCAGAAATGTAGTTCTACCACTGATCTATACATATATATATATATATATATATATATATATATATATATATATATATATATATATATATATATATATATATATATAGATCAGTGAGTTCTACTCAATTCCGACAAAACTAATTATTGACCCAAAAACCTCTAAAAATAAGATGCTAAAATATAATTTGACTCTTGATGGATGTACTGTTACATTGTCTTCAACAGTGAAGAACTTAGTTGTTATATTTGATAACAATCTGTCCTTTGAGAATCAAATTACCAATGTTTGTAGAACAGCATTCTTTCACTTAAGAAATATTGCTAAATTATAACACATGCTCTCTGTTGCTGATGACGAAGTACTAATTCATGCGTTCATGACCTCGACTAAATTATTATAATGCATTACAGGGAGAATGTCCTGCAAGATCAATAAATAAACTCCAATTGGTTAAATATGCATTAGCCAGAGTGCTGACGAGAACCAAGAAATAGGAACATATTAGCCCCATTTTATCATAGTTACAGTGGCTACCTGTTAAATATCATATTAAATGTAAAAATTCTTTAAACTGCGTACAAAGCTTTGAATGGTCTAGCTCTGCAGTACTTAAGTGACATTCTACCAAGATATATTCCATCATGTTCATTACGATCACAAAATTTGGGTCCGTTAATAGTTCCTAGAATATCAAAATCCACAAAAGGAGGTAGATCCTTTTCATATTTGGCTCCTAAACTATGGAATTGTCTCCCTAACATTGTTTGAAATGCAGACACACTAACTCAGTTTAAGTCTAGTCTAAAGACTCATCTATTTAGCCAGGCAAACTCCTAATTTATCACTCAACTCACAATTAGGCTGATTTAGTTAAGTCTGCTGGAACCAGAAACCTTGATCGTGGTCTATAACTGCAATAAATTGAATGGCATCTATGCTAATATTATTTTATTTGTTTCCCTGTCTCAACCTCAATACTCCTTTCCAGAGATCACCAGAAATGGCTGGATCCAGCAACATTCCTGCTTCGTGTTGGACTCCACTGCTAAGTGTCGCTGTGTGATGATGACTAATAGAAGCCAAACATCACTTCAGACTATTACGATGAACTTCAGAGGATGAAATGATGCCAAATCCAACCATAAGACATGGGATACTTCAGATGCCATTGCCTGAACCATAGACTTAGGATAGACCTCACTGAAATTACCGGCCAGGTTGCACTCCGATGCACCTAACTGATATATGCACCTAACTGATAACTGAAATGGAATATATAGTCTATTAATTAATTGCCAACAAAACCCTTCATCAGCCAACTAACAAGGACAATTGCATCTATGTGAACTTCTGCAGTTATTCTAGGATGGACTTCAAAGACATTAGTCATTAATCTTACAGTTAATAATTTTTAACCAACATCTTATGGAGTTGGCCTTCGGCTCACTGGGGTTATAAATACAATTATTATTGAATTACTTATTTTTAAACACAATCGTATTTTATCAAACAACACTATGATGACTCTAAGACATTATAGATATTCAATTTTTATTTTCTGTTAATGTCTGATCTTCTGTAAAGCTGCTTTGAAATGATGTGTGTTGTGAAAGGCGCTATACAAATAAAAATGACTTGACGGGGGCGTGGCCGAGCAACATCTGAGGAGAGCAATTCAGAGAAAGTGAGTACGGTAAGTACTGACACCTGTGGGAAATCACCTCTAACAACTGTTTTGTGTTTGCAGTGAGAGCAGAGAGGGATTTAAGGTAGGGTGACACTATTTTGATTACCAAACACCAGGACACTCGGTCCGGCAATGAGATACTCTAATTTTACTCAAAGATGCCTTGTTAATTTCAATACATTTAAAGTAGGCTATGCCTCTGTATGGATAGAAAATTGTTATTACAAAATACTATCTATGCCATAGCCTACTATGGCTGAGTATCTCATTGCCGGGCCGAGTGTCCTGGTTTTTGGTAATCAAAATATGGTCACCCTAATTTAAGGGGCAATCCAGACCGCCAGAGGGGAAAGAGGCGATCTTGAGCCTGGGCATGTGTGCATTGTGTGTGTGCAGAAAAGCCAATTCCCTTGTGTTTAAAGCTGAAAAGCACTGAGAATAAAGTATTATGTGGACTGTTCACCTGGCCCTTGCTTCCTTCTTCACAAGAGTGCAAGAAACCTGTCACATATTGATCAGCCGGGGCCAATAGCCTCAGACATTTACCGAACCTGTACCATTTTGTGCTGGATACACAACTTGGTAAGTTTGGTAACAATATACTTAATCACGTCTTCATATCGGCAGATGCTGCTGACCTAACATTTTCATAATTTCAAATCTTCAGAAGAGCCCTGATTTCATCTACTGACCAGTATTGATGATTATTCATTCTCCGTTGATCTGTTGAGGTAAGCTGGTAGCTAGATATAAAAAAAATGATCGAAGAAACGAGTATCTTCAGATGCCATCAGAACTCCACCTGATGCTTCACAAGATGTGTAAATATCTTGGCCTTACATATATTTGGAGACTCTTGAACCCATCTGGTAGGGACTATACATTTTTTTTAATCAGTCCATAAGATTTATTTTAGAATAGATTTTTTTAATATCTAAGTCCCTCATTTCATCTGTTGTCCTTCATTTCATCTTCACTTTTGTTAGAAGTTTATATGGAATCATAACAAAATGGAGAGCTTTCTCCAACCATGACACAAGCCCGGATCAGTCTGATCCTTAAAAAGGACAAAGATCCAAGCAGGTATAAGAGTTACCATCCAATTTTCCTGATCCAGCTAGATGTAAATATATTTTCAAAAATTCGGGCTAATAAAGTACATTTATGACATCTATTATACATATAGATCATGTGGGGTTTATTCGGGGCCGCAGCTCTTCTGATAACATTAGGCGTTTCATCAATATTATGTGGTCAGTGGCGAATGATCAGACTCACTTGACGCCAAAAATGCATTTGATATGGTAGAATGGGATTATCTTTTTATGGGTTTGGGAATACTTTTATCGGATGGATTAAGTTACTTTATAGGCACCTGGTAGTGGCGGTACAAACAAATTGATTAATTTCAGATTATTTCACTCTGGATAGGGACACCCGACAGGGTTGCCCTCTTTCCCTATTATTGTTCTGTCTTGCCCTGGAACCATTAGCAGCCACGATAAGAAGGGAAGATAATTTTTCAGTGGTGGTGGTGGGAGGTGTGGTGCATAAACTTTGGTTTTTCTTATGTGGTCAGAGTAGACTTTCTGCTCCATTATCTTCCATTCATATGCATACAAACGCATGAGAATGGAAACGCAAGCATATGAGAAGTCTCATCTTTAGTTGAGTACCAAAGATTGGTGAGCAATATGTTTGTAAACATCACAGATTGACCTCTACAAACTTCAAAACTGCATAGTTTGTAGTGTTGCTGAAAAGATGCTTAGATAGTATATTTTTAACATTTTAATGAATGATTATTTATTATGCATTTAATTTATTATCTATTAAAAAAGAAGGAACAATGATACTGATACTGTACAGCGTGGAATGTTCATGATTGTTTTAAGCCTTTCATGATTGAGACAATATATGAAAGCAAGTCATATGAAAACTGCTCAAATCAAAGGTTAGGATTGAAGAATATGAGAAAGAATGTACACTATGTAAAAAAATGAACTTTGACTGAACCGCGTCAAATCTTCATACAGGGTTTAAAGATTTTTATGGAAAGGAGCCCCATGATTTGACAATGGTGTCAGTTGTCTGCACAGCTGTTTTGGAAAGCTTTGCACTTCATATTTTTGGGACGGCCAACATCCTCTCTCCTCTTGCCCACTCCAGTGCCAGGAGTCAAATGGAAATAGGGTGATAGTATTTGAAATTAGAGCCATGAAATATGTTACATGTTTGTATATGCCGTGTGAGTGTGCATGTTGGGGGGTTAAACAGTGTGAATTGTTGTGACGGGACAAACATGTCTGTAAGACGAGAAGTATGCAAGATAGAATTGAACACTCCATTTGCTCAACTTTGGAAGGCAACAAATAGCCAGAAGAGCAAATCTGGATACAGAGAAACAGAGAATACAGCAGAGCACAGCAGAACAGTGGGACCATTCAAACCAATAATTTTCCCTGGCACCATTTTAAAGGGTACAAAATGAGATCATTCACTTTTTGGTGCGTGAGCAAAGAAGAAGCAAAACATTAAATCAAAGAAATGTATTTATTCTTGGGTGGCAGACAAGGTCAGTTTTAATTCAATTTAAGTTAAAATGTGTATGATTTTAACACACACATCATGTTTACTATGAGAAGTCTTCTTAATCTTTCACTTGTTGCTGTAAGGAAGTGAGAATGACATGCAATGTTTTTCTCCTTCAGGTAAGGGGTTTGGAAGAAACACTCATTGTGCTTTTTGGAGTGTGAACCCTGTCTGGCCCTGCTTTAGACAAGCAAAGCTAACAGCAGCAGGGTTGAACATACTGAGGTTCAGCTTTCAAACTGTGAAATTGTTTTAAATAACAAGATGTGTTTTTTGGTCCAGCACAAACAAAACAGCACCAAAAAAAGAACCATGGGATTACGCACATTGGAGAAAGGTTGCCTACCCTAAATACTGATCGACAGCTGACCAGCCTTTGAGGCTTGTAAGAGTACTGTAGGGTTTAGAGGCTTGTTAATCTCAACCTCAGATGTACACTCAAGTACAACCCACAGTCCGTTTGTTAACTGTCTGATGTATATTGCACACAAAACTAGAAAGGACTTGTGAAAACACCTATTACATTGCCTAACTGCTATGTAACTTCCAGGAGTTTGAGACAGCTTGTTATTAGTCCACCAAGAAACAAAATCATATTTAAAACGTACCAGGTTGATTTATGGGTGCTTGTGAGGAAGAACCAGTTTGTATATTTGCCAAAGTTGTGAGGATAGTAACAAGTAAATTAGATTATCCTGAGCATATTTACCAACTAGTTTGCATCATTCAGAGGTCGTAATGGAAGTGGTTCACATTTGATCTCTCTGTTTCTCTCGCTCACACACATCCGGACACGCACACAGGCACACACACACGCACGCACACATACACTAATTTGTTACTGCAATACTGAAAAGCAGCGCATCCTCCGTTGCTAGTTCTAAAGTGACATTTTGGAACTAGCAACGAAGGCTTGGGCTTTATCGAAGCTAGACGTTAAATCCGTGGCGGAAGAAAGTATTTCCACTCACAAGAGAAAACCAGAAAATGTCTTGATAAAACCATCAATGATGTCTTAAGGTGTATGTGGTAGTGGGAGCATGGTTGAGGGCAGATTTGTGAATAGAAAGCAAGATCAGGAGATGTGAACGGTAAAGATCATCACCTGTCATTAATTGTATCTAACAGCGGTTTCTCATTGCAGTGAGAGTAGAGACGGGTTAAAAGAGCAAGCCAGATGTTAGTGTGGGAGAGACACATGCCGGAGAGATTAATTAGAACGCAGTGCTAAAAATCCCCAAATCTTGTGTGCTGAAAAGCAAACCTTTTATGATAAGACTGAAAAAGTTGAGAAAATAAAATACCTTTTGAGTTGTATTTCGCCATCTTCCACTTCCTCATCACATCATTGAACTTTGTTAAAGTGTAGTAACAGTGGTATAAAATAATTGACCCCAATAATTGAATTATTGAAAAATAAAACACAAGGTGTAACGGCCACTCTGTTGCACGTCGTGGCTGTATTATCACCTGGGGTGTGCATTATTTTTCAATTATTCAGCTGTCCGTTGTCATTTTTGCCTTACATATATGATTTCTCTAAACTGCAATGAAAAACAAAAGGACTGTGGTTGTTTTACATGTTGGACAGATACTATATACAGAATGTAAACCTAATGACAAGAATGAGGCTTCATGAAAGTCAGACAAATGAGGTGTAAATTAGCATGTTGTTTTTAGTCAGCAGTGTGAAGATAGTGGAACACAATCTGATAAATACTGTATGACGCCTTTGAGATTTTGCTCAAGTGATGGTTAAGTAACCAAATGTGAACACAAATGAAATCCAGATGGGCTTCTTGGACTTTGTTTCCATAGTTGGGTTTTTGGCTATTTGTGACACAGAGGGAGTGTGCAAACATTTTTGAGTTTAATCTCTACTGTTATATAACTGAACTGTTTGATGATGTACCCATATAAGTTAACTAGAGAGCATGCATAATATCCTTCCTTATTATCAAAACATAATGTAAATAAGTGTGCATGCAACATACATAATACAATCTACATAGATTACACATTAAGTTCTCACACACAACTAAATACTTTCATATTTTGTTCCCTGAAATTCATGATAGTGAACCCATGGGTTGTTGTATTACACTCAACGTGATTTTGATTGCTATTAAATGTATGGAAAGATCTAAAAGCAAACATTTTCTGCAAAGCACTTTTATGGTATTTTACATTTGAACAGGCGTGGTGTGCTGCACATTGATACAGTAAGTGATACTCCAGTGAATATTTCTCAGGGTATGTTTTTGAAAGTCAACTTCGAAGTCAAAATTCTAAGTCAAAGTATACTTTATTGTCCCCAAGGGGAAATTTGTTGTGGATTCCATGTTGCTTCTATTATTGAACATTATAAAATACACATAGTACAGCACAAACACACAATAAAAAGACATTCAATCAATGTAAACTGCTATTAAAATTTTGCACTGATACAGGCACTAATTAGTTGTTCAATCTATTTAATTTACAATATGACTCTGTATCTTCTTCCAGAAGGAAGCCATTCATATTGTGAGTACAAAATGTGGGATGGATCACTCAGAATTTTCTTCATCTGGCTAAGTATGCACTGCTCATATAGAGACTGAAGGTTGTGGGACCTCCAGTTGTGGTTCTGCCAGGTAACTTCTGTATAGGTCTTGGCTACAAAAGCATTTCCACTGATACTGCTCAGGAAAAAATATATTTTGTTACAATATGCCCCAATAGCGTAGGGCATGTTGTCACACCACATGGCGTAAGTTGTCATAATGGAGCTTGCAATTAAACAGCCTATGACAAACTTTCCAACCAAATTTAAACAGTAAAAAAATATATAACACTAAACAATTAATGAAACAGAATATATATTTAATTTCTTATATATTTATATATATTCATATATATATTATATTTCATATATATTCATTTCTGGTAGCTGCAAACAACAACAATCCTAATTGATTGACTGCAGCCTCATTGCATGCATGCTCATATATTTACAATTAGCTATCAAGTGTGAATGTTTAATGTCTTGCCAAAAGCACAGTCACAAAACAGGTGCAAAATAAGTCTACATAGAGCAGCTGCACACACTCAGAACAAATACTGTGCACACGTCAGGACACAGTTGAAAAGATTCCGAAAACAAATTACTCTAGAGACCATGTGGTTAATTCAAACAGGTCGCTATATGTGTCCTATTGAGTTATTAATAAAAAGCTTGTTCAACCAAATTCTGGACAGGACAATCTGCTCCCCAAATTGAGAACAAAAAATGAACTGAAGAAAATGTGAGTGGTGCTTGTGTGTGCAAAATATGCTGCCACAATGCAATAGTGTTGCTATGGAGTTGCTGTAAAGTGGGTAATTTTTTCGATGTTCAAATACTTTGTCAATCTCAGCTTAATATGCAGTCAACTATACAGGAAGTCATTTGGTTGAGTTCTCTGAAAGTTAATTGCGGCTTTAATAAAACATTTCTCTGTTTAACTGAGCATCCTGACAAGCTGGATACAGCAACATTGGTTCACAATGGAGTAAGTGTGGGGCTGGACTATCTGTTTGTCGATTAATGTAAGTTGGGGGAATTCGGGAAACCTGTTTATCTTTATTTTTGCAATAACATTTGATGCTTCAAGTGGTGCATTAAAAACACATTTCACCTTTAAGTATGAGCAATAGTAATAGAGATGATTGCCATAGTAAGCACCAATAAAAAATATTTCATGATTGTTAATAAGCATATGGCATTACTAATATTCTTAAACTGCATCTTGTGTATTTTCAAATAGTTTCTTAATGGCTGAGAGTTATCGTGGTGTGAAGAGTCAAGCAACCACTTGATTTTAATGGCAATCATCTGTGTGCACTTATACTACTGTATATTCTGCCAAGTAAAATCTGCCTAAGGAACATCAACAATCAATCAATCAATCAATCAATCAAAGCTTTATTAAGGACACAGACGGTCCAAAATACAAACAATAAAACAAATACAAGAGAAAAAAAAACAGACATAGTCCACATTCAACAGCTATTTGGCTCGGAAATGTCACCCTATGAATGTTCCAGTCTACAGGGAGAGTGTTTTAATGGCTGGTAGGGACAGGACAGGCATGTGTCATAAGGCACTAAATGCCTCCGTCCCATCTTTGGGTGCTAGATTTGGGATCTTCAGGGGTTTCATCCAAACCATCTCCACTTTGCCAGATTTAATGCTGCTTCAGTTTCCAGACATGCTCTATGGCAGCAGGCTCAATCATTGGGTCTCTCTGGCTCTAAAGGCACATCGCAACAGAGGCTGTCTACACAGGAAACAGGCTGTGCCCAGTTCCTCCCCGCCTCCATCCCAGTGAATGTGTGTTAGGAACAGCCTGTTCCTTAAACTACAGTGCACATACTGCTCCACAGCTATGTCAGTTGCCTGAAGCACCAGCTGAATTTCAGAGTTGGACATCGGTGTTGAAGGCCATCCACCACAACTTCATTCCTTTATAGAGTTATTAGAATGATTTGCTTTCTCACTTTTAGGTTCTGTCAGAGCCTAGAAGTCTTTAAGTTTCCTGTTGTACCCATAATTTTACCCATTTCTGAAGCTTGCACCAGATGTTCTTTGCACTAAAAGCAAGTTGATGGAGGTTGGTTGGAGAACCAACCAGGAGTGAGTCATTGTGGGTTTGAAACAGCATTCCGTACTCAGGCTCCTGAACCAAACAGTGCCGCAATATCTCTTACTCATAAAGAGGAAGATAATGATTCCAATTGATGCCATGCCTTTATTTCTAACAATTAGAACTTTGTGTTTGCCAACTATTGTTAAGTGCATCTGCATTCTCTTAAAAGTGTTGATGTTGTTTTTATAGCTTCCCCTGCTGCTGGGAGGTCGACATTATAGGAGATATTCTAGTTGCGTGCATCTGAATCTTGTTATGACAAACAAACTAAATATTCTTGTCTTTATAAATCTGAATTCTTAAACCACAAGGATTAGGCTTGTTAATCGCCATCTCACACCCAAAACTAGGTATCATGTATTTTTAACCCCCACCACGTGTGTGTGTGTGTGTGTGTGTGTGTGTGTCCTGTGTGTGATTAGGCCTAATTAAGCAAGTTCAGATAGGACAGTGGTATTCAATTTATATATGTTCTTCCCAGTAAAGTCCAAAGTCATAGCTTATGGTCAAGTCAACTTAACTTTGTTAATATGTTTATAATTCAACAATTGTTTTTTTCATTTATCATTTATTTGTGTAATAGCCCTACTTTTCACAAACAAAGAGAAGCTTTACAGAGAATAAAATAGTGTCTAACAAAACCCCAGTGAGTCTGTGACAAGCACCCAGCAAACACAGAACATTCCCCTAATGTTAGTATATGGTTCCCGTTTGGTTAATTTTTTGGAACCAATACTATAACTGTAGGTTATATTTTTAAAACCATAGCTGTGCAGTATGTAAACATCACTCCCCTAGCCTCAAGAGGTGCACAAACAACTGACACAAGAGGCTGTAGCCTTTAGCTAACTCGTTAGCATGCCCGCCTCTCAAGCTGGAGACCCAGGTTTGAATCCCGTCTGGATCGTGTCAAGTAGAATTAGCTACACATAATCTAACATTTCCAGAACATTACAGGCAGGTTTTTTGTGGCAACTTTAAAACCTCCATACATAAAGTTTTCTAATGGTTATTTTTAGGTTTTATTTTTCATTCACATTTCATTATTTGAGTTTGACAGACAACAAGGAATTAAATTAGTGAAATAGGCTAGCATTTAAATAAAAGCAGAAAATAGCTAAGGCTAACTGTAAATGGTCTGAACGAAGAGATTAATAAAACATTCAAGAATACACTACCTTAATATATTATCTTAATATCTAAATTACCTTAGTCACTGTCTGATAGCTATACTGTATATGAAGGTGCATTTGATATGCATGTGCTTCAATTAGCCACAGGAATTCATGCTCTTGCGCAATTTAAAATTAACGGTCATTCGGAGACAGGCTCACTGACTGACATTCTATCACTTTCCTCAGTAAATAATTACTTCTAAATGTGAGGTTAACCATAGGCTTAATGTTAAAAATTTGATACGGTTTTTACTTGTAAAAATATTGAGAAGAATATGATGTGCAAGTTTATCAGATAGGTTTTCTGTTTATTGGATACAACTGAAGAGAAACAGATGTCTCCAATAAACTGTACAGAAATAAATTAACATTAGCCTGTTTAAGGGTGATTGAATGTTTATTAAAAAGTTTTATGTCGGTCAATACATTTCTGATTTAAAAAACACTTGATTTTGTTGGAGTCATTGGTTATTTATTTGTAATAATTTCCTTTAACATCTGCATATTAATAGTGCTGAGGAAGTTTAGGAACCTGAAAAACAAGGCACAATTTTCATTGTTGAAGCACAGAAGGGTTGCAGAAAGGATATACAAGTCTTCCTAAATGTGTTGTGGCTCATTTTAATGATAATAAATAATGAATTTATCGATGGCTTGTATATTTATTGAGGTTGCAGCATGGTTGCAGAAAGGATCTAGAAATTAAAAGGTTAAGGGAATGTAGGGTAAACATTGTGTATAACCTAAAATAAACAATTCTATTTCTGGAAAGAAGATGTTCCTAGAAAACCAAAAACATACCTTAAACCTCTGTTCTGGGATTGTCCTAAAAAACTAAAATTGTTAGTTGGGGAAACTTGCTAAATTAATAATAATAGGCTTAATGATCATGATGATGTAAACTCACTCTCTTCATAAAGAGGCAATAGCATGATATTAGATTACCATCCACCTTTTTCCTAGGGGTCTTACTGGAAAAACTAATGTGGGTGAGACTTCCGCAGGATGTCGTTCTATAGCATTCCCTAGCTCTGACTGCAGTAATTTTTCACCCTGTTTACAGCTGGCAATAAAATGCATTTAGGATGATCTGATCACAAATGGTCAATGATAAATATAGTTGTAAACGGGGTGTAAAACATTTTGTGATTGGATCACAAAAATAAAATACAGAGGTAATCAAAAACCACATTGCATTTGAGGTTTGAAACGCCATCCTGATGCGTCCCGGACAGCAGTGATGCACCACCTCTCTCCAGTCAATCACCCGCTGTAAATAACCATCCGATAGGAAAACTTGAAAAAGCGATTACATACCCAAGGATGAAAGCTTCACGGCTTTTCCTCAGTGTGTCTGTCTGATTTGAACATGCAATGACAATGTTATGATTGCAGATGAGGAGGCAGACAAGGAGTTTGGATCTACTGTGCGGGTTTTAATTGAACAACAGTGGAAATAAACAGACATGCACAAATGAAACAACCACGATGGGCAAACTGAAACTAAAACACGAAAACAACGAAGGAACACGGACTGGATTAACATGGCACGATAAACAGGGCAAGACAGGCAGCAGAGGGAACATCTGAACATGGGACATCAAAACAGTTGAAACAACGAACGACAAGGTAATGGAGGAACAGGCAAGGTTTAAATACACAGACACATGAGGATACAAAGCGAGAATCAGGGGCGCACAATGACAGAATGGAACATGGTGACGGTGACACGGAAGACACGGGGCAGACAACCAGGGATCGTAACAGACAAGATGATAAACACACATATCTGAAGCTGAACGAACACAGTTACTCCACTGTAACAACCGATAATTTTGCTCAAAAGTTGCATTTGTGCTTAGATTAAATCTCAACTGCATCTGGTATAAACAGTGTGCCAGTTTTGTTCATGCTTTCTTTGTCTTTATGGCTTTTCTGCAGTTAATTATCATTTGCAACAAGGCAGACAAGGATGAGGATCTAAACACAGCATTAATAAAACAAAAGATAAACAGTAAGTACTAAGAATATAAAGAAACAAACCACATGGACCTAAGTACAGAGCAAAACAACACAAGCGAAGACTGACAAAGACACCAGAGGAAACAAGGGCTTAAATATACAAGGGCAAACAAGGGAACGAGGAACACTTGGGGAAACAATTGGAAAAACAATTATAAAAAGAAACTACAAAGGATTATAAAACAAGAATTACAACATAAAAGTCAAGACAAAAACAGAACATACATGACATCATTTTGTAACACGTTGAGATATTGATTGAAGTATGTCCTCACAAAATCATACACACTCACCTCAAAATCCCAACCCATAATGAAAGAATGAATTAGGCATAAAAAAAATAAAAATAAAAAAAAGGAAAATGTATTATCTATAATGTCTTACATTATATTATATTATAATGATCATTGTGTAGTTTGATTAAATATGATTGATGCTAAAATGATGCCAATATTAGTTATTTGTGTGCAGTGCAATTCATGGTTTTAAATTAGTAATTAAGTAAGAGGTAAGGTCCAGTGTTTTAAAAAGAAAAATAAAATACTTTTTTATGAATTTTAAGATTTGGAAAATACATCACAGGGAGTTACCTGTGTAATCTGCACCTGTGGAGCACCTATCCCAGTACAGGGCATATTAGTACCCATAGTGGGTCTTGCTGCAAACTCCTCCACCGAATTCATGAGCCCCAAGGCTATGGAGGAAGGATCAACGGCAATAGCATCCACAGGGCAAGCAGTACAGCCAGCAACTCTAGGCAGTTGATGTGCCAACCCAGTCGCGGTCCTGTCCAGGATGTGTACCGCGGCGTCATGCCCATCTCGGGACTTGAGTCTGAAGCCAGTGCTGAAGTGGTCTCACATGCATCAAGGAAGCAGACCCAGCGTGACACAACGTCGAGTGAGTGACAGAAGGGGAACATCTCGGTTACTGTTGTAACCTCCGTTCCCTGATGGAGGGAACAAGATGTTGTGTCCCTCTTGCCACAACGCTGTACTAGCCACTGAAATGGCCGGGACCTTGTCTCGGCTCCTCAGCACAAAACCTTGATTAAGTGGCCGCATTCCTTCTCCTTTTATCATGCTACAGTAAAGGACACTGCCTTTAGAATAATGCAGGGCCAAAAATGTAAAGAAACCAATAAATTAACATGATTTACTTTTCATGGTTCATACATGTTAGAAACAAACTATAATTGTAAACAGTGGAGACTCAACCAATAATTTGCAGGAAATTTGGCAAGAAATGGTATAAAGTAATGTCACCTCCCTCTTATGTATAAAGTTTTTTACTTTACACCAAGTGATCAAATGATAAACTCTTGTAGTCACGCAAAATAGAATCTGTTCCAACAGAAATGTTGATCCAAGCAAGGGCAATAAGGGATAATGGTAATTCAATCTAAAAAGTATCATCCTGAAGGGGATTATTTTGTGATAATGCCCGGTCGACTGTATTACACAGCAACTTACCAAATAAAATTAATTTGAGATAAATTATTTGATTATATGAGAAGAAAAATAACACAAAGTGATTCAAGACATGAAGCTAGCTCAGCTATGGTGGAAATCGATTGCCTGGGACAGTGACCAATTATACAGTGACATTATACACAAACATTTGACCACAGAATGCAATGACTGACCAATCAGAATGAGGCATTCCAGAGAGCCATGTAATAATATGGCATAATGTGAACCCACTCAGCACAAGCCATTCTTTGTTGCTCTGTCTCACTCTCTGGACTCATGGCTGATATGCTGGAGAGCCATATTGACTGACAGTGCTTGGAGAAAGGACATCTGGAAGGGGGGGATTTGCACAGGCGCTAAATTTACCCTTCGTGTCGAGGGGGTTGGGATCAAGAAGGACCTTCTTGAAGATATGAACTTTGTCTGCTTGTTTTCAGAGAGACCAGTGGGATTGTGTTTTGCGTCATTTCATTTTGCTTGTCAAGAGCCCTGTTTATGGTCCTGCTTGTAACTTTCTCTATTGAGATAACAGATCACAAACTCAAAACAGGTATCAAGCTGTAGGCTACATTGTCAGCCAGGTGCATTAACCTTCGTCTGGGGAGTTAAATGAAGTTTTCCGCTTCAGCTGCCGTGACTTCTCAAAAGCACTCACCACTGAGCATTGGTCTCGCTCTGGGAGTTCTCATCAGAGAGGGTGGCAGCTGGCTTTACCATGTTTTTCAACATACACTGCCTGTGGGCACACATTTACTCCTCCACCTCAAAAGACACACTAACAGCACGTAAGGAAAAGACAACAGTCTTTCATTTTGGTGAACAGCTTCACAAATGCTTCACAAGATGAATTAGTATTCCTGGTCATTTTCAAGAAGGTAGTGTAGTGGTATTTAGGCACAGTAACTGACACATGAAACTTTATTTCTTGTCCATTTTTTTAACCTGACATTAAGATTTTAAATTAGTTAATACATTTTTGTATATATTATATCAGGGAAAATTGTAGTTTTTAAATGCAAACTTTTTTTGCAATTTTTTTTTAAGCTGAAGTATGTAACTTTTTTGGTGTTAAACTACATTCTCCTATCCCAGCTTGAAGGAATAGTTCACCCAAAAATGAATAACTGCTGATAATTTACTCACCCTCAGGCCATCCAAGATGTATCTGAGATTCTTCCTTCATCAAAACAGAATTTAAGCTGTTTAGGATTTAATTTCAGGCTTCCTCAATGCAAGTGAATGTACTTATATATACTTCTTAACTACAAATGTTCGCTTCCATACATCTCTGTGACGCGCGCCCGTGAGAGGGATGATGTAAGCTCCTTGGTAAGGTCACGCGCGAGGCAAGAGGAGCGCCACTGTTTACAAGAGAAACTTGCACAGACCACAGACAGAGCACCATTCACAAACAAAACAATTTCAAAAAAAAATATTACAACAGTAAATAACAATAAAAGTTAATATTTTTCCCAGCGTGCATTTTCTTTGGGGTTTCTAAAGGTTTAGGCATCAAGGATACACACACTAAATGACGTTTTGAACAACAGACTTATACAAATACAAATCTACAGCAAAGACAATTAAACTTTTGTACAGTGCTCCTCTTGTAAACAATGACACGCTTCCTGCCACCTCCACGTGACGCGTGACCTTACCTATGAGCTTACGTCATCCCTTTTATGATCGCACATCACAGAGATGTACGGAAGTGAACATTTGTAGTAAAACGTATATAAGTATTGTTTTGTTTCTAAAAATAATCAATCGTTTGGGTTCAGAAGAACTTTATTTGTTGACTGGAGTCATGTGGATAATTTTGATGCACCTTAAATATGCATTTTGGAGTACATTCACTTGCATTGCTTAAAGGAGGAGGCCTGAAATGAAATCCTAAAAACCTTAAATTCTGTTTTGATGAAGAAAGAAACTCAGATATATCTTGGATGGCCAGAGGGTAAATTATTAGCAAACTATTCCTTTAATATGCAGAGACAGCTATAAGTAAACCATTCTGAGGATTTTCTTGAAAACTGTAAACACTGTGTCTCTGTGGCGCTATGAAAATTTCTCTGTTTGTTTTGAGGGACCTGTCTCTAGAGACAATAACATTGACTCGACCAATAGTATGAGTAGGGGGCGGGACTATCTGTTTGTTCGATCAACGACAGGTTAGGGGCGTATTCAGAAAGCTGTTTTGAAAGCAATGCTTATTTTTGTAATTCTGCTAAAGGAGGAGAAACAAAACCTTTCAGCTTTAATTTCAATAGTCTCACTGTTCCTGCAGTGTGACAGATTAATTAAAAAATATATATTTATTCTCTCAGTTAATATAAAGTATTATGTATACAGTTTACAGTAGTTTTAAAGTAGCATGTAATACCCCAGGACACTTCATTTTATAGCTTAATCTTAAAATTATTTTAATATTTATGAATTTCAATTTCAGAACAATATTCCATCAAATTGAATTAATTCCATCCATCCATCCATCGTCAACCGCTTATCCTGTGTACAGGGTCGCGGGAGCCTATCCCAGCTAACATTGGGCGAAAGGCGGGGGACACCCTGGACAGGTCGCCAGTCCATCGCAGGGCCACACATAGAGAGACATACACTCACACTCACCTCCACATCCACACCTAGGGCAATTTTTTTGGAGACACCAATTAACCTAGCCTGCATGTCTTTTTTGGATGGTGGGAGGAAGCCGGAGTACCCGGAGAGAACCCACGCAGACACGGGGAGATCATGCAAACTCCACACAGAAAGGCCGGGAAATTGAATTAATTAATTTTAATAAAAAATAATTTTATTATTTCATATATTTTTATTAATTTAATTTAGTTAAAAATTACACAATTCAGTTTAATGTAATTTTGTTATATAGTTGAAATTCGTAAATCTTAAAAATAGTCAAATTTCTTTTATTTCTAGGGAAGTACTAGGGAAATCTAGATTTCCATATTCTGCAAAAATTGTATGATGAAACTGAGACATATAGAGAAAGTCAATTATAAAACACATTATTCTTACTCATGGACTTCCAGATTCTAAGTTGCTTCTTCGTCAGAATTTTGTCAATTGAAATCATATGCCACATCTTCTTTCGATCAGCTGTACCTGACTGTAACCAGGATCAGATGTTTGTATTGGATTATTTGCAGGGAATAATCATAATCTTTTAGAATACAAGGATCATCAGCACAGTGAAAGAGCAAATTTGATGTGTCAGCTTCTCTAAGTAAAATTAAAACTTCCATATGTGCATCATCATCATCATCTGAAAATAGTCTTGCAATAAACCCTTAAATACCTTGGTGTACAATGAGTTCACAAGTTTGCACAGCTGCTTTGCTTCTTCAACAAGTTTAAATAACACACACTGTTAAAATTAAATGATTCTTGAGGCAAAATTTTGGGTTCTTCAGATGCTGCACCTGCAGAACCATCTGAAGAAGCTCTAGACACCCTTTCATTTCCTAGAGGATTGATTCATAACTTCTGCAAGAACTCTAAAAAACTCTAAAAGCTCGCAAATGGTTCTACAGTAAATGCATCATAAGGGAACAGCTTCGAGGCACTTGAAAAATACACTCACTGAGCTCTGTATTATGCACATTATTGCCCTAATAAAGTGATCGACTTCTGCTGTTGTAGCACAGCCGCCTCAAGGTTCGACATTTTGTGCAATCTGAGATGCTATTCTGCTCACAACAATTGTACAGAGATGTTATCTGAGTTACCGCAGCCTTTCTGTAAACTCGAACCACTCTCTCTTCAACAAGCTGTTTCCATCTGCAGAACTGCCACTCACTGGATGTTCTTTGTTTTTGGCACCATTTTTAGTAAACTCAAGTCTGTTGTGCATGAAAAACCCAGTTGATCAGCAATTACAGAAATACTCAAGCCAACCCATTTGGAACCAAAATTCATGCCACACTCAAAATCACAGATCACATTTTTCCCCATTCTTATAGTTGAAGTAAACATTAACTGAAGCTCCTGAACCGTATCTAGATTATTTTTTGCATTACACTGCTGCCACACAATTGGCTGATTAGATAATCTGACGAATAAGTAGCTGTATAGGTGTAACTAATAAACTGCTCAGTGAATGTATATTGAAATACATACTGTATAGGATTTTTGAGCTGTTTTAAAGGGAGCCACAAGACTCTCCAGAGTGTTATGACAGTGTGGCATCTGAAGAACCCTAAATGGTGCCTTGAGAATTGTTTTAATTTTTAAATGTTCCTAATCATTTTGGTTTGCTGAACCCTACCTGTAATTTTTTTTACTTGACTTGACTACACCCTTACAAGCAATGCAAACCTATCAATAAATATAATTAATTTCACAATATCTTCACACAATCTTCACAAATTCTAGATTTTCTGGAACCCTAGTTTGGGAAACCCTATATTATGCGTTTCTTTTCTCTCAAACTTCTCTTCACATGTTTGGTAATACACCTTTTCAATTGTCCTGCAAATTCAGCGTACTTATGCACATGTGCTTAGTTTACATGGTTTGTCATGCAAGATTTGTCGTAATTTTCAGCAATAAACTCACCAGGTGCCTGTTGTTTCCTGTTAAAATGAATTATAGCCTAAACAAAGCTGTAAACCACATAAATCCAATCATGTTATGGATGAATTTTGACTGGCTGCAGCCCTCCCTCTCTCTGACTCTTAATGGCCAGAGGTCAGTGGGGTCAAATATTTGCAGCCCTGTTTTAGCTCAAAGCTTTCCCTGAAATCCCTTGGACACTGATTCATCAAAAATCCATTTGCGAAGTCCCCTCCCATGAATAGGCTATCCTTGACGCAAATTTTGCTCTTAACCAGTAACTCCAGCTCACCCACCTGTTATGTGAGTCCCCGGGAGGGCTCTTCTTTTATGAGTGGGCCGTACTGCATTATATTAGGGGTCTATTTAGGTGTACATGTTTGGCAGGGAGCTGCAAGAGGCTTAAGACCCGTACTTAGACAAGGATAGAAACCTGTTTGCTTTCTCTCTTTCTTTCAGTCAGCCCAGTTTAGGATGACAAACAAGGCTATTTGCCTCTGTAAAAATATGCTGGATAACACAAACCACCTCTTCTTTTAAATTCACACAGTGCCTTAAAGGGGTCATATAATGAATGGTACATGCACTTTTTCAAGTTGATTGTACTGAAATGTGTGTTGGCTGTGCTTGTACACAACCATCCTATTATGATAAAAATCCATCCAGTGTTTTTGTTTTAATCTCCTTATATATTTTCCCCTGCCTCAAATCGAGCCGTTCGACCGTGTGACGTCACACGGTCGGACGCCCCTCCCAGGATTGTTGATTGACAGCAGTGTTTCAACACAGACCCGCCCTCGCTCGTGAGCGAGCTGTCAATCATAGTCCGTCATCATTACTGGAGCAGAATGGCGCCTAAGTGATTGTGGTGTTCTGTTCTTCGGTGTAATAACGAACACAGCAGTCATTTTGATGTTCCTAAATCTGAACCGCTGAAGACGCAGTGGCTGAGTTTTGTTTACGATGGGAATATTCCCCACGAGCAACATCAATGCGTTCGTGTTTGCGCAAATCATTTTTCACCAGACTGCTTTATAAACGAGGGTCAGTCAGTATAAAGCTGGTTTTGCTAAGAATGGGCAGGGTGACCAAAGCTCATTATCATTTAAAGTCATATGCACTGAAACGGCGTGCTGAAAATAGAGCTGTTTTTGAGCAGGTAAAATTAGTGTTTTCTTAAAACACTTTCTTAAAATTTAATAAAAGTATATTACAAAGTTTTCATTTAGACCCTAAAGATTCATATTAACTTGTACAAAAATGGCATTATATGACCCCTTTAAAGAGATAAAGAAAAAGGATATACTGTCATCATTTATTCACCCTTCACTTTCATGTATGAGGCTGTCGTTCTGTCTGACATCTCCTTTTGTTTCTACACAAGAAAGAAAGTCCTATGAGTTTGGAACAAGATTGATGACAGAATTTTCATTTTTGGGTGAACTATCCCTTTGACATTTAAACAGAAACAGTTAAAAAGTAATGTAGAAAGATTTGTGTTTTGAAAAGAGGTGATGTGTATAATTTCTGCACCACTTGAGTTATCAAACAGAACTGCAAAAATAATGATTGTTTTCCAAAAGTGTTCACAAACACCCCCCACCATTGGAGGAGCCAGTGTTGTTTAGTAAAGCTCAAACAAATCTCTTTTTAGCCTCTTTTTTGTTGTTTTCGTGACTTGTAATTCACAACAGCAATAAAATGATTCAAACATTTTCCAGCTGTAATGTCTGTGGCTTCCTGATGTCATCTTCCTCATTAACTTAAACACTGTCTTGTTCAGATTTGGAAAATTACTTTTGGTCCTGTCTCATATGTACCTGGACAGAGTCCATTTCAGACCATTCATCATAGTCAGGTTTATTCTCAAAGTTCTTGTCATAACATTAATGCACGGTTGCTTTACACTATTCAAATAATTGACCCACTGACAATGTGAATATTTGTATAGTGCCAACAGTGCTTAATACTACTGAAACAGTTGAATACTGTGCTTGCGGCTGACATTCGCTACCTTCTTACCTTAACTCAGTGATGCACAATCATTCCTTAATACTTTAGTGTTTGAACCTGAAAAGCTTTTGTCTACTTTCCAATGCATTAATAACACTGCATTGGAATGTACAGTTGGCATACAGTAATAAAGGACAGGAAAGACTGTTAATTGGAACGAAATTTTAACTCTCTGGAGGATTCATGAATACTTTCCAGTTCCTGAAAAAGCACAGTGCTTTTCAAAATACCATCAGCTTGGCAGTCATTCTATCTAATAGAATTAACAGGTGAGGCTTCTAACCAGGTAGGGCAATGCAATACAAACAGTGGAGCAAAAATTTATTTGGCATCTCTCAAGGTTCACATTCAAAAGAGTTGAACAACCACATGGAGAACGCCAGATAAATATGTACTACTACACCCAGAGAGGAACCTGCCAAATGTTGAATACTGTACAAAAACGACCCACTTTCAATTTAGAGATATCTAGATGGAAGTATTATGTCTTTCTGCAGATTAAACAAGCCACATTTTTGGCAGATATATTCAGTGTTGTCATACAAACAAGTCTGACATGCCAGCAAAGTTAAGAACAGTTTGATTTCAGGTCAATCAAAAACAGTGTTTTGCTTGTCTTGGCACACTTTACGGTCTTGCATGACATACTAAACAATTCCTAGGAGAGAAAACTTTCATTCAGACTTCAAAATAAGGTAGTTTCCTCACATTGTGTCCTAACCAGAGGTGATAAAGAGATAAACTATAAAAGCATTGTAAATCTGAGTTTTTGTCCTAACCAGCCAGACACAACAAACAAGTTTTTATTTTCAGCAGCAATGCACTCGGTAGCAACATCCACAGTGAAATCTCTTTGGTCCAAAATACTACTCCACATAACTGCATATTTAACATAAAATATGTTCAGATTGTCTGTTATTGTGCTGCGTGCAGCATTTTCGCTTTCCACGTTGACAGATTTACTTTAAACTGGAATCTTACTCAAATTTTGGCAGGACAAGGTGTCACACACAGACTAATGTGCAACGTGTCCAACACTCATAATCAAATATTAATTCCATCTTTTCATTGCACAAATCTAAAATAAATGTATTTTCAGTCTCTGAGTATAAAGGATCAGATATAGCTAATGTTCAAAAGTCCAATCATCACATTAGCCTGATGAATCCAATTACGCTGTGATAAAAACCTCGAGATTGTGGCACACTCTCCAGTTTCATCCACAAATAAGCCTAGTGCTGATACCAGGTCCAGTGTGGACGGATACAGTTCATGCCCTGTGGAAGCATCTAGAAGGTGGTAATTGATGGAAGACACACCTGTAAATTCAACACATCTCTCAGGCAGTGTGTGTGTTAAAGTAGGGTGGATTGTGTAAGCATGACATATTTTTTAATGGGGCATGTGTCTTCTCACTGTGAATTTGGCAACAATAGGCCAAAAGTTTCACATCTGAAATTGGTCTGTCCTTACTTAAATTTGAATCAATTCTCCTAGTGGCAGAAACTGGATGTGTTGTTGAACTTATGAGTAGCTCTGAGCTCCAGTTTCCGGGTGAAATGTTCAAAGAGTGGAGCCAAAAACGGATGTTTGTAAAGGGATAAATGGAAAGGAGGAGGCGAGAACCGGCTTGACAAAATAAATAATAGTTTAATATACAACTGAAACAAAAAGACAAACACAAACAAAGGTGTCGGGCAGGCTTTTGGGCCCGTCTGAAGGCAGGTCATCCGCTTCGCAACTGTAAAATTTACAATTTAAACAACTTTACAGCTCAACAGCACAGAGTTTTAACAGAAAATTTAATGTAAGTGCTTTTATAAAAATATACTCTTGAAATGTCTGCCTCTAAACCCTCCAAAAATTGTCCCCATTCACTTCCATTGTAAGTTCCCCACTGTTACCCCGATTTTTGCTTTTATAAAGAAAAGGAAAGACAAGGACTTTTTTTTTCCTGGTAATCAACATTATGCAACAAATGCTGTCAATTGAGCTTATCTTTTATTGAACCTGGAATATTCCTTTAACTCTGCCCTCCAACCCCAACCGTTAACCTAAATGTCACTGTAGTAAAAACAGTATCAGGGAAATGTTATCACACTTGAATTGATGCAAAAATGTCTGATGGCACTTGTCATTAAATCAGCTGAATGGGGTTGATTTCAGCAAACATGAACATGAACTCGGAAGCAACTTGTCGAGTTTCCATGTGATCATGTTGAGTTTGGCCAATTAACCAATGTGAAGTGTGGGAAACAGTCCTCTTTATATACCGTGTTGAATTTGTTTTACTAGGAAAATAACGATGTATTTTCAAACCACACTGTATAAACTACTTGTCATCACTAAGTGAAAATTAAAAGAAATATAGCTACTTTGTTTAAAGTACATTGCACATAGGAAATTTCTTAGGGATGCTTTCTGTCAGAGTATCATCAAGCGGTGCAGTTCGGTTGATGAAGTCTACAACACAGTGTTCAAATTATATGAACTTCATGAAGCACACCATAAAGGCACAAATTTCCCATGGGTTAAACAAAATCTGCCTCCAAAAATTCTCCCTTCAGAATTTTATCTAGTTGGACTAAAACCAGAGGCACAGAAGGGGCTTGTAATTTTGTTCCAGAACTCTCTGTTGGCATAATATATCGATTGCCATTTTATTCTGTGTTACATAACTGCTTGATATTCTCAATTTAAATGTGGTGAAATGTTTTCTTCATCTCCAATGTTTGTTACATATGGTTTATTAAATATATATATTTGAAACCCAATTCAATTCTAGTGTTGTTGTACAATAGTAACTGTAACTGAATTTACAAGTTGGGTTGCACAGGTTTCTTCCTTCTTCTAAAAATCTCTTTGTTAAGGAATTATGGAAAGGAGGAAGCGAGAACTGGCTTGACAATATAAATGACATTTAATTAAATAAAAAGACACACATACACACAAACACACATGGGGCAGCTGCTCGTAAATGCTCTCTCTCTGTCGCACCACCATACGCAGTCGGCCTTTATCCCTCTCGGAGGCTTGATTAGTCTGATAATGGACCGGGTGTGTGGAATCACGACCTGGCCCCACCCTCCGCCCTGTCACATTCCTCCCTCGTTCTCTCAGGCTGGGGAGCCCCCGGCATGACGTACACCCCCCTGGGGGAGGGCGAGTCTGCCGGCAGGTCATCCCCTCAGTCCTGAATCTGAAAGGGGACAGGGGAAGGGAAACAATAATGATTACATTAGGTGGTACTTCCTGTAACAGTGTAGTACCCCCAACAAAACAAAACACTGTAAAATGTAAAAGAGAGGGAAAAGGCCAACACAGAGCGGCAGTAGGAGAGAGAAATGTTCTCTGATACGCGTCAGCTTGGTCCTCGGCCACTTCTTCACCCTCTTACAGATGACAGCTGTGCCTCCCCGGGCAGATCGGGGAACAGAAGGGGTCTCCCCCGCCCCTGGCAGCGGTTCTGGTCGGCCTGGAGCCCCTCCCTGCTCAGCGGTCCTCTCTTGATTCCGCCGCGTTTAGCGGCTGGTAGGGGTCTTCCCCCGCCCCTGGAAGTGGCCCTGACCACTCCAGGTGGTCGGCTAGGTGCCCCTTCTCCCCTCACGGTTGGCGGCCGTTCCTCCGCTTCCAGGCGTCCGGGCTCCTCCGTTCCCTGGCAGATGGCAGCGGCCGCTCCATTGGGGTGTGTGGTAGTGGCGGGAACTCCACTACGGCGTATCCCTCCTCCTTTCCAGGTTTTCAGCACCAGTGTAAAGGGATTAATGGAAAGGAGGAGATGAGAACCGGCTTGACAATATAAATTATATTGAATTAAGAACTTAAACAAAAGGACACAAACACACACATATGATGGACAGCTGCCCATAAACGCTCTCTCTCTCTCTCTCGCACCACCATACGCTGTCGGCCTTTATCCCTCTCGGTGTGTAGAATCATGACCTGGCCACGCTCTCTGCCCTGTCACACTCTTTTAAAGATGTCTGAGCCAAAATAAAGACAAAAGACTCATCTGAGTTAGAGAAAAATATTAAATCATGTCAGAGACATGAGAAAATTGTTCCAGATTGCCCCTTAAATTCATAATTATTTTGCATTGAAATCATGGCTCTCATAACTGTAAGTCAGGAAAAGGCTAGACGCTAAATGACAAGCAAATATGTAATTATGTCAAGCAAAACCCCAAATCAATCAAGAGAGTTGCCTTTTAGCTAATACTTTCATAGACATTCAATCAGTTTGTATAATGTAACTGCAAAAAACAATGGAACCATGTGTATTTCTGAGTTGGCCATCCCTCCAATCTGATGTAACAGTTAACAGATGGTCAGAAATGCTATAAAACCCTCAATCATGAGAAAACATTGGCAAGGGGAGACTGCTACAAATCAAAAAAGTTGCTGGGAAAACAAATCTGGCTTTAAAGCTCTCTTCCTCCAAAGAATGCTTTGTCCTTTGAGGTGTAAAATCCCCCATTGGTCAGTGTTGATGGAAGTATTGAATAAAAACAGTTTTAACAGTTCTCATATGTTTCAGACAACAAGTTGCATTCTGAATGGAGAGCAAGAGTGAAATTAGTGTATTGTTAGTGTAAACCAATTTTTGTTTTGTAATATATTAGGGAAAACAAATATTTAGTTTTTGGCTGGAAGATAATGGTTACTTTTACATGGTTGCATTTTTCATATCCCTATAAACATCTCCATATATAAATTATGTGTGTACTCACTAATATTTTTAATACTGGATCAAAGTAAGAATATTTTTGTATTGTCACAACTAGATAAATCATATGCTATGCAAAACATCTCTGAACTTAAACCCTCTATGCCTGAATGGTTATCTGTACAGTATAAATACATAGAAGGTTCCATGCTAGTAAGAGGGTCCTTTCTTGTGCCATCTTAAATAAACTGTTGATGTGCTTCTTATGTCCAGTTAACACACATTATAAAGCCTTTAACTATGGGAGGTTAGAGAGTTTGAAGATGGGAAAACTAGACTGAAAAGACTACAACCACATAGTCTAATCACTGTCGAAAGCACTCTAATAAACTACAACTACCACATTCTGCCCATTAAAATGCTATTGTCCACACTTAAAAGTAAGTCTGTAAAGGTTGGGATACTTTTAGAGAATGTTAATGTTATGATCTTTGTTATGGTCTTTTGGAAGGTGCCACTGACCTGTGCCAAATATTATCAGTAATATCTTTATTTAACTGATATGTTAATTCTGCTTGTGCAATACATTTTACATAGTCTGTTTTAATTGCAATTTCATACATATTTCCATTCAATTTACCATTGCCATTTGAATTTCAGCGGTGCGGCGAAATTAGTGTGTGCACATGTTAAATTTTACAGAGATGATTTCACCTCTACAGAACTAAATTGTACCAAAAAATTACCAAATAAATGACTAAAACAGCAGTTGCGAGTGGGGTGGCCAATGGGGTGGCCAGGCTTCGGTCCATGGTGGCCACAGGCCACCCTCTAGCTCCGCCATTATAGAGATGAATTACCCACTCTTGATAAATATCTTATTATTTATGTCTGTTATCCCAGGAAAAAAACTATGAAGTAATTTTTTTGGAATTTTAGTAGTAACTTTTTTTTATGTATAGTCACAAAATACAGCCGCAATAAAAACTCAAACCCCATTTCACATGCTTATGTAAACAGACGATACTCTTTGGATACTTTGTTGGTTTTATGTTATTTTTGATAGGGAATTGGAAAATTAACACAGTCCTCTAAATAGCAAGCTAGTAGCAACAAGTTTGTTTACTCATGGAGGATGCCAACTCCTCTCATTTTCTCATAGCTTTGTGCGTCTTACTTGTTTGACTTCCAACAGTCCCTCTTCTGGGTTAGAAGTATCTACCCTGGAGTAGGAGATAAAAAGTCAGTCTAAAGTCCCTCTAAATGGCTAAGAGGCAATGTAGTTCCTCAAGTGTGAAAACGTCAAAAAGTACATATTCTGGGTAAAAGCACCTAAAACAGGCTTTAGTCCCTGCTCTGACTCATGTGGATATATGACATGGGTTCACTGTAAAAAATAATTTTGCCTTTTAGTTATCATAACAAAATGTAGAGCTTAAAATAACTGCCCTTGATCAATCTTGTTGAGATAACTATAGTATAGTATAGTATAGTATATAATGCATCCATTTTTTCGATGTCAGGATGGAATCTCCTAAAAAACAAATTTGAAAACTTGACCTTATAGGGCAGAATTATCTCTTAGAAGCAAATCAGAAACGGTTGCACTAAATGAACTGGTATAAGTCTGAATGACAACCTCACCCAGCATGATTATTCTTGGTGTAGTGGGAAGCGACAACGGAGCTTCAGCATCTGCATGGGTACTGGTGACCTGCATGCAAAAGGTCAAACAGAAGGAGTGCTTATGTGGGAGACAGCAATAAATCTTAATACATCTAAAAAATATATATTCATTGGCCATTATATGAATCCAGTATAATAATTACATCAGCAAGAAGGAAAATGGCATCATCTTTCTCTCTAAAGAAGGTCATCATCAGCAATATGACAGCGATTGTTGAGTCCATGTTTTCGCCTTGGAGACGTTCAATGTCGGCAAGAACAGTCTTCACTTCTTTTGTCCAGCGAAGAAACTTGAGTTTTGAAGAACTGGAGCACCCTCCTTCCTTTTCCAGCAATGCATTCTCTCAGCCTTTCATCAAGCTCGATCCCAGTAAGTGAAGTGCTGCATTAAAAACTTATTCATAAACAGGAAAGGCCATTCTCTTTTCAATTCATGTACACTAAGTGAAGGTGTGGAGTTTATTGCACTGCGCTGACTTGCATAAGTTAAGACCATCAAATCATTCACTCTTACACGGTCTGCTCCACTTGGTCCTTCTTGAGAGAAAATTAATTTAAGTTCTTCTTTTTTATGATGTAGAGAGTCTATTGTCTCTCCTTCTGGTAATTGAGATGGCTGCCAGTTTATGCATCCATAACTGTCAGTTTTTGCAACTTTTTCTGGCTGTGCTGGGTGGACATTGTTAGTATCCGCAGGTCTTTTTGGCTTTCTGAGACGGGCAAGGGTATTGTTTCTGTTAAGGTTATCCACTCTATTTTTCAGTTGTGAGGACAACGTGAAGTATCCATTGCCCATTCTGTCACCTTCATCTGTTCTGTCTTCAAAGCTACCAGGGTATTTGTCAACTACACTTTTAGCAATTACTGTACACTGACTCCATGTTGGGTTTAAGCATTTTTCTCTCATGGCATCTACAGTGATTCTAACCATGTGCCGTCTGTCTGTGTCTTCTGGGATTGTGTTCTGAGCGAGACATCTTTGTAGAGTGGGCCTAGTCTTCTCCCATGGAATTTTAAATGTCGTAGTCCATGTTTTATTTTGCAAAGGAACGCTGCACTGTGGTGAAGTCATTATTGAGGAGACTTCCAATTCAGTAACTGGAGTTAATGTCAGTGTAATTGTTTCACTTGCTGCATTGTCACTTGGCTGACTGCACTGTGTACCACCACCACCTAAAAATAAAAACATAAAAAGGACCAAAAAGGGGAAAGCACAGACAGAGTCTACTAAAGACAGAGTACAAATTTAAATGAGACAAATAAAGTTACCATAATAAAAGAACATGAACTTTGAATCTTTTGACTACAAAACAACTATGCAAAATGTCAAGTAACATTTGAACTCTAAAAATTAAAGCAAAAAAAAGAAGATATTTACAGCATTTAGAAAATACATTTGCAAAATGTTTTACCTCTGTTGTTAAATGCATGTAGAAGTTTTCTGCTATCAATCAATGAAATCATTTGTTTTAAATCATCCTCTGTTAGAAATCTGAAGTCATCTGAGGTCCTTATGCCAATGTTAGAGAGGTGTTCAAGAAGACATGTCAGCGTCTCCTCACTCAAGTGGGCAAGAGTGCCCTTTATGATTGACTCCATGTCGTCTTGCAACCTAAACAGATAGAATGGTGAAGCACAACAAGTTCGAGATCCAAATGTCTATAAACAGACACTGGGTGATAGTCTGCAAGCCCGTCGACACAAACACACACATAACAAGTCTCACTGTCATGCTGTACACAGTGCACACCAAGATCCAACACTGGCACTGACTGATGTCTCTCTGAAACAAAATACACCTTTTCCTGGCAGACTATTATCAGAGCAATCTTCCCCAGCACATATCCACCATCACTAACATCAAGTACAACACTCATTCCCTTCTTATATGTTGTACCCTTGTATGTGACCATGGCTGTCTCCATGATGCTACCAGTCAAATTACCGAGTCGTACAGCTTCTTGAATGGCGAAATTATACATGTGGGCATTAAACTCATCAGCCTGACCTACTTGAAGAACAGGAGGAAAGACATTACCAGCATGAAGATACGCCTGAAGCAACTGGTGCCTTTCTGCCAGAGTACTGGAGAGGTTTTTGAAGTTGTGAAGCTTCCGTGCACACTGCTTAAAATATGTATGCTTACTCTCAAACCGCATTGTCCAAAGACGAATGAGAGGACCAAATTTAAGGATTAGGTCTGGATAGTGGAGAAGGAAGTGGTGTTTTGGTTTGATAGGGTTATCTGGGAAAATATCCACTCGCATCTGAACATACTCCCTGATGAGAACCTTGAGATAGGCTACCTGATTGGTGTGAATCTTGGATGCACAAACAAGCTCTACAATTTCCCTGAGCCTCAAACACAACTGCCACACTTGGTCATCAAGGGCATTTTTGATCCGATCACCAATAAAAAGAGGAAGAAGGCGCAAAAAACACCAATTCTGGGCTGCACTTCCCCCCAACTTCTTTCCATCTTGCACAACTTCACATGGCCGGTTGCTTGCATCACTGCCAACAAGCTTTATCTGAGATATACTCCTGTTTAACTGAGTGTATGTAAAATGCTTTACTGATACAAAGTGCTTGATGTACAAAGCAAGATCGGTCGACACAATCCCCTCGAAAAGCTCATGCCCTAAACATGGTGGGAGGCCTGGCTGGCACACATGGAAGTGTCTCAAACGATTGAAAACAGAATCGGATTTCACACCATCTATAAGGCTGTGACCCAGTGACAACCCTCTCATACTGTTCTTATAGGCCTCTTGAGTCCTCACATGACCAATTTTTGTAGGCTCCCTTTCAAAGTCATCTCTATGTATCATACAGTACCGACAGAAGTTCTTGCTTTTGCTGAAATTTTCAGTAAATCCTCCCACAGAATGGGATCCCAAGTTGTCACCTACAATTGCTATGAGAGCTCCTTGCAGTTTCTCACCATCATCTAAAATAATTCCAGATTCCTCAATATCCATTAAATCATTAACAAGCCGAGAGAATACCAAGTCTTGGCCAAAAAACTGTAAATCCTGTTCCCTGCAAAGCATCACTAACTGCATGGGATCTATAGAGGACCTATTATATGGCAGAATTTCACCCAAGGTAAGGTACACAGCCAGAAGTTTATGGATTTTTTTTGCCAGATCTAAGGGGATTTGCAACCTCTAATGCATCCTGGTACAGAATTATGGAGAAAGAAGATGGACACTGCTGAAGAAGAGTATTTTTTCTCCAATTCTTACCATCCTGGACATCTTCCAGTATATCTGATTCTACAGATTGCTGCATTTTAGAGGTGTTGTACTGTTGTCTAACTGAATGGTGACTTAAAAAGGCTTTAAGTGTATCTTTGACAGGCACATACTGACAGAAACACTCATTTCCTTTGGCATTAATGCCTAGATAAATCCGAGTAGGTTCAACATAAAAAAAATTCCTCTTAAAAAAAGTCTTCCTAGTTTGATCTGACCTAAACACACCCTGATTGTACATCTTCAACAAATTTTCCTTTGAAAGCCCTTCAACTATGGTGTGGATCCTATCTCTAGGTATCTCAAGTTTTGTCAGTTCTTGGCGTACTTTTGCCAGTACATGTGCCATCCCGTGCTCATGTAAATCTTGGAATTCGTCTATTAATGCTGATATTGTGGTGGCTGGCAGGAGCATTTTTGCTTGCATTCTGAGGTAAAAGAGGGCCAAGTTAGTCATTAGAACATCTCCCTCTGCATGAGCTGAGGTTGTCCCCAGAATCTCTGCAAACGTTACATTGTCAGACTCCTCAGCAGCACATGACATACTGGTGTCAAGACCTACTGCACCGTCTTCACGACAGATGTCACGCGCTGAATGTTTTCTGCTTATGTGAGAGAGAAAAGATGACCTAACCCTGAATGTTTTCTTGCAGCTTGGAAAAGGACATTTAACTGCCTTGCCATCTCTAATGTGCCATTTTAAATGCTCACAAAGACAAGATACGGATGTGGAAGTGAAAGAACATCCCATAACCTGGCATGTCATATTAACACCACTGTGTGATTTGTCAGCACATGGTGTAACCACTGCATGGTTACGATACATATGTATACGAAGGCCAACAGCAGTTTTGAAGTTACATGGACACTGGAAAAATCCACAAGAGAATCTATTGTTTGCAAGATTCCTGTGTTCCTTAGCATGTCTGACAAATTCTGGAATAGACTCTACAGAGTACTGACACACTTTGCAAGAGAAAGGCATTTCTAATCTTATTTCCAAGCAATTTTAACTTTATACAGTACTTACTTACCCATCCATATCTGGTGACTTAACCAAGGATTTTTACCTGTAAGACAAAGAGAAACATGTATCAGTTAAAACATAAAAAGGTTACTACAAAATTCCAATATGTAAAATCAAAATAAAGAATTAGAAAAGAAAACAAAGACCAGAAATTACAAGCTAACAACTTAAATGCAACTTAAAAATAGCAAAAAAGTTAACATAATTTTTGTAAATAAATAATTGAATGCTCATATTAATTATTCAATCTGTGTATTTAATTTATTACTAATTGTGAATTATTAAGAATAACATGAGTGTTTTACAGTCGATTTCATGTCTCTATGATCTTTGAGTTCAATAGAATAAGAATATTACATACATTTACACTAGTATATTTCTTTAAAACAAATAGAATGTAAGTTTCACAAACTGAGATTTGTGAAAGGGGTTTTTTCTTAGCAACATTTCATATTTGATGACTCCTCCATCCTTCAGCCTGTGACCCCCGATGTAATGACAAACTGGTTCATCCCTCGAAATTGGGTGTCTATCAGCTATGATTAATAGTTCATATAAACTATAATTTAAAATATGCATAGCTTACTATATAGTGCATAATTAAAAAAAAAAAAACTGAGTGCAATTTGTTTTATTTGATAAATGTTAATGAATCCAAAAAACTAATAATAATAATAACAGCCTAGCCTATTAGGTAAACGGTTGATCATTACATTGTTCTTTTATAACTGAAATAATTGGGAATTTAACACTTAATTTAACACATAATTGCATTAAAGATGACTGAATACATGTACAGTAGGTGTAAATGTGTGTATGCTATCAGGCCAATCGGTATCTGTGCTAGTATGCTAAATAATAAGTTTCAGATATTAATGGTCATTTTAAAGTGGTTCAAAAAGGATTTATCATAACATGATTTTGTAGGAATTGTAATTAGACACTAAAGAGAGTAGGCCTACCAATTAAAACTAATTTGAGATCGCTTGGGGTCCTGACAGAGACCGGATTTCGAGGGAGAACCTGATTTGTCACAAATAAGAAATGAGAAGCACCCAAGGTGACAAAAACGGAGATTATAATGACCATTGTCGTGAATATCAAACGAATATCAAATATACAACTAAATTAACCTCAGTCCGTTGGCAGTGGCTGTTTCCAGACATTAATAAACTAATATACGGTAGTGTACTTGAAGTGAATGAAAACGAGTGAGCAAAATCGAACCCTGTGAACGTCTGGTCTGAAGGATGCCGAGACGCGGGAATTCATTCGGCGCGACTTTCACCGACTGTGTAATTCACTTTAAGTGTACATCGGTTGTACTCACGTTATAAATGTATAATATGATTGAAAACACTGTGGTTGTCTCTTCAAGTCGTGGATAACATAGGTCGATTTCGAACATAGCCTTGTAGGGGTAACGTAACGTTAACGGGCGCATATGAGGCCTTGATTGTGACAGGCCACACGCACGCACACGGTGTAAGTTAACGTTACACACAAATGTTCAGAAAAAATAACATTTCGATTTACTTTGTTCTAAACTTGAAATTATTAACTAACATTAACAGCAAACCTTGTGATAACTAGTATTTGGCTAACTGGCAAGAATGTTTGCGTTACAAAGCTAACGTTATCTTTATATCAAAATCACCACCGATTATTTAATGGTAAAACGAATATCTTCACATTTGGGGTGAAACGTTTAGAAATACACATCTTTAAAATATTGAATACAAATAGAATTTTACATCTCACCTGGCTGACGGTTTAGATGATTGGTTGCCAGGTATACCCATTGCGATTTCAGCTCTTTGTGTAATTAAGTGTGCAATTAGAAAGCAAAATACTAATAATAAAAAAAATCATGGGAATTGATTTTATCTATTTTGCATAACCTATGTTATTGATCATTGGATGGGAATCACATCTCCCACCCAAAAAAGTGTAGGCTAAACCTATTAGATTAGTTGGGCCTGTGACAAAATCTGGCAACCATAAAGACACGCAATTAAAAAACACCCACATAAATGTTTAACTTTTTTTTAACTATATACTAAATGCCTTCATATATGGGTTCCCTTATGAAACAATGTATTGTAAAATTCCTAAGCTGAAATTACCTCAATAAACCAAAAAAGCGTCCTCTGTCGGGGCTTGTCTGAAATAATACTGTCATCAATTTAACAGTAATATAAGGATTACTGTTATTATTGTCCAACTCTGTTTTTTTTTCAAAGAATAGCATAAATTGACAGCAACTTTCCTGTAAATAGTTTCTACAGTAGACAAAGCTGGAAATACAGCAATAATACTGTAAAAGCTATGAAATTGACAGCAACATACTGTAAACTGTTTCTACAGTAAACTTTCACTGAAAATACAGCAATATTACTGTGAAAACAACAGAAATCATTTACAGTGTAAATCATCCAATTTTTTGTTGGATGAACTTTGTTGGATGAACTTTCGATAAATTATTAAACTTAGATTAGATTAAGGTTGTTTGAACTAAGAAATTCAAGTTTACTTAAAGAGGCTTTAAGCTCATTTAGATTATATTTATTTAAGTAAATTTTATGTTCTGTTTAAACAACGTTCCCTCTTAAGTTGACACAACTTAACATATTTAAGGCAGCACAAACACTAAATTTTCTCTGTTAAAACAACAAGTTTTTTACATTGACAGGGTGAGGAGAGCTGTCAGGCTGGCATTGCAGATGAGCAGGAAGTTTAATTTTCTGAAAGGGAAGAATGTTTGATATACATAATGTGCACATATTTAAGAGTATACTAAAGTATGAATATGAATTCGTATTTATCTGTGAATTCATTTTAACTGTTATTATGCACTGTTATGTGTTGTAATGAAACAATCTTTTGATCATAAATGTTTGGGGACTCTTAATATAAGAATGGGCTGTTGGCTGACAGGGTATTGGTCTGTAGATGTTACATATGCAATTATTACTGCGTAAGTACAAATTAAACTTGCATTATTTCCCAATGTTAGCTCTAACTCAGATAGGCAGATAGAGAAGCAGATAGAAATTAAGCAGTGACACTTTGGATGTTACAAATTTATATAAAATAAACAATCACAGGGAGGCATGCCCCAGGATGACCCCCCACCCCCACCCCCACCCCCACACCCCCACCACACACAGAATTAACCACTACACACATATCATAATGATACTATCACCCACTATCTCACATCTTCATGAATTCATGCA
This sequence comes from Xyrauchen texanus, assembly GCF_025860055.1. Taxonomy (NCBI): domain Eukaryota; kingdom Metazoa; phylum Chordata; class Actinopteri; order Cypriniformes; family Catostomidae; genus Xyrauchen; species Xyrauchen texanus. The sequence goes on along the minus strand of NC_068290.1, from coordinate 13,151,320 downwards.
AAATTTGGATGCAGACATATAAACTGCATTTTTGCCATTATTACTTTACAACTTTTCGCATGGTCTTTCTGACTGGATGTGAGCTGTTGTGTCAGCAGTAAACATCTCCTCCATGGGTTGATTTGATTTAGTTGTCCAAACACCAGTGGGGATTTCTTTAAGACTGCAAGGGAAGCTCAGCTTCCCCTATAATGTCAAAAAAATAACGGTCAAATATGTACTATTGTGTAAACAATTTATTGACTAAAAATGCGTTAGAACACGTTCATCTCGAAGACGAGTTCGTTCAGAATCAGCTACATTACATATAGCAGGTCGGCTGACTCGATTTACTTCTCATACATTCCCGTAGCGTCAGTGCATTTCCCTGTTGAAGCCGAGCGTCCATTGACTTCAATGGGGCTGCTCTGAACAGTTTTTTCAGTGCTCCGAAAATAGACGGTCATTGGATAAATGCTGCGATTATGTCCGCCCACGGACGCTCAGCGTCTCTGGGGGTGAATGAGGAGTGGGCTGGCCCGGACTCCGGGCTTCAGCGTGATGATTGGAGGATCTGTCGAAAGACTGCATCTCCTTTTGATTGACAGCGAATCTGTACTATAAGAAGTCACTGAAGCTATTTCGCGCTCAGTCCCATCAGCGGATTTCTCAAGTGTAGTCGAAAGACAAACTGCTGCAACCTATTTCTTTATATTTGTTTGGCTGAAATTGCTAGGCAATTTGCATAATACATTCACACAATTATACACCACATTCCTTGTTTCAGTTTTACCAAGTTTAATATATTTTGTTTTAGAGCGTTCGTTCGTTCGTTCGTTCGTTCATTCATTCATTCATACAGTAGGCTAGGCTAGCGTCGGACGGGTGAAACTGCGCACGATGGCAGACGGTGCTAATATTGTCGACCTGATTTTGGCGAAGCCATTTGAAAGTCTTCCTTACGAGGAAAAAATTAGAATTAAACAGCAGGGCAGATCAACACCTAAGATTGATTTAGTGCAAAAAATAAATTTATAATGTAGGCCGAAAATGAGCTTCCCCTCTTTGAAAGACCAGCAGCCGCCACTGCCAAACACACATGCTTAAATATTTGCCTTGCAAAAGCAAATGGGACACCAGTATCTGAGTGACCTGGTTTAACTCTTGAGCTTTGCATGTTTATACCCAGTATTTTCAAGAAGAAGAAGAAAAATAAAGTGAATAATAGGAATAAATAATGCCCTTTCAAAAATCATAGCACTGTATGTAATTTAAGGTTGATTAAACTGATAATTAATTGAATTGGCATTACAGCACATTTCTTTGGAGGGTAGTTAAACTGTTGCGTTTAATATCACTAAACAACTATAACAATGGTCTTCACATTTCTCCTAAACTATAAAAATCTCTTGAGAAATATATCATCTTTATATAAGGGAGGCAGTGAGCCTGTTCCTTTAACTCGTTTAGAGGCGGGGCTAGTTGTCAACGCGCATTTGACTGACAGGCTGAATGCAGTCGCAAAACTACCTGCACAGCCTAGTGCTGTTTTGGAATCGACTCTCAATTCTCAACGCCTCGGAAACGGAGAATCGATTCCTTTTTAGAATCGACTCCCAGCCTTACTGAATCGCACGCGCAGCCACCATGTGTCACACCCCCGGCCGGTGCGGTGACTGCGAGCCCTTAAAGCTCCTTCACAAGTTCAGCTTATTTACGCGTGATGAGATGATGATTTTGTTTGCGATATAAAGAGCACATTTATCATTTGAACTAAAATGATAACTAATTGAGTTTGTCCTAACGTCAGTTTGAGTGCACGTATGCAACTATTTGAATGCGGCTACTGGATATTGCCGTCTTGACCGTCAGAATTATATAAATGGTTATTTTAAGCATAACGAATGAGTTTGTTTCAAAACCAAAGGGAACAATTTCTCGGCTGTACTGAAAAAAACTGACCTTTTAAATTTGACAATCGTTGAACCTTGGACTACATCGAAACATAGGTAAGTGCTTTTTATTTCTGGACTGAAAACAGAAGGCACATACATGTATTTATTTATAAAGGATACAATTCCTTTATTATCATAGTATGACGTGCGCCATAATTGCAACAGTTCACTTTCCTACACGTGGAGCAAGGATATTCACCAAAATGTTTAGACATTGTACGTATAAACCTTGTTTTGTGTGTCTGTTATTAAAACAGATTGTCTCACGACAGTTTCATAGATATTTTCAAATTGTGAGAAGTTTTCAAAATCTTTTTTTTTCTTTAATTTTAATTTGATGACAGTTGTGGCTAACACCAAGTCACTAGTTTTATTGTAGTAACATTAACTGATTGGAAATGTTACACTGGTGAAAAAAAAAAACATATTTTTTTAGCTTATTATAATAATAATTATTATTCATTATTATTATTAAGGTTTTTCATCATACTAATGATACTAATAACAGTCTGAGACTATATATTATAAAATCCGATCCACAGTCTTAAAGTTTAGCCTATATAGTTTAATAATAAACAGAAACAAACCATCCAGGATATAAGAATTTAACTTTATTTTTATTAATTACATTTTTATTCTTATTTAAAAAAATATTTGTATATTATTAAGTATTATTAAAACTCAACAATAAGTTTTCTATATATAAAAAATTGACACGTTCAGGTCACAATTTTCAACTATTACTGCATTACATTAGCAATATTTCATCTCTGATGTAAATGACAGTGAAGTATGATACATGTTTTTCTTTCGAAGATGGCTTTACTTCTTTATGCTAAATTGTTTTTGTCTTGCCATCACATTGCTTTGATAGCTTCAATGCACCATACCTTATTTGGGGAATTTCTGAAGAATAAATGCCTTATAAATGTACAAAAACTGGGTTTGTGTTCAAATTAAAATCATTGTTAGTGATTCATGTGGCTGATGTTTTACAGAGTGACATGAAAAAATGTGTCACAGTACTGTCACTGTATGTTTCCTGCAGGACTATTTGTGTCCTTATAGAAACCAGATATCATTTTCCTAGAAGGCCAATGCTTTTAATGCACCAATGACTCCCAATCCTATTTGCCAACCTATGAAAAATTCCTTGAGAGATGTTCTCTTTCCTTCCTAGTTGAGAAATGATCACAATCCGACATCATCCGAAAACGTAGGCAACTGACTTACTGCTTTATCAGTTAATGGCTTAACCAACAGCGTTTGTAAATGTATAGAACTCTTCAGAAAACTGGTCTCAGAACAGTTTAAAAGTGCCTTATTTTCATCCTACATCCTAATACAGCCTCCAAAGGCAGAATTTTCCATTTTTTAGACACTGCATCCAAATCATCACAAATAAATGGCAATTTGCATATGACAGCCATGTTTGATTTCTTTTTAGTGAGTGTGTGTTCATAGCCACTTCCGGTTTCAACAGGCACCAGTCCAGTGTCTGCTGAAAATATAATTTTGAATGAGGAGTTTAAAGAAAAGGTATTTAAAATGCATTGTAGCATTGCAATGAAGATATATGAAGCTGATCTCATAAAGAGTGTGTTTATTTAAGGCTGTTGTCGGCTACAGTCACGCCATACACTCTGTAACTGTTTGGAGAATCAGATATGATACAGCAGTAAACCCCTTCTGCTCAGTCTCCCCCTTGCACACTGAGCTGGGCGTCCCCCCCACACACACATATACAAAATATACAGGAACAGCTCTTAGTGCAAGACATTAAAACCCAGTCATATGTATAACACAACAAATTTGTATAAACAGTTAGAATATAACAATAAAAAAGATTTCAAAGTGTTACAGTGTGTATGCAATTACATCGATACTGAAGGAAAGAAATGATAACCATGGAAATAAATATCAGAAAAAACAGTAGCTCATCCAAGTTTCTGTGAAAATGAATAAATAATGCAAGGCTTGGATACAGATTTGATAAGCTATACAATTTTAAGTTGGATATTTAAGCTGTACTATATTGAGGTTACTATATTATTACTACATGCAATAAATTGTGCACAGAACATTGGAACCCCCACCGCCCAATTAAACCAAAGTTTATTTTAATAAATAAAAAAGTACTCTTTATCCCAGAGATTACAAACATAGTTATTTTTTCCCAAATTGCATATAGCCTCCATATAATATATACAGTTTACCATGAGCTGTGTAGCAGGTATTACAATTAACTTACCTTCTCTCAGTCCGTGGTGAACTTGAGACTGAGAGGAACAATTCACGGGATAATCCATCAATTGAAATCCATCCTTTGATATATCCACACTGATCTACAGCCAATAAACAAGCCAAGTTTGAATACTGGTCTCATCATTATTTGCACACACACAACACAGATTGGAAGCACAGGACAGCACCGGTTGCAACAACATATCCACAAATGTGACCATCATTTTGGTCAGATGTAGATTTTGTAGAAACACAATTTTAATATCAGCTTTCAAATTGTCACGTTTATCGTGAAATACAAAAAGTAAATGTTGTTTTGATTGTCTTTAATGCTGTGTCTGACAGATAGCGGTAGCTGCCTTTTCAAATGGAGCGGTGCACAATGCTCTCGTTCTCCAAATAATAGCATGAAAAAAACAAAAACATGAACATCAGAGGGTATGTTGAAAAATACAGTACAACTTACTGAAATGTGTCTTCTCTCTGCGTCTATGCACACTGCATGCGCACACACCATGTGACAATCGCGCACCCATTCAATTCTCAGCGATCTGCATTGCCTTGAATGTTACTTTTTACACTCATTCTGGTTTCAGCCATCTCTAAAAGTCTCTTCTGTAAGTCTACCCTCACAGAAACAATAAAGCCCTCCTCACACTGCGATCACACCTTGTGATCCCACTCAGTTTCAGTGAGCGCCCATACAACTGGACGCATGTACACACTCGTATCGTGAAGGCTCACAGGCGCCTATCCATTTTGGCCAGTCAGAAGTTATAATGGTGTCATGCCATGTGTTACACAATTCTCTGAGAAAATCTATTTAACCACAACTAGTGTTTGGGCTTATGCAATCTATTCAGTCATTTTTGACAGCATGGAGAGTGTTTTTAGAACAATTTAAACCTAGTGCCTTTTAAGTAGCTTACAAGCTTTCATTTAGAAAGTCTGGTCAGATAAATTCCTTCAGATGTTGACTCAACAAAACTGATTACAGCTCTTTATCTTTTCATAGTTATAGCCTCTTGTTCCCATCTCACCTTTCTCACATAAGCCTTAAATAGTGAAGACCTTCTGCCGCTGAATTCCCTTGTGAAATCAGCAGAGGCTGGCAGATCCAGTGATGACAGAAAGCATTGGGCTTCCTAAATCTACCAAATTTATACTAAATCTTTTTTGCAGTAAGTCAGTTATTTGTCTTAAAGGATAAAGCAATTTATCAATTTTGTGCAAAAACTAAGAATTAAAACTGTACAGCTTTTCAGATTCATCTATTGTCATTGCTGCAATGGATCCACAATTCACAATCTGCATTTATTTATAGAGTTGTTGAAGAGATTGATTTGAAACAGCACAATCAATCAACTATTGTGAAGCTGAAGGCTACACAATGCATTCTTTTGGAAACTTCAAAGAGGTTTTCCTAGACCTGTGGAGCTTTGGGAAGAGTGTGGCAGCTGCTGTGGTCTTTGATAAGGAACTCTGTTGCTTCATTGGCTAAAGCAGATAACAAATGGGATTGTGGCTGCTGGTGTAGCATCTGTGATCTCCATGATAGAGCAGTTGATTGAGTGTTGGGAGCATATTGTGGTTGTATCAAGTTGCAGCATTGTTAACATCAACTTTCCACCATTCATCAAACAGGTGAGGAGGTTTAAGCTGCAGCTGTCACTTTTGGAAGGCATCTATATGTGTGTGAGTGCATTTGTGTGCTTGTAATGACAGAACAAGGGTATGATTACCAGAGATGTTTGACACTGACATTTTAGATAGCATATCCTGTTGATTAGGCTATGGAGCATACTGTACTCTTAAATAGACAAATAGATATTTAGATCTATACTTGATTGATCCCCAAGGGAAAATTCAGGATCAACTATATGAGGATTAGTAGACAGCGTTTTATTCTTAATACAACAATCCCATTCTTTGAAATGAATCTCACTCTTTTTACTTTTACATTAAGTCATTTAGCAGATGCTTTTATCCAAAGTGACTTACAAGTGAGGAAAAATGTCTTAGCCCCTGCATAGATGCATTCATTATTATGAATGTGTCATGAATGAATGCTACTCTTCCGCCTTCATAATTCAATTAGACACTCCATTTGCAGAAGGGTAGCTGTTTTAATTTGCCTGTAATTTCTATTTGAGGCACATGAAACTCAAAGTTTACTAATCTCTAAAGTCAGGTGCTAAAATAAGAGACACCGTTGAACACTGAACATCTTTGTTTTTGGGATTACACAAAATTTTATATTCCTTGTAGTCAGAGGACTGCATATTATATTAGTTTTAGAACAGAAGTGTATATTATGCATCTGTGGTGCATACAGTATATAAATAATACCTCAAATTGTGTGTCTTGAGAGGTGTGCTATTACTTTTTTTATGATTATACGACTTAAAAAATAGGCAAAGAAAATCCATAGATTTACAATAAAAAAAGGCACCTGAGCCAGAATATTAGAGACTTGGGGTCGCACTCTTTTAACTGGGACCAGTAAGAAACCACCTTGCAACATCCTAGCAACCGTCCTGAACATCCTAACAACAGCACAGCAACATTCTTCCAACCACTCAGATGCCCTTGCATCAGTTTTGCTCTGGCAAGCACCATTAACATTTCTGTAAGAAAATGTAAAAATCTATTGTACAGATGATATTGTTTTATAAAAGTTAATATTTCAAGTGTGTTGCTACTGCGCTTCCAAATTGAAGTGTATCTTTAAATCCATCTTTAAAACTTAAGCAAAAAATCTGGATGTCCTGAGGCTTCAGGAAATTATGAAAAACTGGCCAAAACCAACATGCATGCAGGTGAAAAGAATAAAATGAAAACTTTATAAAAGAGGCTTAGGTCCTTTTCTGTGTTTACTAAAAAAGCAGGAAGGATCTTCTCAGACTAGGATGTGATACACAAAGTTACCACGCTGCATTGCAGTTCAAGCGTCCACTCTGCAATTTCCTGTTTCCAAATCTACTTTTGATGAGATTCAAAGATGAAGGCCTTCTCTTAGCCCCCAAATAGTTATTTGAAATGCCAGGACGAATGATACATCATATTTTAGGGAATACTATATGATCAGTACAATACCAGTAAATCGTGAGACTTGTTTTGCCACTAGTATGGCCAAAGGAAAGTCTAGGATGTAAAGCAATAGTCTGTTTTTATGCATTTGTTATACTTCTGATACTTTTCTTGTGTCAACAGTACAGATGGATCAGCTAAGTGACAGCTTAATGTTTGCTTATTTGTCAGAGTATTTACTAGCTAAGAACAAACAGCCGTTCACTGTTGTACTGTATATAGAGCCTATAATGGGGTGTGGGGGGAGGTTAGCTTGCATACTCTTCTGGATTTATACCTCGGTCCTTTGCATCGCAAGTGCAAGGCTCTATCAGTTAAACTACTGCAATTTGATCGCTAAATCTGTCATTTTTTAATTAAAAGTTCCCATTGTATTTCAGGCTTGTTTATAGCTAAAAGCCCTATGTTAAGCACCAAATCATAATTAGGATTTTGGTTGCACAGTAAACTGATTTTGGGATTTTTGTAGCCTCAAAGTATGTGCCCATCATAGTAAGGAAAGACTATGAACTCTTTGATCATTCTAATCTATTTTAAAAATCATCGGCCAATTAATTGGTTCTTGGCCTTTTCCCTCCACCTTAGTTCATGGTATCGGCAAAATCCACTGTTGGTCGACTTCTAGTTTTTATGTAATATAATAGCATTGTGTGAGGAATAGGATGAAATGTGTTTTTGATCTTTTAATCTGCCATTTTTTTTTAGATTTGTTTGAAAAGAAACAAGTTGTTGTTGAAGCACCTCTAGTGTTCTTTAAAATCATTTTACAAAAATGTAGGTACAACAACATGTTTCTACAAGACCAGGTAGGGTAGTTATGAGGATGAAGAAAGCAAAGAAAAATAAACTGTATTACAATTTGCCTTTAGCAAATGTAATTAATATTACAACATTATAACATTCACATAGTAAAAGCACAAATAACTTCCTTCTTTTATGGAGCTGTAACCATTCCTTATTGAGAAAAATTGTTCCAACATCACAGATCTGTCATAGCCTGCATTTCTGCATCCATAATTAAGAATATGAGAGTCGATGATGAGCAATAAAGTTCTAGCGTCCAGCAATGTAGTATGTATATTTGCAACCTTCTCAGTCAACTCTAAATTTCTCTCTTTATCTCTGTTGTAAGTCTATTTTGAGCCACAGTGTTTTCCCTCCTTGATCACCAGTGTTCCCTCTGTTAAACCCAAGTGTTAGCCCAGCTAACCAGTTGAGGATATATTTGTAGAGGGTAAAGGTGATGTACAATAAGCCAAATCACCTTTCAACACCACTTTAAATACACTGGAGATAACATTTAAAGAGCCAGTAAATCACTTTCCCCACCATACTACTGTAGCTTTATTTATCTGTCCTGTCTAACATGTTAACTTCTGACTCAAACATATTAGCAGACAAGGAGAGTGTTTAGGAATCCTGTTTGGTGCCACAAATGGTTAAGTTCATGCAGACCAAAAAACTTAAAGAACAGGTGATACCTTGTTGAATGAGATCTATTCCTTTATTCCTGCTCTGCCTTTAAAAAAAAAACATTACATTTGTTATATTTTCAGGATTTAGCTTGACTGTGCTTCACTTCTCCAGTGAATGAGAGCACGCATCCCATCTGACGTCTCTGTCACCCTGTGCTGTTAAGTGACAGCGAGGATACAGGTGCTACACTGCTATCCAGTGCTAAAACTCGCTTGTTTGCAAAAGTCCCAATTGAATAACTGATACTCTGAAAATGGGACAAACAGCTGCAAATTGATCCAGTGCACTCCTCTGACAGAAACTCTCAATACAGATCAGAGTTTAATCTGAGACTTATATATTATTTCCTACGAAGGCACCAGACAGCTCTTTGTCTCCTTTATTGTGAAACCTATGTTCTCACAATGAGACACCTGCACTCTCATATCTATCTCTGCTTGCTGCCACACTGGAGCACAGAGCAGTAGATCGTCTAGGTAAGCAGACACTCTGAGACCTGTTAATCTCAGTGGCACTGGCACTGCTTCCACACACCTGCTGAAGACTCTCTGTGCTAATGACAGTCCGAAAGGCACCATTAAAAATTAGTAGGCAAATGATAAACAAACCTTAGGAATTTTCTGTGTGATGGGTAAACACCAGATTGACTGACGTAAAACAGTGTCTGGGATGAACAAATTGAGAGTGTTTTGTGTGTGAGCCTTTTGTGCCTTCTGAGGTGTTTTTTGAGGTTCCGCAAATCCAGAATGGGAGGGAGACCTCCACCTCTCTTGGGGATGACGAAATACCTGGAGTAAAAACCCTGATGGCACCACCCTTATAGCTCTTTTGCTCAGAAAATTGGCTATTTCTTCCTCCAAAACCTGAGATGATTCCCCCTCCACTGTTGACATTAACACCTTGTTGAAGAGAGGTGGTTTTACAGCAAATTGCAGATGATAACCCCGTTCTATTGTAGATAAAACCCAGAGGTGGACTGCGGATGTGCACCAACTTTCAGCATGATCTTGGGGGCCTGGTCTGGGTCCTGAATCAAAATTGCCCACATCTAAAATGGGTTGGGAACCCAGAACCTGACACCTGCGGAGCTGGAACAGTGACTTTTTGGAGGAGGCAAGTTTCAAACGCCTCCCCAACTTTCTTCCTTGAATCACACTGCTGCTGCATCGAAGAAACCGTAGCACCGAAAAGGGCTTTTGGTTCCACTCTCTCACTCAGACAAACCCAACCAAAAAGCCCATTTTACCCACGATGTCGAGACCCATGCTGCGGCTGCAGCTCTAGATGGCTCCTCTTGATGTGCATAGGTTGAGATCCACAATGACGCCACGTCAGCAATTTGAGCCGCTCCATCTCCACCATCAGCTCGGCCTGATACGCTGTGAGGAGCAAGGTGGCATTAAAAGCCCTTATGGCTAAGGCTAAAGATTGGTAGATCCTCTGATAAATGGAGGTCGAAAATCTCTCCGTCTGTCCCGTAAATGAAGGGGGAGCAGACGAAAAGGCCGCCTGACGATCGGGGTGGAGGTGATTCGCCATCGATGGTGGAAACTTCGTCCAATAAATTGCCCCAGCTGCACTGTTCTCCACTGGCAGCAGAGATAAACAGGGATCCCCATTATACAATGCCGTGACCCACACTCTCCTTTCCAAAACTCACCGTACAAACCGGGAACAGTGCAGGATACACTTGGGATTAGCGAGTGCAGCCTGCGCATGTCAGCAGAAAAGTATATTCACTTTGACAGTACATTCCTGATATTCAACAAGCTATTTTGAACAATCATCTAATCTAAAGCATTGTCATCACAACTGTATTATGTCCTGCATATTTCTCCAGCAACTTTTAATGACCAACTGAACTTCATTATCATCTAAAATGTATTTTAGCATCATAATGCAATTCATTTTATGAAGAAGCTCAGCAAATGAGATCTGAGGTAAAGAGGGTTAGATTTAAAATATTTAAACGTTTTAAAATGTTCAAATGATAGTTTTCTGAAAGTGACCTCATTGTTGGACAAATAGTTCTGATTGATTTTAGTCTTGAAAAAAGTGCAGAACATTTTGAGAATGTCATTCAGACAACTTTTTTCATCTACAGAACAGGGTAGGGCTAATTTAAGTTTGTGTAAAGAAAAAGCATATATAGGTTTAAAAATATAATTTCTTTCATTTGGGCATTTATTTCTGTAGTGGTTTTTTTTTGTTTTTAGTGTTTGTTACATGTATTTTTTTATGTAATGCTTTTTTTTTTTTTTTTTATTAATTTAATTTAAAACATGGGAATTTTGCTTTCATTTTTTCAAAAGTAAACACAATAAGTTAATAGAATTGGGCTGTAAGTGTCTCCAAACACCAACCCCCAGTTTTGTGTAATTATTTTTTAATTTAAACATCTTTGTGCATAGAAATGATATGATTTATGTTTTGTGGGCTAATTGCATCACTGCTGTCTATTATTTTGAATGGTGTGGAAAATAAACATTAATAAATAAACGGATGGCTACTGCGATTAAATTAATCACAAACAGTGGCCATTCATTTGTTCTCCATGCACTTGTTGATGTGAATGATACAAGATATTTGTGTTAGCACTCCTGGAAGTGTCATGTTTACAATATCGGATCTAAATGCCGTTAACCCGCTGGGGTCTGAGGGTGTTTTGGGCCCTAGAGAACTTTTGACATGCCTTGACATTTGTGCTTTTTTCAGTTGCTTAAAATATAATAATAGCTAAAGTCTGAAACACTGTATTCAGCACAAACTGGGCAACAATAATATGTGAGCAACATGTCTCCCTTCAAAATGCCAACGTTCATCTGAGTCCCGCTCTTCTTCTGAGGAAAATGTGGACGTTTCCTAACCTGTTTATCTTTCCCATCTTCCAAACATGCAGAAATGTGAATGAACTTATTGTTTTTAAGACACAGTTGGGGGCGTATACCATTTGCATTGATCACCTCGGCACATTAGCGTATGAATAGTGCCCTCTGCCCATGGGTGTGATCACATTAGGGATAATTAACTGAGCCAGGAGAAACTGTACATTGCTTTGTTTCATACAGATTACATGCAGGAGAATATTTGTTTTAAGTAGACATTTTAAGCTTTCTTTAAACATATGTTTCATGTTTGTGTGATAAGTATTCGCGAAGTTTCAGTCAAATTTTTTGACGTGTTTCAGAAATATGCTCGCGAACACAGAGACAGCTGAAAGCTCACCCTTTTATTTTCTTTATTTTACAAAAGCACAAGGATTTGTTGTTATTGTGAGTGTACACAAATAAAAGTAGACACTTTATAGTCTCTAATGATGTCTTACACTTATCTGTTTGCCCCAAATTGATGGAGTATTTTACGTTGTTTCCGCTGTAATGACAAAAAATCCAGCAGGACGCACCGGCGTGTGCGTCGACCCCAGAGGGTTAAGATGAATTCATAATCACGTACAATAAATTGTCTTTTAAGGATGTATACTTTGTCGTCATGATTATCACAGGCTAACGATTGGGGCAAATTCTGTCATGTGACACTAAATTTTTGCGTTAATTCCAATTTTCTCGACAAATAGTGTTTCCAAACCAGTTTTTTGTGACATTTGAAATATCGACGTATATATCGACGATTTAAACTGAAAAATATTATGTTGACACTTGTGAAATTTTAGCAATAATTTGCATTTCCATTATCTTTATTTTGATGTGCCAAAACTTTTTTCACAAACAAATCCTTGGATGGAAACGTAGTTAGTGTCAGATATGCCTGAGACAAGTTCCCATAGTGATTTGCCAATTGAATGTCAGAAAGAGAACCTTGCACTGTAGATGAATGATTTACATCCTTTGCATAAACACTATTTTACTTGCTTTTGTTTGCTGAAAATATATTGGAATTGTTGGTTTAATCAAAACAGTTTGACTACAGCTTAAACTTCAGAATTACCAACATATTTGTTGTAAATGGCTATTCTAAATGGTTTTCATATCGTTACAGGCTCATATGAGAGAGACCACAGTCAACAATGTCAAAGACAAAGAAATCACACTCCAGGTCTCGCTCGGCATCCAGATCCAGATCCCATTCTGATTCTCGCTCCCGCTCCAGATCAAAAAGCAGCTCCCGATCTAGATCCAGAAAGCGCAGATATGAGTAAGTGTCTAAAAGTTTTGTTGTAAAAATATTGTAAGTCATAAATTAGTTAAACTGTATTTAATACAGTCACATCTGTGATTCTCTACTCTTGAAAAAAAGGCAAGACTCTGGTGCAAAGTACAAAGCAGAAAAGTGCAGATGCTTGATAAAGGCAGTTAAGGGTTTCAATATTCAATTTCAGTTTCGGTCAGATTGTGGTTTTTCAAGTTTAAGTTTCAGGGCTCATTCTCAGTGAAGAGTAAATAAACTCAAAGCAGAAAGTAGTGTTAACCATATTTTTACCCCCATTACCATTTAATATAATTTGTAAGAGGAAAACTAAATGATTGGCTTAAAGTAAGCTGTAATGATCTGTGTGTTCTCTGGTGAAACAATTTAGTAATTTACGTCGATTCATTTTGAGCCTTATTTGGTCTTATTTGGGACTATAATTTTGTGCCATTTGAATATTGATTATATTGTATAAATAGAAACAAAATACTGCTTGCCCTGTCTTGACAGACATCCATAAGATTTTTTTAATTTCACATTATCCTAAAAACAATCATTGTAAACACATGACACTTTTCACATCCATGACTCATTTTACATTAAAATCTATATTCCAGTGCCAGTGTCAGCAGCCTACCCGCAGCTCTCAGGCCAAAGTTATGTAAGATGCACCTCTATATATTAAAAGTACCCAGTATTTTAACCCCTTTACTCTAGCTTTCTCCCATGTTGTAAGGGGGTTTTGGTAAAAGACACATGATTCTACTCTCCTCTAGTGTGTTCTTTGTCATTGCATGAAGTCTGATATTTAGGAAGGGCTGTGGCTTTGGAAATGCTCACCACACTGTCTTATTTCCTGTGCTAAAATTGTATTTTCCTGCATTTTCTCTTAGGAGGCCTGGTTTTGTGCTTACAGCACAGTAGAACTTCTTAGGTAGCCAAATGTAAACTGGTCCTGCCAACAGTCTGTTGAACTGTATTGGACAAATCTCATACATACTTGTGGTACTTAGTTTTTTGTTTTAAGTTTACAGGCTGCATGCTTTTTGCCATATGCATAAGCTAGATCCTTTTTCCTATGCGGTTGGCAGTATTTTTTAAGCAGAGTAGAAGAAAAATGCAATGTTGATTTTTCATGCAAATGGAATGCTAGAGAGCTTATTTGCAAGGGAAATCTGAGAGACCGGCCTCTCATTAATGACCATGGTTTGTGAGAGTGAGAGAGAAACTGCTGCTCAAAAGTTTTGACTCACACATTCATAAAAATAAAACATTAAGCTGCAACATTTCGAATGTGCATTTTAGAACGTAAACATCCTATTATTTCCAAAGAATGAATAGTCTTTATTTATTTATGATAATAAAGATTTCTTATAGCTGAAGTTTGTCATTTCTGCACACTTTCTGCAACGGAATTGCTAAAATATTCCTGAACATAGCCCGTTTTCCATTATTAGGCCAGACAGATATCTCCACTCAAAACTCACACCATTGGTTGAGCCAATGTTGACATGTCGGGTTGGTCAGGATGCTAAAAAAACACAGAGCAATGTTTTGATAGCACCACAGAGCCAGAGTTTACATTTCATGGGGAAATCAACCTACAAATGGCTTACATTTGTCTATGCATATTAAGCTGGGATAGGAGAAAGTATTTAAACATCCAAAAACATCACCTTTAACTAATGGTTAAAAAGATTTCAAAAGATTTTTTTAGTTAAAGCCTACTGTCTGTGCAAAGCTAATGTGTTATAACTGGCAGGCTGAGAACCTCCTCTGTGCTTCGTAGAGTAGAAATCTTTCCCATATGACCCATGTGACTGACTCTTTCCATCCACGCTCAGTAGAGGAGATGCAAAGTCCTTGTTCACTGTGAGAGGATCATGTTGCTCTGTACACTAACTTCTTACTCTGTATTCCAATGAAAAAGCGCACTAGGTGAGTAGAAAAAGCATCCGAAAATACTGAGAAGTAGATTATTGTTAATGTCATTATTTTTGAAGTTGATTTTTTGCACTGTAAATTAGTTACAAGGTGCTTCTGTCAGATTTGTAGCAGTCTTGCCAGTTGTTTCACTTTCCAAAATACAAAAATGTAACATTTACTGTATACTGGACTAGCATGTTTTAAATCACTGCTAGATACAAGTTGATGCTAATGAGCTGTTGTGTGCATGGGATCTATGCAAAGTTGGTGTATGTATGAAATGTGCATGGTGTGTTGACATGTCTTTGGCTGTTAATTTTCCTGTGAGATTATATTATATATATACAGTATATTGAAGTGTTAAACACTATGTAGAACAGTGAGCAGTGCACAATATGCACTACTTGCAGTGTACAAGTTGTTTGTGATATGTTAAAGCATGTTGGAGTAGAGGGGCAAGTTTGCAAAGTACTACGTGGTAAACTCGTATGTAGAACAACAGAGCCACTGTGTGGCTAATGTGGACACAGAGCTTTTCATTTTAATTGGTTATACAGTATATGTGCTACATGAAATTATTTTTGCTGCACTATAATACTGAATATTGGTTTGAAAACATTTTATAAGTATTATATATTTGTAAATATTTTGTATTTGGAATATTTTAATATAGTTTGTTTCTAGAGGATTGATTGTCATTTTAAGTGTAGATCTGTCAAACTTTCTGTTGTTTCTTAACAAAAATAAATAGTTCACAAAATATGAAAATATAGGCTAGCCTAAATGTTTATGTCATTTTAAATCTTCACTCTGGTCTTTTCCATACAACAACAGTTCTAGTGGCCATGGCTACTCCAAATCCAAATGGTACATGTGATTTATGTGTTATATTCCAAGTCTTCTAAAGCCATACAATAGCTTTGTGTGAGGCACTTCAGCAAATGGGAAAATATTGAATATTATCAGTGAATAATGACTGGAATTTTGGTGTGTACGTCACACAAAGCCATTGTATTGATTCAGAAGACTTGAAAAATGGTGCACAAGTTGTTTGGAGTACTTTTATGGTGCTTTTTTTGCTTCTTTTGGAGCTTGAAAGCCTATGATCACAATAAACTATTGTATGGAAAATAGCTGCATCATGATTCTTAAAATATCCTGTTGTGTTCTCAAACCGGTTTGGAAAAACCTGAGGGTAATTAAATAATAACAGAATTGT
Organism: Xyrauchen texanus; assembly: GCF_025860055.1. NCBI lineage: Eukaryota > Metazoa > Chordata > Actinopteri > Cypriniformes > Catostomidae > Xyrauchen > Xyrauchen texanus. The sequence continues at coordinate 13,135,285 of NC_068290.1, read as the reverse complement.
CCTTTTTGGGTGACTATTCCTTTAAGAGCCAGTGTTATGTATTGTTTTGAGTGTACTTAGTGATAGTTCACTTTCTTTCTTCTGCTGAACACAAACAAAGATTTTTAGAAGAATATTGTAGCTTTGTTGGTCCATACAATGCAACTGAATGGTGACCAGCCCTTTGAAGCCCCAATAATCACATAAAGGCAACATAAATGTAATCCATACAACTCCAGTGATTTAAATCTATTCAGAAACTATATGATAGGTGTAGGTGAGAAACAGATTAATATTTAAGTGCTTTTTTATTTATTTATTTTTTTTTACTATAAATCTCCTCTTTCACTTTTATATTTTTAAAGTAAAAGTGGAGATTTATAGTAAAAAAAGACTTAAATATTGATCTGTATCATATCGCTTCTGAAGATATAGATTTAATCACTGGAGTTGTATGGATTACCTTTATGCTGCCTTTATGTGATTTTAGGAGCTTCAAGGTCTGGTCATCATTCACTTGCATTGTTAGGACCTACAGAGCTGAGATATTCTTCAAAAAACCTTTGTTTGTTTTCAGAAGAAGAAAGAAAGTCATACACGTCTGGGATGGCATGAGGGTAAAGAAATGATGGGAGCATTTTTCTTTTTTGGTTGAACTTTCCCTTTAATGTATATTTTCATATTCTCTTACCTTTTGGATCTTTGATCTCTCACTCCATCTTTCCTCATTATCTTCCAGGTCTAGGTCTCACTCTCGGTCCAGATCCCATTCCCCGTTCCACAACCGTAAGCGGAACCACATACGGGAGTACCAGAACCAACACGAGTTTCGAGGTAACCACAGGGGCTTCCGGAGGCCATATTACTTCCGGGGCAGAGGTCAGGGCTTTTTCCGTGGCCGCTTTCAGCGTGGAGGAAGGGGTGGATATAACAACTACCGACCCAAAAACTGGCAGAACTTCCACCAGCACCCTCAGCAGCAGCAACAGCAGCAGTACCACCACCTCAAAAGCCCCAAGAGGGGGCGCTCTCGTTCACGCACTCCTAAGAAGCAATCGAGCAGTCCTCTGTGTCGCAGTCATTCCCGCCGCTCTGACAGATCCTCCTCTGGGAAGTCGCCACTATCACACCATTCTTCCTCCTCCAACTCTGGGTCTGCCAAGCGCAGTTGCAGAGATGTAAGAGAGGATGTTTCTGCCCCCAAAGATACTCATGATCAAGGAGAGGGAGATGGGGCATTGGCAGCGCAGGTGGGAGGCTCTTCTTTGGCTGAGGAGAATGCTGATGGAGGAAGGACTTCTGAGAACTGTCAGGTTTTAAAAAACCATGACACCAGTCCTAAAAAGACAAGTCCACAGGTTTGCTCATCTGTCATTGTTGGTCAGGCAGACTGTGTGACCATTGAGACCAGTCCTTCTCATAAGAGCTCAAATGCTTCTAATAATGGTGCCACCACCTGGCAGAATGTTGCAACTGTACCTCCAACCAAGAGTCCCATAAAGAAAACCCCAGTCTTCAATGGTTTGGGGCTGTTTTCAAATGTTGACCAACAAACAGATGATACAGTTGCCATCTCTGCAGCATTTTTGAAGTAAGTTGATTTTCCTTTTAGTGAATATGGAAATATCTATACTATCTATCAAATATTCATATTATTTCACTTGTTTGTGAAATGCAATATTATGTTTTTCAAGCTAAATTGATGACTGATGTTGCCAATTTTTTTGGAATATACGCATTTGATTTGTATCTTTCTTTTTTTAACTTTTATTTTAGTCAGTGTAAGGGTGGAAGTTACACATGAAAGTAAAATGATGTAAAGAAAACATAAAAAAGTTGACTTGTGTTCAGCCCTTCAAATCCCATCAACAGAACTGTTGGAAGCATGAGCTAGCACATGAAGAGCTAGATATTTCTGAACTAAATGCCTTGTTTACAAATGTCAGCTCAGAGTCTGTAATTTAGATGTGATAAAAAGGTCTGAAGGGTATATTTTGCACTTCACAAATGGATGAACTGAACAGTTTACAGCTGAACACACAGTTGCTTACCTGTTTCAGAGTGGAAGCCATACATTTTTCCACGGTAAAATCAATGAATCCATTGTATGCTTAGCTTTCTCACTATGGCATGCTGACAACAGCAACCCTTGGTCACATGTAAAGATAAGTCTGAAAGAAGAAGAGTTTGTGTCCAAAACAATACTTAACTGTAAACCTCTTTCTCTCATTGACCAGATTCCTGGAGGAGCAAAAGACTAAAAAACAGGCCCCTGCGTGGGAGAATAACACACATAAAGATAAAAGTAATGGGGAATTAGTGTGTGATAAAGAGAGTAATGGAGGAATCTTTGATAATGGGTCTGGGATTGGATTGTCTCGCACTGCAGATCATAGAAACACAGGAGAGGAGAAGAAATACAAATTTGTGAAGAAATGTGAGGGTAACATGCCATCCATTAGTGGGACTCAAAGAGGTCCACAGAATGGCCCACCATTTCTGCATGAAGATGGTGAGGAGGAAGATGAAGAAATAGAGATTTCTGATAAGATGAGAGGCATGGAAAACAATCCTGCCAAAAGCAAAAGCAAAGTCACACTGTCAGCTCGTGAAATGTTTGAGGAGCGAATCAGGAGGCTGCAGGACATGGCTTGGGATGATGAGCTGGAAGCTCTTCTACTCTGCCATAAACAGGAAAAAGCAGCAAATATCTTATCCGCTCTCTCTAAGAGAGATCAGCTCAGTGTCATGTTCAAGGACCCATCCTTTGAAAAGCTCTCAAAGGTGAAGCGAAAGGAGAAAAGCACAATGAATTACTCCTCAAAACCTGCAATGCTGTCCAACAAAATCTCTGAGAACCATGAGCAAGAGATGTTTGTGGTTATGAGCGAGGAATCCCCACCAAGGGCTGCAGCGAAAAGAGGAACCGAATTCAGTGTGAGGATGGATTCTCTCAGCGATGACCTGGCAAGGTAAATTATAATTTTTTGTATTTCCCCTCCAAGATCCTAGAAATATCACAGTTTATAAAATGTGACAGAAAATGAAAAGATATTTCCTCTCATTTCTGGTTACTACCAGAGGATGTCTATAACTAAAAAAGCATTGTTTTGTTTGGTAGGTCATCTGTTTTGACTAATGAAAGAAGGAATCTTCTGGACTTTGTGCACCTTAATAAAAAGGATTGGGAGTTTCACTCTGTCCTTCAGCACCTTCAGGCTCAGCAGTCAACCAGGAGCCCATCTGAGCTGTTTGCCCAGCACATAGTTTCAATTGTCCATCACATTAAAGGTGACTGAAACTTCTTCACCTATATACTCTTTAGCTAAGGTGGCCTTCAAGTGTTTGTATTTTTCTACAAACCCTCTGAAAAACTGCCAAAAGTTCAAAAGACTAAATCAATTTTTCATCTATATTCAGAGTTACTTTTAACTTTCCAAAATGGTTTTCATTTCTTAAAATTATTAAGGGGCCACACGGGTTAGCTTAGTTTTGTGGTCATATTTGTGTCTTAAAGCTTTTTAGTTGTCTATTTTTAGGACTTTATTGTATGTACATTAGGTTACTTTTCTAACTTCTTTTCACCGATTGGCCACAAACCAAAAAACAATTTACAAAGTACAGTTATTTTGTGTTCTTCCACAGCTCAGTATTTTCCTTCCTCTGGAATGACCCTACATGACCGATTTGCCGTGTACCAGAGAAGAGCTGCTGAAAAAGAATTCATGAAGCAGAGAAAGAGTCCAGAGATACACAGGTACAAGCATATAACATACCACGCTACTTTCTCACACACACACACACACACACACACACACACACACACACACGTTGTGTTTCCATGTTTTATGGGGACTTTCCATAGACATAATGGTTTTTATACTGTACAAACTTTATATTCTATCCCCTAAACCTAACCCTACCCCTAAACCTAACCCTCACAGAAAAATTTCTGCATTTTTACATTTTCAAAAAACATAATTTAGTATGATTTATAAGCTGTTTTCCTCATGGGGACCAACAAAATGTCCCCACAAGGTCAAAAATTTCGGGTTTTACTATCCTTATGGGGACATTTGGTCCCCACAAAGTGATAAATACACGCACACACACACACACACACACACACACACACACACACACACACACACACACACACACACACACACACACACACACAAGTAATTTATTTGTTTTTACATTTTCTAAGAATGTCTTCCAAATGCTTTATCTTCTTTTAAAGGAGTATCCTTATATATCACAATATCTCTGTATTCACCTCTTATCCACAGGAGAATTGATGTTTCTCCCAGTGCTTTTAAGAGGCACTCTCTTCTGTCTGATGAGATGAAAAGCTCCATGGAAAACAGCTTGAAGGTGACAGAAAATTTTGAAATATGAAATATTTTGGAAAAGAATGCAAGTGATCCAGCCAGAGCATTCTTAGGCTTCCTTCTGTTTCTAAGCTCTTGTTTCTTCTGAGGGAAGCATAAAGTCCAAAAAGTGAGATGAAAAAAAGAGGTGCATTCAGGTTGTTGTGTTGTAAAGGCCCCCTCAACGTTTGATGGTAGCCTTTTACTATGGGTACAAGCCTTCCTAAGGCAGTTAAGTCAAGAAATCAGAGGTCAGATATGGAAGTGACCAGTGTCCCATGTCAAATCCATTCAAAGGACTCAAATATCATAGTAAGTATTTCTCTTCAAAGACTTCAAAGAACAAGTGAGGGACCTTTAGGCCAAGCAAACACAACAAACTTTCATCAGCACCATTGAAAGTATTTCTGCTATGGTCCTATAATGTTTCCTCACAAAAACATACTTCACTATTTAATTTTTTGAGTACACAAATGAGAGTAGCCCAGCTAATTCCTAATGATCTCAGATTCATTGTTATCTGTAATGATATAAGAGAAGTTCCCTTCCATTTGCATGGTTAAGTCAGCTGTTGCCGAGTTTGTCGTTTTGGTCCCGCCCCATACAGTGCTGCATGAAGCTAACAGAACACATCGCTAACAATCATCTGGCCACAACATCTCTCTTTCGCCCCATCACAGGTTGATGGGAAAAAATCAAAAGGTGATTCAATGGACCTTCGCCTGGATATTGAGCGCAGAAAGAAATACTTAAGTGGAGAGAGTGATCACAAAGAAGAAGAGTATGAAGGAAGAGTATCGAGGGAATCTCCAGAGTGTTGCAAGGAAATATCCACTGAGAAAGCCTCAAAGCACCACAAAAAAATGAAGTAAGCTGCCTGTGAATAGAATGCCTTTCATGCTGTTCTTGTCATGCCAGAATTGTTGAAATTAATTATAGGATATAGCAAACAGAAATGTAACTTAACTTAGGTTCTTTAACTTAGTTTTTACATAATGTGGGAGATTTAACAGCTTTCATACAATTGTTACAAGTTTGTTGTTGCGAGTTCTACAAAACGATGTAAATGGTTTTTACATCAGAAACTTCTGAAGTTATTCTGATGTAACATGAACATCAGTTCAAGTTACTGTTCTGAGAAACTTCTGAGGAAATGACCCAGCTCTTGTCTTGATGATAATTTTTCTAAATTAATTTGGTATTTTCATCAAACATGAAGCAATTCAAAATTTCTTAAAATTTGCAACATTCAAAATTCTTGTTTGTATGAGCTAGTTGAAAATTAGCTGCTAAGGCAATCTTGCACATGTTCACAGTTAATAGCCGGCACATGATAAAGTTGATATCATGGATTCAATCAGTTTTTCAGATTGGAGTTAAAACCAGTTTACCTAGATTACATTGACCATTGATATGTCTAAATGCAATTTCATTTCTAAGGAAAAACAAAAAGAAACGGGAGCGTTCTCAGTCATCATCCTCATCTACATCTTCATCCTCCGTTTACCATGAGGAAGAGGCTGTGATCAAAGCAAAGGGCTCCAACAGGACCCGACTGGGGTTTAGAGAGTATGGAGAGCCCTTGGAGAGAGGACAGGCACGGGGAGGCTTTGTAAGTCTTGCGTCTTCTTGAAGAACAAATATGTTTGTTTATTGTTTTGGCAATTACGGTTACCATTTGCTTTTGTTCACAGCAGCTCAGAATGCGTGGTAGAAGTTGGAATAGAGTAAATTACCATGGAAATAATGGCAATGATGCACAGATGAACATGTCAGCGAAAAATGAAGACTGGGCCACAGAATACACTCCGCAGAGCAATAAATTCTTTCTGGTATAATATGGTCTTTATAAAGACTAATCTTGCAATCATGTAAATCATGAGTTTCTTAGCATCTTATTTAACTAATTAAACTATTTTATCCCCTTTTACTAAAGCTAGAACATAAAATAAGCTGAAATGGGGAAATCTGTGACACCTCAACTATCTTTTGTATATTTCTTGTGTCATCACAAGCAAGTCTATGTTAACCATACCATATTCTAGCTGGTTTGTCATGTGATACATTTCTCATTTATTGGTCAGTGGTGTGACAATCACATAATCAAAATAAATTGCAGATTTTTAAAGTGCAAAAAATGTCCCAGATCACCCTAATTCACCCTACTACAGTGATCTGGATCACTGAGTACTAGAACTCATCTTCGTGTCCATGTTCGAGTAAAACTTTCAGTCTTTCTTATAAAAGGAGGTAGTGTAGTATGATGTGGTTCAGTTTTGTAATTCAGAAGAAAGAAAGCACCAGTCACAAGGGCTGGGTATTGATACAGATTTAGCTAATTCGATTCAATTACAATTCACAAGCTTTCGATTCGAATCTCGATTCAGTTAGGTTTGATATTGATTCATATGGTTTCATTTCGGTTAAAATGTCTGTTTTGCTTACTAATAAAATAAATTCTCTCTAAGCTAATGTTTTTAATTATAAAGGAACCTTTTAGGCAACCGTTCTAGGTACAATTAAAAAATTAATTTTGCAAATTATTTTACACCGATCAGCCACAACATTAAAACCACCTTCCTAATATTGTGTGAGGTCCCCCTCGTGCCGCCAAAACAGAGCCATCCCGCATCTCAGAATAGCAATCTTCTTCTCACCACAATTGTACAGAGTGGTTATCTGAGTTACAGTACAGTAGAATTTGTCAGTTCGAACCAGTCTGGCCATTCTCCGTTGACCTCTCTCATCAACAAGGGATTTCTGTCCATAGAACTGGATTTTCTGTTTTGTTCTCCCTTTTCTCCCCAATTTACAATGCTCAATTCCCAATGCGCACTAAGTCCTTGTGGTGGTGTAGTGACCATGCACAACTCACCATGCGCCCCACCAAGAGTGAACCACATTATATAGCGATCACGAGGAGGTTACCCCATGTCACTCTTCCCTCCCTAGCATCCGGGCCAATTTGTTGCTTGGGAGACCTGGCGACTGGAAGTTTTTTGTTTTTGGCACCATTCAGAGTAAATTCTGGAGACTGTTGTGTGTGAAAATCCCAGGAGATCAGCAGTTATAGAAATTCTCAAACCAGCCCATCTGGGTTACATTTCTGTAACTGCTGATCTCTTGGGATTTTCACACAAAACAGTCTCTAGAATTTACTCCGAAAGGTGCCAAAAACAAAAAACATCCAGTGAGCAGCAGTTCTGTGGATGGAAATGCCTTGTTGATGAGAGAGAGAGGTCAACAGAGAATGGCCAGACTGGTTCGAACTGACAAAGTCTACTGTAACTCAGATAACCACTCTGTACAATTGTGGTGAGAAGAAGATTGCTATTCTGAGATGCGGGTTGCCGCTGTTTTGGCGGCACAAGGGGGACCTACACAATATTAGGCAGGTGGTTTTAATGTTGTGGCTGATTGATGTATATCATTAGTTTTTCATCAAATTGGTCTCATTATAGCTTTTGAAAAAATTTCAAATTCAGTCTATTCCATCAATTAGTGTCTTGAAATTGCATATATTATGTTGCATATATATTTCAGTTACATTTTTTTTGTTGATAAGCATATTTTGTACTATTTACAAGTATTTACATTGTTATGTAGAACACGTGCTTAATCCTATACATTTTTAGTTAAAGAGTGTGAGATTTGGTTGCACATGCGAGTGATTTACTTGCACTATAGAGGGTTACCACATAGCGTAAAAGATTGATCTTGGGATTTAAGAATCTATATGGAGATTGTTCAAACGAAGATAGCGATGCATCAGAAATCAATATTTTTACCCAGCCCTACCAGTCATACTAATGTACTACTTGCTTGAAAAGAACACTTAATTAGTTCCATATTCCCTTTGTAACCCCTTCTTTCGGGAATACTGTCTTTGCAGCACAGTGAAAAAGATGGTGAAGGTCAGAGGAAGTTGGAGACCTGTGGACGTGGTCGGGGTAACATTCTTCGCGCAAAGGGTCGTTTTATCCTCAGGAGGGCCACCAATGCCAACAACACAAATAATACAAGCCCCAAATGGACCCATGATAAGTTCCAGGCCACTGATGATGAGGGTGAACAGCAAGGAGAGGATGCAGAACAGGACCACAAAAAGAGGGACAGTGCAGGGGTCTCAGCCAGAATGGAGCAGTGAAGATGTTCACCTGAATTTTAAGAATACTAACAGAACAATGAGATAACTTTCGAATCAGGCTTAAAAAAATGTATAGCCTTAACGCTGTCACCTATTCACTTGGTGGAATAGGTATTGGAACAGATATGAAACCTGCAACCATAATGCACCCAAAACTATTCAATCGAAAGCCTTTTTTTGTAAATGCTTTTTTTCATTGTGTTACTTTTCACTCCTATTTTCACAAGGATGTTACTATATATTTTGTCTGCTCGCAGTATACTTAGTATGATGTGGTGATTTATGCAGAAATTTATTTTGATAAAACAGGTAGATGTAGATTTTTCTATCCTTGTTATATATGTAAATGCAAATTTGCATACCTACGCATAAACAGATATTGACGTTCTAAACAAAAGTTTGAGAATTTCATTAAAGTTTCACCTAATCTTGCCAGTCATTACTGAGGGCATAAGTGGTTGTTTATTTTAATCCTGCAACAAATTTTCAGCTTGAGACCCTTCATTGCAGTCAGCAAGTCAAAGTACTTTACGTTCTCTCACAAGACTGTTAGAACATGCAAACTAATGAATGTTACGTTCTGCATTTATATATAGCTTACCTTTAGGTTTTGACGGATTGGTGCCTTAGAGTTACCATAGTGCCTTAAGAGTAGAATACCAGTGTACAGCTGTTATGACTGGACATTATTGCTGTGTGAATTAAATACAACTCTTTTAATAGATGTATATATTAATGTTTTTTGGACTTATTTGAAACTCGGAAATCCTGTGACCCTTGCGTGTCTGTCAAAAGAAATAAAAGATGAAGCATGACTTGTATGAATAACCTTCGCTATGGGACCAAACTGCAGCAGGTAGACATTCAAGTCCCAGTGACTGACATATTGTGGGAAAAAAATATTTAGATTCACTCAACTTTAAAACTGGACAAAATCCAATTTTACAAAGTTAAAATTATATGTGTTTAGAAATGTTTAGATAACAAACTGCTAGCAAGTAGTGCCGCTTTCATGGGGTTTTGGATAGTATGTTGTGTGCACGCCATTTTATTATAGAGTTTTATTTGTGTCTTGTCTATAAATGTAATGCCTTTTTTCTATAGGCTATGCACCTTCTTTAGATGGAATAATTAATCTGCCACCTAGATATTTTAATAAAATTGTGATACAATGTTTTTGGAATTAGTATTGTGAAGATTCAAAGTGAACTCAAGTATATATTATGGGGGGAAAAAATGCATAATTTGCATTCATACTTAAAATGGGATTTACTTTTCTGGGTTCTCATTAGCACTGCTTCCAATATACACATCGTGACTTAGGTTTATATACATACTTAAAAGCTGTATAAAAAAAGAATAAAAAATGCAACAATTTGCCAACTGTTTGATTCCTCATTGTGTCATTAAGAGTGATTGACCTTTTAAAAAATGTCAGTTCTTATGGAAATGATAGTTTATAATTTTTCAAAACCATAAAAATAGAAAATGTATTGGTAGTTGATTATAATATGAAGGAACCGTATTTGAATCATCTCTAAAGACACTATTAAATTAGTATTTCCCCTTTAAACTGGCCTAACAAGGTCTAAATGAATGCTTTTACAGTGTCAGTCCTACAAACATCTTTATCTGTGATATCTGTTCAGCAGCAGTTAAGGGTGACATGTACCAAAAAATTATATTAACGTTATATTTATTTACACATCAGGCTTTTCCTTGGATTCTTTCCAAGTGAGTATGAACAGTATATTGTTATGTCACACGACAACTCATCCTGGAGGTTCAAACAAACAAATAAACCAGTCTTACCTGTTATTCTCTATTTCTGTCTATTTCTCCTCATGGTGTGACGTGTCTTGACTAGCTGGGGGTTTTTATGTTTGACTAGAATGAAGGAGGTTCCATAATACCTTTGCTGTCTCTAGACTGTGTAATACCAGTGTAATTCACAGTGATTACGTGACACTTTGAGAACTGAACAGAATCTAAATTTTCTGGATTGGTGCAATTAGCACAGCTTTAAAGAGGCCATGGGTGAGTGTTTTAGTTCCAAATGTCTTAACGTGATTAGGTAACCTGTGGTGTTTGTGGTATTTGGGTTATGCATATGGTTGCCAATGTTTTGCATCAGTTAGGTAACTGATAGTGTAGGTTTATCTACTTTAGTACCAGTTTAATATTAATACCAATATTTATGTATGTATTTATCAAATATGTTTTTGTGTTTATATTCATTTATTCATCTATCCACTGATTAACTCGGATAGTAGGATAAAATGAGGTTAAGATCCCCGGGTAAAAGGCACTTTTAATTAAATTTTCTCCCAAAACTCAAAACAGCAACAGAAAATATCACTGTATTTTCCTTAACACCTGTTTGTCACTACACACTGAAACATATTCCTGATCCATTAGATCATTGCATGCTATGTCTAAAGGTTGATTATGAGGTAATTTTATCTAATATTTAATCATTTCTTTAAATGTTGCAAATTTATGTACAGTAGCTAATGAGAATCCCTGAAACAATTATTTATTTTGAGACAAAATGCTTGTTTGACATTTAAATTGTTTATTTGAAAGGAATATTCCAGTTTCGATACAAGTTAAGCTTAATCAACAGCATTTGTGGCATAATGTTGATTATCACAAAAATGTGTTTCAACTCATTCCTCCTTTTCTTTCAAAGAAGCAAAAATCGAGGTTACAGTAAGACACTTACAATGGAAGTGAATGAGGCCAGTGAATGTAAACGTGGCCAATTTCTGGAGGGTTTAAAGACCAAAATGTGAAGCTTATAATTTTATAAGAATTTGAGCTGTAAAGCTTTTTAAATTGTAATTTTGACAGTCGTTTTAGAGTTTGTTGACATTAAATCATCATGGAAACGAAATTGTAAAACTGGCTATAACTTTCCACAGAAAAGGTTTGTAAGTGATTTTATCACACTAAAATCGTGTTTGCACACATTCTATGCTTTGTGGTTAAGTTAGTATTTTAACCCATTCACTTCCATTGTACCTCACTGTAACCATGATTTTTGCTTTTTTTTAAAGAAAAGGAGAAATTAGTTTAAATTAATTTGTGTGGATATCAACATTATGCAACAAACGCTTTCGAGATAGCTTAACTGGTATTGAACCTGGAATATTACTTTAATAACTGTCCAATAAGTTAACTTTTCTTAAGTGGGGCGAACAGATTTGTAATGAAGAATGTTCAAAGTGGGCTCACGTTGACTGATCCAATCACAATTAAGAATAATTTGTTTATAGAATACAATAATTGAAATTAACATAATTGAAATTAACAGGAAATGGTTCTTCTAATCTTAATTTGTTACTCAAAAAAGCATCTTGCAGTGTAAAAATGTTGCCCTATGACTATATTCACACTATATAGGAAACACCTGGGGGCCTTTTACCCCAAACGAGGGGTAAAAGGCTCCCTCCCCACTTTTATATGTTATTTTACCTATTTATATATGTACATGTATACTGTATATAGGGTATATACGTATATTAGCCAATCACAGGGTGTATTACTTTAGTTCATGGAGAACTAGATATCACCAACTGTTGGGAGTCGGACACGGTGTTCATTGTACTGATATACATTCTTGAATACATGTTGCTCAGGTTCTACTAACATACCTCTAGGCCTCTTAAAACACATTTCTCATGGCTGTTCAGCTGCAGTATTGCACTTAAGAGAAACTTAACATATCTGTTCGCCATATATTTTCATAATTAGGTGCAATAGTCTTTAGGCTATGCATTTTATAAAAGAAAAGACTTGCTGGTGATTGAGAAAGCACACGTAAAGTATCATTTTAGGGGTATAAAACAATATACTGTATACTGTAGTGTAACATTAAAGAAATTGTCAGAAATCATTTTTGTCAGAATAAGGGAATAATCATGATCACAGATGACTGTGATGATATGATTCACTGATCACTTTGAGACAGTAAACACCGAAGGATTATGCATATTTTTAATTATCTGTCGTCAGAGATGTTTACATTGTGACTGTACCTCAGATGTAATCAACTGAATCTATGTCCGTAAAGGTGTGAACCAAAGAGACCATAAATTCAGAGCAACCAATAATTGATCAAAGGATATGTCTTGTTTATTGGGGGCCTTCCAGGGAGGTCCTAACACTATTGTTCTTTAGGTATAAAGGTCTGTCACACAGACAATTCATTGGGTTAAGATTTAGAAGAGCTATGATACACGCTCGTCATCAATAACCTCTTTTCTCTACAAGAACTTGGTCTGGCTTACTCTTCGTTAGGTATAATAAGACATATAATGCATTGGCGAACCACCCGATATTTGGTCAGACACATACAAGAATATCTAACAACACAAACATTTATTACAGCTTAATGCCCCAGTTTACTAACATCTAACCCCTTCACCTTTCTTGTGTCCATTCTAGAGGTGCTTGTTCTTCTAGACTTCGAGGCGACTATGGAAGATGAGTTGACGGTGTGTGCTGGGGATGTGGTGAAGAATATCTCCAAGGCCAAAGAGGATGGATGGCTGGAAGGAGAGCTGAGAGGGAAGAGAGGAATATTCCCTGCCAACTTCGCCAAGGTCTCGTCCTGTTGGAGCACTCTTTCCATGTTCAAAGCTCCATCTAGTTCCCTTGATTGTCATTACCAAACAAGTTTTTTTTATCCCCACAGGAAGTGCCTATTTATTTAATAGGGGACAGCAACAGAGAGCCAAGAAGCATAAGAAAATGTAAGTGTACAGTGCCGTTCAAGAGCCTACATTGAAAGTTTTAGGATTTTGGAAAATGCTAATATGTTAATTTTTCAATTCAACATTTTACTCAAATTGTTATACAGATAACATAATTTGTAATGAAAAAAAATTCATTGATAAATGATTTAAACATGATTTAAATTACACTATTGCAAAATAGAAACATTTTCACAATACTCAGACTTTAGAACTTTACTAAATATACATTTAAAGCATCCATTGTTTTATGAACATATCTGGTTTTGTTAGTTGTTACTGCACAACAGTAGCGCCATATGAGCACATGTGCTTTAAGTTGTACAAAAGCACCTCGAAACAGCATGGTAGGCTAAAATAAGTAGGCTAATGAAAGGTTTGTGCATCCACATCCGGTCGAAAATTATACCCACCAAAATCAAGCCCAGGTCTAGTATCCAACATAAACAGTACTTGTCTTAAACAGAACTTGTAACACTTAAGGCTGAGAGTGCTTTTGCAACCTACTTCAGTTCAGTTTGATTTGTTCTTAAACCTTAATGTGTTGAAATGTTCCATTTATTTTCCACTTACTTCATCAATTCAGCGAAGAAAGCAAAGGTACAACAGCGGAGATGCGAGGTGACGTATGCCTACACTGCCGTGCACAACGACGAGCTGGAACTGGTTGTCGGGGAGACCATAGAGATCCTCAGAGAGGTAGATGGGCGAAATATTTCTCTAAACTTAAAAAAACATAATTTTTTTGCAAATGTAGTGTCCTTTTGTATTTTATTTTATTTTTTATTTTTTTGTGGATTGTTACTGAATAATTTATGGTTTGTGTTAGCAGTAGTTGTCATCGTTTTGTCAACATTAAAGAAATAGTTTACCTCAAACAATTTTATGAAATAGCACACCTGTCTTTGAAAACCGAAACCCTTGACTCTGTAAACAACGTGAAAAAAATTGATTTCTTTGTTTAGGTCAGGGCTACTCAACTACGGAAATGTCCGCGTTGTTAATTTTAATGAGAAGAATGTTGGAAAAATTCTCTCATCGTTTTCTCACTTTTACGCCATCCTAGATGTGTATAACTTTCTTTCTTCTGCTGAAGACAAATTAAGATAATTTAGAAAAAACTAGGGAGGGAACTCCCCTAGGGAGTTGGTGCCCTACGCAGACTGCGTAGTATGCGTAAAGGGAGCAGGTGTACTGTGTGTTCTAAAACAAGAGCGATATATACAAAATTATCCCCAAAATTTAGTTACAAGAATTCCTTTAGTTACAAGTCATAAAGACGCTAAAAAACATTGCATGAAGGCGTCTCAATGCGGTCACTGCAGGAAAAACTGTTATTTTCCCCCCTGTAAATTCTGTTGCCATGACGAGTACATATCTCTCATGAGCTTTTCGTGAGATTGGACAGATTTGCGGCGAGTTGAGTAACTCTCAAGGGAGATTATGAGCGCGCATGTTTGAATAACAGACGGCGTATGGCAAGCCGTTTTAACATTTAATCATTTTAACCTACTAGTCTCTATTTTCAGGCTACTAGTGCTTATTTTTTAGATACTAGTATCTATTCCATTAAGTACTAGTACTTATTCATTAGCGACTAGTGCTTATTCTTTAGGTACTAGTGCCTTTTCTTTAGATACTAGTGCTTATTCTTTAGGTACTAGTGCCTTTTCTTTAGATACTAGTACTTATTCATTAGATACTAGTCCTTATTTATTAGATACTAGTGCTTATTCCAATAGTGTCTAGTATTTAATTATACCCAACTTGTTAAGAAAAAATAGAACTAGTGCTTATTTTTTAGTTAGTAACATTTTAGATCAAAGATATCCTTACCTTAATAGATACTAGTACTATTTAAATAATCAGTATGCAAATAATATGTTGAATATTAATGAACCAACTGCATATTAAGGGGAGATGACAGGAAACGGAAGGAGAAGAGGAGAAAGAATTAAGGTGCAACATGTCGGAGGTTGTTGAACAAATTCGCAGAAAATGCAGTCATGTAGAAAAGTTAAAATGTTAGTATCAGCTATTTGAAGCCATTAATTCGCGTCTGGCACGTTGCAGTGCATTAAACACTCTATCAAATATGGCTACTGTAGGTTGATCGTTGTTTTGTACTAAATTATCGCTGTTTTGCTGTTGCGTGTCCATATCGGATCAGATGCCGATCGATCGATGCACTTTCAAAAAATGCCTGGTAAAGTGGCACTTGACGTCATAATTTTAGGGGCGGGGGTATGCTCGTGAAACTTTTATTTATTTATTAATGACAGTGATTGTCTGTGAAAATACTGCCTATAAACACTAATAATAATTAGCACTAGACGTGCTGCTGCTAGTGTTTATTATTAATTGTGCAAGAGCAATATCTGAGTGAAAATGTTTTTATGTGTCTATTGCCACAATTTTCTCTTCAAAAGTGGTGGATGTGCTTTAAGCCAGGCATCATGACAAAACCTAAAATGATTGAAACTTCATAAACTCAGCTTAAAAAAAAAAAAAAATGAAGAAAAAAAAACATTCTCTTAAATTCAACGTTTCTTTCAGTAGGCTACATTTCTTAACATGTTACGTTCCTCTCCCAGTCTAAGTTAGGGGACAGCGCCTTCGTAATGGCTCTATATGGTCTCAAACGCGTTCACACCATTGCTACATTATCATCGAAAACGTGGACGTTTTCAGAGAATTTAAAAATTGTGATTTACAGGCCATGTAAAATCACGAAAAAAATAATTAAAAAAACATTTAAAATTATTTATATATTGTAGTAAAATATGGAATAATGCTGCCTAGCTCCATAGTATTATTAATATCCGCATTGCACTCGTTAGCCTCATGAAATCATTAGTTATGTAGCTACAGCTTGCAGAATCTGCAAAATATCAATAATTTGTATTTTTTTCACAAATAAGAACTCATAAATTAGGCTACATCTTTATTTAGCACTGCAACAAAATACTATGTATTAACATATGTTATAGCCTAGTCCACAAGATAATAAATCTGCATTTACACAAATGAGGCAGTTCAAACGTTTTATTTGATTCTCAGTATTGCGTGTCATACCTTGAAAATGCATTAAAGTCCCATGTTTGTCCTGAGCACCTGCTCACAGTTCTTCAGAAAAATCCTCCAGGATTGTTGGCTTTCCAGCATCTTCTGCATAATTCCAGCAGTGACTGATTTTTGAGATCCATATTTTCACACTGATGACAACTGAGCGTGCAGGACAGATATAATAAGATCGTTAAATTAAATAAGAATAATTAACATCCGCTTCAAAAGTTTAGGCCACTGGATCTTGATGTGTTGCTATAAGCATCAGCGAACGTTTGCAGCTTTTGATCATTCCACAGCACACACTATTAAGAATTAAGAAACATATAAACTTTTGAACTGTCTTTTGTGTAAATTCAGTTATTAATCTTTCTTTTTGGTCTATATGTAAACAATTACAATTTCATCATTCGCGTGAGCCTGTAACGTGCCGCGCCGTTACTTTCAGTTAATAAAATAAAACATACTGCAAATTTCTGGTGTTATTTTTGTGATTGTTAGGATTTTTTGTGATTGCTTGGAGCATTCTACAGACCTTCGTCACCTTCATCAAACCTTTAAACACAGAGGTCACCTCAGATTGTTTTTAATCAATGCACAAATCCTAAAACCAGATTAGCACTATACTTTCGTAAATGGAAACACTTTACAATACGGGAGCATGCATTAATTCATGTTTAACAAATGCACCGATAATCATATGTTAATGTATGACTCATGAAGAACTAAACCATTAATTGATGATTACTGCATCAACAACTAATAAAGATTCTATATGGTTAATATATTAAGTCTTATATGAAATGTATCATTCATTATATTATGACTTTACTTGTTGAGGCACATGACTAACTAACTGTTAAGTACACATGCAGTGAATGTAATGTCAAAGAATGTGTTTGAAAAGTTGGACTGCACACAAATACCAGCACACCAGAATCTGAACTCCTGCCGCCGTTTTAACATTTACAGTTTTTTCCAATCGCTATGACAGTTTTTTCAATACATTTAACAAGTTTCCTAAACTCTTAACGCACAAACACACCTAAAACACACAATTGGCAAAACGGTTAATTTCATGCTCAAAATCACACATTGTAAACTAAACTCCAAAACTAATTTTCAAAATACAATAATACATTAACACAATACACTATGTCTAACAAAACACTGCAAACATGTTTCAAAATCAAATAATTATTCAAAACACTAACACATGTTCTCTTCCAACAGGAACATTTAGTCAATCATAACACAATGACAAAAAAACACTATCATCAGCTGAAATTACAGAAACTGCATTATTTTATGTGTCAGGTCTGCCCTTATACAATAGACAGTATATTGTATTGATCATAGATTGTGTTTTGCACTGTAGTTTCTTTTGATGCCTCTCTACATTTTTGTTTTGTTGGGTTTAGTAAATGCATGCATTTTGTTTCTTTTGCTGCAGACCTTCAATACAAAAAATGAATGACCATCTCAGAGTAGCTTTATAGAATGTACAGTTTCTGAAAAAAAAAAAGACAGAGACAGAATTGCTGCAGTAAAGACTTTATTTGCAAAAGGACATTGCTGCAAGATATACGAACAGAAAAAGCACCAGAAGAATAAAAAAAAGAAGAAAAGAAAGAGTCTTCTTCTAATCTGCCCAGTCTTCTGCATTTGGCCACATGTTCTCATCCACATCACACCTGATATCTTCTCTGGCAAGGCATCGTGGGAAGAATCTTTTGGCATGCCTTATCCACCCCTGGTAGTGTTCAGCTGTGATGTCTTGGCATGCAGCATCCATTGCATCCAGGAGGGACATTTGGTCCTGTGGATGATGGTCAAAAACCTTCCATCTCCAGGATGAGAAAAACTCCTCAATGGGGTTGAGGAAAGGGGAGTAAGGAGCAAGGAAAAGGGACATCATCCTAGGATGGGCATCAAACCATGCTGTGACTGCACAGGAATGGTGGAATGCCACATTGTCCCACTCCTCTCCCTTGCCCTTGTCCCACTCCTCTCCCTTGCCCTTGTCCTTGTATACGTCTTCCTCTACCTAGTGCAGACATTTTTCTTTCTTTCTTTTGTTGCTCTATATTGTTCCCTTTCCACAAAACATCAGCCCAAAAGGTCCTCTTTTACATTATACCATATGGTCATGCGAACCTCAACACCTGAGTGTGTTTCCTAGATGGGAATCAGCTGTGATTTATATATTTGCATAATTCAATCAGCTGTTTCTCAGTAACAATAGAATAAAATACAGGGGATATATTTGTGTTTCACTTCACAATATAAACAGCTGTTTACCTTGACTTTAGCCTGTAAGGTTAGGTTTAGAACATAGTGTTATCTGTTCTGACATACAGTGTTAAAGCATTGGTAAATTTGGCAGTAAAAATCCATTGTTTTGGTCTTGTTTGAGCTTGTGTGTAAAAGAAGTTCAAGCATTTTAAATTTGTGTTAATTGTATGCATTTTGTGTTAAAGCAACAAGAAATGTGTTAATAGTATAGCTTACACAGACGGATGTAGTGCTAACTGTGTTAAGAGTTTTGGAAAATTGTTAAAAGTATTGAAAAATTTGTCATAGCCATTCCATTAAGTACTACTACTTATTCATTAGTGACTAGTGCTTATTCTTTAGATACTAGTACTTATTCAATAGATACTAGTCCTTATTTATTAGATACTAGTGCTTATTTATTAGTTACTAGTACTTATTCATTAGATACTAGTACTTATTCATTAGTTACTAGTGCTTATTCTTTAGATACTAGTACTTATTCATTAGTGACTAGTGCTTATTCTTTAGATACTAGTACTTATTCATTAGATACTAGTACTTATTCATTAGTGACTAGTGCTTATTCTTTAGATACTAGTACTTATTCAATAGATACTAGTCCTTATTTATTAGATACTAGTGCTTATTTATTAGTTACTAGTACTTATTCATTAGATACTAGTACTTATTTCAATAGTGACTAGTAACTATTCTTTTGTTACTAGTAACATTTTTTTTTTTTTTTGCCATTGACTTCTATGGGGATCTGTCATTTAGATATCAACTATTCAGTTCTGACTAGTATCTATTCCAATTGTGACTAGTACATATATATTAGATACTAGTACTTATTCAATAGATACTAGTACTTATTCATTAGAAACTAGTTCTTATTCAATAGATACGAGTACTTATTCATTAGAAACTAGTTCTTATTCAGTAGATACTAGTACTTATTCATTAGATACTAGTACTTATTCATTAGATACTAGTAACTATTAATTAGATACTAGTACTTATTAATTAGCTACTAGTACTTATTCATTAGATACTAGTACTTATTCATTAGATACTAGTAACTATTAATTAGATACTAGTACTTATTCATTAGATACTAGTACTTATTCATTAGATACTAATAACTATTAATTAGCTACTAGTACTTATTCATTAGATACGAGTACTTATTCATTAGAAACTAGTTCTTATTCAGTAGATACTAGTAACTATTAATTAGATACTAGTACTTATTAATTAGCTACTAGTACTTATTCATTAGATACTAGTACTTATTCATTAGATACTAGTAACTATTAATTAGATACTAGTACTTATTCATTAGATACTAGTACTTATTCATTAGATACTAATAACTATTAATTAGCTACTAGTACTTATTCATTAGATACTAGTACTTATTCATTAGATACTAGTAACTATTAATTAGATACTAGTTAGTACTTATTCATTAGATACTAGTAACTATTAATTAGATACTAGTACTTATTAATTAGCTACTAGTACTTATTCAATAGATACTAGTACCTATTTATTAGACACTATCCTTTCCTCTGATTTATCAGCCGAAGATCAAATTGTTCCTTCATCAGTTCCGCACAGCAGAATAAAAGTCCTCCGCGGCTGCATTTGTACGGATTCTTAACGCCTTTATTGCAACTATATTTCATCTTTTTCTCATCAAACAACCAGACATAATCCGTACCGGGGAAGAGTAGACAGGGAATTTCTTCTGTGTAGAGACCATAGACTGGTGTAGACCAGCAGTTCTCAAGTGCAGGAGGGTGTGTGAAATAATTTGATAACAGCCTATACTGTATTTTCCGGACTGTAAACTAAAGTCATGTTTTTTTTTATAGGTTAATGAAACACGCTGTGATTTATTCCAAAGTGACTTAGGCCAATATAATGCATTTAACTTCGTTCAAATAATCTAAATGTTGACTTTCAGAAGTATAGACACACCAAGAAGGCGTTTATTGCTGTATTTTGGTTAATTTTTGGTGTGCGCCAGAAAGATGTTCAAAGAGACCGAGACAGCTTAAAGCATGTTTTCTTTATTTTTCAAAGGCATGACATGATTTGTAGTCATTTTGAATGTACACAAATAAAAATATACATTTTACTCTTTCGAATGATGTCATATTATCTGTGTGACTAATGACAGTGTATTAAGTTATTTCCCTGAGGAACAAATCCAGTGATGGCGCCACGCGACGCTCACACAATATTATCAGTTCACTTCTGGCATGGCATTGCAACACGATGTCGAATGTGCGTAGACTATCTATACCACGACTTTAATTTCTCGTGCTATGTATAGGCCTACGCCAAAATAGTTTTTTTTTTTTTTTTTTTTGCGTGCATATGCTACGCACTGCAAATCTCTTGGGATTAGGGATGTGGTGTGCGTGCGTAGGCTGTATTACAGTAGCCATATCATATGCACGCGAAAACTGCGTCTCATATAGCTAGGCCTACATGCAAAAACTATTTTTGGTGTATAAATGGCACGATAAATTAAATTTGTGGTATAGTTACGCACTTTCATGAGACCACATAAAACAGTCAACAAAACATAAAAAGTTGCTTAATTTAATTTGTCAGCCTAAAATATAAAGGCTGTGCCGGTTAGTCAAACTCATATCCCTTGATGTGAAGTTGCGGATTTAGCCTATGTTGGGACTCGACTTTATATTAATAGATGCAAATGTTACATTGCAAATATGGAAACTTTTGGACCGAATGAGAGATGCGTGAACCCAACGTGCGTACAATTTCAGTTTCGATACAAATAAATTTGTTTAGCCTTGGCGTTTAAATAGGCTAAATGTTGTTTGTAATAAAGAGCACAAAAGGCTTTAGGCTACTGTATATTTTTTATTATAGCCTACATGGCTACTTATTTTTTAAATCTTGTTTTCTGAATACCATTTATTGAAGGATTTGTCATAAAGTAAGGGAAGTAAAATTCGCATAGCCTACATGTTTATTGTGTTTACAATGTTAAGGTTGTATTTTATTTACCGGCCTTTTACACTATTGCTGAATAGGCTAATAAAAAACGTATTGGAACTGTGAACTAGTAACTCAGTCACCTTATGAAATCTTACCAAATCTGTCGTGAAATAACCCAAGCAGACCAAAATGACAAGTTATTACCTTTATGAAAATCTTGTGTTGCAGACCTGTGTGCGAGTGAGCAGTATAAAAAATATAATTATGAATAGGCATGTAGCCTAATAAAGTGCATGCTACTTTAATTTTGACATTCAATCGCATATCAGACGCAGACTATCCAAATTTTTTTATGTGAATTATGAATGCTCTCCAAAAGTCACAATCTCTGGATTGTGGTTGTTTAGCTGGTAATTATGAACCGGTTGTTTGGATTTTATTATTGGCAGTTAAGTCTTTAGTATGGTCTATATGTAAAAGTCATATTAAACGCATCTTTTCTCCCTTAACCAATCAGCTTCTTCTATTGCCGTAGTTTAGCCTGCATTACCATATGAACTCTGATTGGATGGCTGAGAGTACTCATGTTTATGTAGTAATCTGCTTGAAAGAAGATATCTCCTAATATTTCCTTACTAGTTCCTTATGAGGTTGAAGATATCTGCAAATTAATAGATACTAGTAGCTATTCTGTTTTGATATCATCTATTAATTTATGACTAGTAAGTATTCCAATTTTGACTAGTATCTTTTTAAATATTACTAGTACTTATTCATTAGATACTAGTACTTATTCATTAGATACTAGTACTTATTCATTAGATACTAGTACCTATTAATTAGATACTAGTACTTATTAATTAGCTACTAGTACTTATTCAATAGATACTAGTTCCTATTAATTAGATACTAGTATTTATTCCAGATGTTACTAGTAACTATTCTTATCTTACTAGTCACAACTGCTTTTTTACTAGTCTTATGTTATGACTAGTCAGAACGGCCACTGTATAGTTCAATTAAAAATCTAGTAAAATAAAAAATCTTACTAGTAACATTTGGAATAAATACTAGTATCTAATAAATAGATACTAGTATCTATTGAATAAGTACTAGTATATATTGAATAAGTACTAGTGGCTAATGAATAACTAGTATCTAATGAATAAGTACTAGTATCTATTGAATGAGTACTAGTAGCTAATTGATAAGTACTAGTATCTAATTAATAGGTACTAGTATCTAATGAATAAGTACTAGTATCTATTGAATAAGTACTAGTAGCTAATGAATAAGTACTAGTATCTAAAAAATAAGTACTAGTACCTAAAGAATAACTACCAGTATCTAATATATATGTACTAGTCACAATTGGAATAGATACTAGTCAGAACTGAATAGTTGATATCTAAATGACAGATCCCCATAGAAGTCAATGGCAAAAAAAAATTTTTTGTTACTAGTAACAAAAGAATAGTTACTAGTGACTATCGAAATAAGTACTAGTATCTAATGAATAAGTACTAGTATCTATTTAATAGGTACTAGTATCTAATGAATAAGTACTAGTAACTAATGAATAAGTACTAGTAGCTTATTGATAAGCACTAGTATCTAATAAATAAGGACTAGTATCTAATGAATAAGTACTAGTATCTATTGAATAAGTACTAGTATCTATTGAATAAGTACTAGTAGCTTATTGATAAGCACTAGTATCTAATAAATAAGGACTAGTATCTAATGAATAAGTACTAGTATCTATTGAATAAGTACTAGTACCTAAAGAATAAGCACTAGTATCTGTTGAATAAGCACTAGTACCTAAATAATAAGCACTAGTCGCTAATGAATAAGTACTAGTACTTAATGGAATAGATACTAGAATCTAAAAAATAAGCACTAGTAGCATGAAAATAGAGACTAGTAGGTTAAAATGATTAAATGTTAAAACGGCTTGCCATAGACGGCGCGTGAGCGCACGTATACTGCGTATGAACGCGCGCGCAGACCGGTACCGTCGCTCGCATGACATAAGCCATGCTTATATATTATTTGTTGTTTTTATTTGTTTATTTATTTGTTTAACATCCTCTTTCAGTTGAATTCCCTCTCTAAAGTGATTCAGCAATGTAGAGAACTAGCGTAATCTAAATCCTCATGAAAATAGACACCTCATAATAAATACAGATTTGATAGGCTGCTGATATATATATATATATATATATATATATATATATATATATATATATATATATATATACACACACATATATATACAGAGATTATCATAACATAACGTGGGCTGCAAAAGATCACTCGAGGGCTGCATGGGGCCCCAGGGCCACATGTTGAGTAGTGCTGGTGAAGACTTTGCAGGCTTTCTGCCTGTCAATCATTCTTCACGTTCACAGGGCAGCCCACATATGGGCAGCAGGAAGCTGAGAGTGACAGTTTGCCATTTTGCTGCCATTGCTTTGACTAATGATACTGATGTTTACTGACATCAAATTGCAAGTTTATTTTTCTTACCTGTGACATAAAGATGCTCTTCTATTTTTTACTTATATTTATAAGTAAATATGCTCTTCTATTTTTAAAAGGGGAAGAGAAACTTCCTGTAGATTTAGTTGTTGACATCATCAACAAAAATAATGTCACTTGATGCATGACCTTGTACTGGAAAACCATGAACAAAACTATGCAACATAAAAGGAAATGCAACCCAGATACATTAAATACAGGTTATGTTTAATCTATGGCAGGTCGACACTTGATTTCCAATGTAAAATCTGTCCTGAAGCAAAACCAGTTGAGAAGCACGGAGTTGAACTTACAGACAGGAGCAGTCTGGCCTCGCTGTCATGCACCTACAGTATATATTAACTGTTAATAATCATAGGACATTACTTTAAAAGCTCACACAGCTGAAGTTATTTTTCATTCAGTAGTTCATTTAACATGCTATGATAACATGTAAACTAACATGCTTTAGTTATATAACATGTTATAGTTACATGATATTTTTTAGCATGTTTATAATTTATTAATTGTTTTTTCTATTTATTTATTTTCAAAAGGGAGACTTTTTTATGTCTCCCATGTTTATAATTTATTATAATTGTTTTTTCTATTTATTTATTTTCAAAAGGGATACTTTTTTTTACACATATGTACCAAGAGTGGATGCCGCATCATTCCTAAAAGTGTAACACATGCTTCAATAAAATAAATGGTTTCAAGTTTCAATTATAATAAAGTGTTTGCTAAAAAAAAATAAATAAAAAAAAATTACCCTTCTGTTTTCACTAATAATACTAATTGTGTAATACCGTATACAGTGATATCGTGAAACCGTGATATTTTCTGAGACGGTTATCATACCGTGAAAATCTCATACCGATGCAACCCTACTCCCTATGTCGTGAATCATTATATCGTGAACAAGAATACGGGCACTGGTAATGTTCATCCATTGAACATTGGGACAATTATGATTAAATTACCTGTAACACCATAACAAGCTTGCACTTTCAAGCACAGCTGTTATTATTCAACACCATCGCTGTATAAATGACACTATCATTCATTTTCGTTGAAGATATTCAAATGTACAGTGTTATTATGGAAGATAAATGACATAAATAAAGAATGAAAAGTTTATTTAAAAAAAAATTATAACTAATATATAGAAGATTGTTTCCCTTTCATCAGTGGCGGATTTAGGCATGGGCAACGTGGGCAGTCGCCCAGGGTGTCTTTGTGGGCGTTCTTATTTAGAATCACCATCAACCTTTAAGTCTTTATTTACTGAAATTCTCCCATCAAGGACTGTTGTGCCTGGTTTGAAGTAAATGTAAAATGTCATTGTTACTTGCATGTCATGTGATCAATCGTAAAAAAAGGTTAATTACCTTCTGTTTTGTCTGGCAGATTGAAGATGGTTGGTGGATGGGAAAGAAAAATAACAATATTGGTGCCTTTCCATCAAATTTTGTGAAAGAAATTTTTGTGCCTTCACAAGGTGAGGTTGTACATGAATGTAATAAGCATCTCCTTGTTTGAGGTTTTTCTTCACAGTAGATAATAGATATAGTATATCTGCTTATTATCTTTTGGACCGACTCAATTTTTTGCAGATAGCAAGACTGTAGAAAGTAAAACCAGGCCTAAACTCCTTGAAGCTGTCTCCAACAATGAGGTGAAGTAAATCTGATTAAATTAAACTATTAAATTAAATATATAGATTTAATTACTAATTTTATTCTTTTTTGTTTTTTAAATTAGGGAAAAGTTCTAAGAGCAAGTTTACGGAGAAAATCCAATGGTGAGAATCCAGTCTAAAAACAATATACTGTAAAGATTCGAGATTGAAATGCTGTTTAGCAGGTTTTGAGTTTCTTTTAAACATAAAGAGTATTTAAGATTTAACACTTTGTTTATTCTCGTAGTTGGTGTATTCTTGACAATGACAGAGAAGCATTAGAGTTTCAAGGCAAAAATAAATACAGCCATCATGCTGTGAATGAAACGATCTATTCTTAAAGACCTTCCCCTAAAGGCTTCATACCATAGGAGTTGCATCATGTGCATTCAGATTCACCTACCAAACCTGCCGTGGCAAAGCTGTACAGAAAAGGGCCAAGTTGTTACTAATCTCTTTGTCACAATGTTAATGCAGTGGAAGTAAATGAATACATCTTTAATTTCTCCACAGTGAAAGAATGCTGTCGGGCCATGTTCGACTACACAGCTGTAACTGAAGATGAGCTGAGCCTGAAGAAGGGGGACGTCATAACTATCATGAATAAGGTGCGTTTCTGGTGACCAACTTACTGCTTTTTAATGCATAAAGCACACACTACTGTTCTCAATAATTACATTTCTTTTTTTACCAGATTTGTATCATTCTAACACAAGAAATTTTGCCTTCCAAACTGCTATCTATTAACGGAATATTCCAGGTTATATATAAGTTCAGCTCAATCGACAGCATTTGTGGCATAATGATGATTACCACAAAAAAAATAAAAATAAATGTACTTTAAAATTGTCTTTAAAAAAAGCACAAATCTGGTTTCCAGTGAGGCACTTACAATGGAAGTCAATGGGGCAAATCAGTAAACGTTAAATACACCGTTTAAAAAGTGTAGCCACAAGACATAAACAATATGTGTGTTAAAGTGATTTAAGTGTGATAAAATTGCTTACTAACCTTTTCTATGTAAAGTTATTGCCAATTTTACAATTTTAGTGCCATGATGATGTAAGGTCAACAAACCCTAAAACACTAAAATGACTGTAAAAATGATAGACAAGTTTTAACAAAAGGTTTAATGTAAATATAAGCTTTACATTTCCACCTTTAAACTCTCCAAAAATTGGCCCCATTCACTTCCATTGTAAGTGCCTCACTTTAACCTCTATTTGTACTTTTTTTAAAGAAAAGTGTCGAGCCAAAATTTAGCTATTCCATTTGGCGCTGCTACTGGTACAGAAATGATGGTGCGTTCAAGTCATGTCAGAATGAACGTATTTGCGATTTAAGCGCATTTGAAGTCACCACAAATTCTTAATTATGAGAGGAATCTCTTCGAGTTGGGGGCGGGTTGATTTAAGAATCATGGTGGAAGCAAATTGTTCTTGGTAATAATTCAGTTTTACTTGAGGATTTTGACTGCGCAGTTTAGTTTGTATGAATTTTTGGTTTTGATAAATAATGACCAAACTTATAAGACTCATTTAGCTGATTCTTGTATCGACAAGCGTTAGCAAAACAAATACAGTTCCCATTATTATATGTGGCTATGTTAGAGTGATGAAATAGATAGATAAAACATGAATTACACACCTAATGCATGGCTTTGCACTTAATTTTGTTGCATTATTACATATAAAGCTTCCTGCCTTCACTTGTAAATGAAAAAGAGAGAAAGAAAAATGAAATAGCAAAACGGGTCCACTCTTTCTGAATAAAATCACTCGAGTACACACTGCATCATATATACGATTTCCAACCTCGTAAATTGTCATTTCCTCTTTTCCCAGGAGGACTTAAACGCACCATTAAACACTTCACTTTTATTTTGCATGCCTGCTGTATACATTAAGTGCCATACAAATATAATACACAAACTTTATTAAATGTTTCTCCTGAATATCACAAAGGGCTTCACTACAGGCAAAGCTAATAAACATTAATACTTTTATATAAGATCACAGGTCACAGTACGCATAACAATCAAGCAATATGTCATACCATGTCAGTTTTGGGTATTCATTAGTGACCGTGTTTTTTCCTGGGCAGAGAGTCAGTGTTGTGCTATTGTTATTTTTGTTTTTTTCCACTGAAGGCCACTGAGGACGAGGGTTGGTGGGAAGGGGAACTGAATGGACGCAGAGGTTTTTTTCCTGATAACTTCGTCATGGTGATCCCAGCAGATGCCCTTCATGTAAGTGAGGCAGATACATTTTCTCAGGATTGGCCCATTTGTGCGCTGTTAGAAAATGGGCAGACCTTGGTCATGTCTGTAATGACACAAGACAGTTAAAGCAGTCTATAAATGACTGTATTTTCTTCCTGTTACTTTGAGCTTATTTTAAGACATTGAGTCAGAGGAACACTGAAAACGATGACTCAATTTATCTACCATGGAAATACTGTGAGCTTTATTATGCTCAGAAGGACTAATCCACACTATGTTGACAATTTCTTGTTTGACGCAGACTGGAAATGCAGGTGGCACACCAGTAAGACGAGGCACTGAGAAGCACACAGGTAAGACGTTACCTCTTGTGACAGTAGAAGGGCTGGTTCAGCAAGTCTGTCTCTTCAGATTATATATAATTTAGTAACTGGAAATGTTGATAATACTGGAATACTGATGAATGTACTAGCTTGTGTCAGTCCGCTTTTGAATCTCTTGTTGTTGTTGTATTTTGAACTCTTTTATGATGTGGTGCATGTGGTTAAAAATATGGGTTAGTTACTGAAAGGTTGGAGGTTCGACTCCTGCACATGGTTACACCAGGTTGCTCCAGGACAACTGTCCCTGTAATAAGTGTACTGTACGTAGTTTTGGAAAGAATCTTTGCGAAAAAGCCACTAGGTGTGAATATCACCTGCCACACAGCGAAGCTATTTGCACTCCAATAATCTGGTGGAAACACAGAAATTGAAGACCATCTGTTCCCCTAGTGTCTCAGCAATGGCGTAGTGTGTAAAGATGGTGTAAATGTGTTTTTCGTGTGGATCACCTGGGTTCGATTCACCCTTTTTTCCCACTTTTCCCCATCCTGTTTCCTGTTTCCTGTTTCCACTCTTAATATTTCCTTTAATACTTCTTATAATAATAAATAAAAATTAATATAAAGGTAGATTTCCTCACAGTGAGTTGGCCACAGTGATGTTAGGAAGTTTAGAGAAAGATGTGATCTGGGTAAAATTAACCATGATTTTACTATTTTAATATTGTAGAAACCATGTTTTTTGGATGGAAGCAATAGTTTAAATACAATTAATCATGGTTTTACTATAGTTATTTTGTAGTAACCATAAATAACTGTGCTACTTCAGTAATATGGTGTTAGTAGAGTAAACATGTTTAATTTTGTGGTTATTATGAATTTTACTACAAAATACCATGGTGATACTATGGTTACTGTAGGAAAATCATTGTACATTTTTGTAAAGTAGGGTTAGGTTTAGGGGTAGGTGTTGGCATAGGGTGTCTGTGGAACTCTAAATAAACCCAATAAACACACTGCAATGATACTACTGAAATCATTGGCTTATTCCCAGTTTTTTTTTTGGGGGGTGGCACTTGGGCATGTCCCATGCCGCCCATGCCTTAATCCGCGACTGAACATGAGCACATACATTGCAACCCCCTAATGTTCACACTGTTGTTGTGATACAGTTCAGAGTGTCAGCTACTGTTACTGTATGTGTAGTTTTGGTTCTATGAGGGTTAAGGCATTTACATGACCTTACATGTTGTCAGCCTATTACGCATAATTGTTTAAGAACATGCATTACTGATTATGCTTAATAATAATAATAATAATAATAATAATAAGATTTTATGATTAAGCTAATTTTTGAGAGTTATCAGCATATTAGTGCACATGTAAATGCACTCAATGTCAACTGAGCTTGAAAAATGGATTATATAATATCTACGGTACATCACTTTTTTAAAGGTATGTAGCTTACATTTTTTTTTTTTTTATGACTATAATGATGTCTTTATCAGATAATTATACAGTTCATAAACTAAAAAAAAAATACGTTTTTTAAAGTGATTTCCATTGAGCTGGAAAACACTAGTAGCAAATACAGTACGCAGAATCATGTGTTATGAATTATAGATTTATTGAAGGGCAAGTCAGCTGCATCTACCCAAGTCACAAACTTCCCTTATTTGTAAGAAACCACATATTTTCCCTTAGCTGTTGGAAATTATAAACTGTATACAGCAGAATCTGCACATCTGTTATTGACAACTGTCATTTCTAGGACAGGAAGTATGCTTTTTGCTCAGCTCACATGTTTGCACTAAAACATAGAGACGCAGTCTCCTCTGACATTTCCCTATATATGCATTAACTATAATATGCATCATATGTGATTGATTTGCTGCCGAATTATTTCAGTGACAGCGGGAACATGAAAATGTCCAAATAGTGGAAGGATATCTTTTCTTTTCTAAATTTTAAATCTGACTTCTTACATAATGATATTCACCACCCCAAGCCAAAACTGAGCAGCTGTGTGGAGCTGCAAGAGGAAGTCGTAGGCCATGAAGATGTCATGTGAGCTGACTCTAGAGAAAGGCAAGGGTGCAGTGAACCACCTCTGTGCGCTATATAGTACACCCTTTCATTACCATATGAATGTAGATCTGGGGAAACTCGGTATGTATAGGTTGTATTTGTATTTTCTGTATTTGTATGGTTTTTTTTTTATCGTGTTTGTAAATATTCTCAGTAGTTCAGAATTTTCAGTTGTTGAAATTTATACTTTTCCAGATGGGTTTGCACTCTATGTTGCTCTATATTAAATTGTATCTGTTATTTGGAATAGAGTGAAGTCTTTGATAGTGGTTTATTGAAGGTTTAGTTTCAAATGTATTTTTGTTCCATATTGCTGCTGATGGAAAGTGAAACAATGTTCTGTATGAGGAAGGATGTTTAAGATATTTACATGTGATATTTATGGCTCTGGCAAGTCTGTGCATGCATTTGATTGTGTCCCAGTTAAATAACACTATCGTGATTATGTGCAATTTCACACATTTTGTTTGTTTGTTTGTTTTTAAGAAATGGTATGTGGAAGAGAACATTATGCTTTCACTCCTTTATAACATAATCTTATTTCTTATCTTTTCCTACAAGTAGTATCAAGTCAGTCGGTATGATTCGCATCAAGGACTTTTGTTTGGTTTTAATTCCACAAAAAGTCTGAATGAGCACTGGAATGAGGGTGTTTTTGTTTAGTAGAATGCAGTTTAATTCTTGAAAAAGTAATCTTGTGCTATTTTATTATTATTTTTAAAAAAAAGTGGTGAAACAATTCTGTTTTAAAATATGATTCATATTTTAAAAGCTTTTGCCAACCAAAGTAAAGTCATGTGATGTAACCAACATGTAGGGTTGCCATTTTATTAAGACTGATGTTTAAAAATAAATAATAAAAAAAACATTATTTTGTCATAATTAAATATAAATATTTTGAAATTTTTATGGAAAGGTAGATTTTGTTCTGGCAATTTGGTGTAAGCCTAAAAAAACTGAAAAATATTTTTGAAAACATTTTTGTTATTAATAATTATGCTGTGTACACTCTCATGTATTCAAGGCACAAGGAAAGCACTGTTGTTATACCACATTACATTTTATAGTCATTAGATTTATTTGATTTCTTTGGTAGAAAATGTTATGAACGTTTTTAAAAAATTTGTGAAATCAACATGGATTACATTTCTACAAACTTGACAAGTATTTTAAACTAGATTTTTAAAGTATTTATCAGTTTTGTAACCTCAAGCAAATAAGAGCTAGTGCTGTCAGACTCATACTATGGTACTGATGGTAAAATCTTGTATCTTCCTTTATCTTAGTTAATCAGATGCCAGCGATGGACCAGAACAACTCTAAAACGAATGCAAAGACAGAAACTAAAAGTAAAAATTCTAACCTTCCCTAACATATGTTTTCGTCATATTTTACCAAATATTCTAAAAATGTATTTTATGTGTGTATATATATATATATATATTATATATGTAAACTGTATATACTGTACACTCACTGAGCACTTTATTAGGTACACCTACATATCTATCTAATCAGCCAGTCGTGTGGCAGCAGTGCAGTGTATAAAATCATGCAGATACAGGTCAGGAGCTTCAGTTAATGTTCACATCAACCATCAGAATGGGAAAATATTTGATCTCAGTGATTCGACTGTGGAATGATTGTTGGTGCCAGAAGGGCTGGTTTGAGTATTTCTGTAACTGCTGATCTCCTGGGATTTTCATGCACAACATTTTACTCAGAATGGTGCTAAAACCAAAAAAACATCCAGTGAGCGGCAGTTCTGCAGATGGAAATGCCTTGTTGATGAGAAGGTCAACAGAGAATGGCCAGACTGGTTTAAGCTGACAGAAAGGCTACAGTAACTCAGATAACCGCTCTGTAAAATTGTAGTGAGCAGAACAGCATCTCAGAATGCACAACACGTCGAACCTTGAGGCAGATGTGCTACAACAGCAGAAGACAACATCAGGCACATTATTAGGACCAGTGTTCCTAATAAAGTGCTCACCGAGTTCTGATTTATAACTTGTATTGGAATTGTTTTGATTTTTCACTAATTTACTCAATTTACTCGATTACTTTTATCTAAGGGAATCCACCCAAGATGATCTCTTGTCTTTGCACTGTGTACTTTTTTAACAGGTGAGAAACCAGCCACTAAAGACTTTCGAAGTGAGCCTCCTGGTAAAATTATGTTACCTGGTCTACACAAACCACCAATTCCACCACCACCAGTGAAGGAAAAGCCCATACAAATAGTTCCAAGGTAGGTAATGCCTCATACCTAATTAGTTTCAGGCAAAAAACAACAATGTTAAACATTTCATGAGACTCTCAATAAATCACAAGTTACAGCAATTATATTGGGAATCTGAAACACTAATATTGATTAATTCAGTGAATCTCTTTCTATTGGTGAGATTTGTGCTGCTGTTAGACTGAATTCCTTGTATTATATATTCATTTAGTATCTTAGTTTTGCATTATGTTTAATTCTGTCTGTGGAAATGTTGTTCAAAAATGCCTTTAAGTGTTTAGTCTTATGAAGATCAGTGGAAACTTTCTGAGAGTTTCTGAGGGACTAAACAAACTCAGACTGCCCATTTCCTGTTTATACGAGTAAGCGCATTTAATTAAAATACAGAAACAGCCCTGCCATCTTATAAAACTTATAAAACAAACCAAAGCCATGCAATGTTTTGTTTGGAACTTAAAAGCACACAACATTAAATATACACAAAATAAAATCCCATTACACACAAGTATATACAGTTACCACCTTTTGGATACTGATGTTGAGTTCAGTGCATGGCATTCATGCAGTTATATTGAAGTACAATGTGTGTTTTATTTAAATAGAATGTTATAACAAAAAACAAACAAAAGCATAATGTATATTTCCCTCCTCTTCAAGAATTGAAGAGCCGACGCCTATCTCAACGAAACAGCCTCCAGTCTCACCAATACTGAAAGAGGTTAAAGAAAAGACCCCTGACCAGTTTGATGGTGTAGACGTTTCCTCAGAGAAACTGAGCCATCCCACAGCCAACAGAGCAAAACCTCCTCAGAGAAGACCACCAACAGCCCTTGCCACTGCCTCAAATGTGAGCCTAACACACAAAGTCACACACATGGCTACTTGTCACCTGCACGCCTCTTAGGATGACAGACTTTGAGTGCAAGAAATAAACTACAACAATGTCATGCTACCCACAATTCCCACACTTCTGAGTCAGTCTAAAATAGTAATCTTTCATAATTTTTTTCAGGGTGATGTCTATTTGGTTATTTAAGTTGTGTTAAGATCATTTTTTATTAGTAGAAGTCGTGTGACACCTTTGATAATGAATGCAAATAACCTGTTTTTCAAGGACCCAGTTGAAACCGACCACAATGGAAAAGTAGAAGAGAAAGATGGATTACCGCAAAATATTCCAACCTTACCAAAGGTTTGGATAACACTTTATAGTTACTTTTATTAAAGGGATATTTCACCCTAAAATCTCAATTATCTCATCATTTATTGCCCTCATGCCATTCCAGATGCGTATGACTTTCTTTCTTCTGCTGAACACAAACAAAGAATTTTAGAAGACTATTTCAGCAGATCCATACAAGTATTTCCATAAATCACATAAAGACTTTATTAAAGTAGTCCATATGACTCCAGTGGTTAAATCTGTCGTCAGAAGCGATATGAGAGTTGTGGTTATGAAACAAATCAATATTTAAGTCCTTTTTTACTATAAATCTCAACTTTCACATTCTGAAAGTGGATATTTATAGTAAAAAAGGACTTAAATGTTGATCTGTTTCTCACCCAAAATGATTGCATAATTTCAGAAGACCTATATTAAACCACTGGAGTGTAATGGATTACTTTTATGCTGATTTTGTCATTTTTGGAGCTTGAAAGGTCTTGTCACCATTCACCTGCATTGTACAGACTTGAAATTTTCTTCTAAAAATCTTCGCTTGTGTTCTGCAGAAGAAAGAAAGTCATACACATCTGGGATGGCATGAGGGTTAGTAAATAATGCAATAATTTTAATATTTGGGTAAACTATCACTTTAATAATATTGTTACATTGTATAATGCTTAACAGATCATTATTTAATATACCTTCAAATAGTTAATACTTTAAAAGCTATATTATGATATATTTTGAATGTACATTAACTACTGATCTTTTAAGCATGGTATCATATTTACTAAATACTTATTATTAAAAGGTATTTTAAAGTGTTTCCAAAGGGTTGACAATTCATGATATCCCATTATGGAATACATTATTTTAGTCAATAATATATATATATATATATATATATATATATATATATATATATATATATATATATATATTTAAATGTCTGGTATACATGGAAGCCATGTATCACCTTTCCTTCATATGGAATACAGTGGCATAGATGTTGGTATTTTCACAGGATACAGAAAATCCTTCAGCACCTCCCAGCAAGACGGACCAACCACTCAAGATCACCTCACCACCCAAGACACAGTGTGAAACCAAGCCTGTGATTCAGGAGGACAGCGCATCGCTCACCTCTGTGCTGAAAGTACTCAAGGATCTACGTATGTCACTGGACCTTCTCAAAAATCAGCATGAGTGAGTATAAACCACTTACCAATAAACTGGAATTATTATATCTCAAATTTTTATTCATAATCCCTCTTTCCTGAACAGGAGAGACATACAGGAGCTGAAAGATGAACTGAAGGATGAGAGGGGGAAACGGATGAGGTTACAGGTGAGTTTTGAGATTTGAGTGTATTACTTTAGGTAACTTTAAGATGAACTTTAAGATACAAATTTGCTTGGATGGTTATGCTGTGCAATTAGCATTCTCACTTAAGTATGTACTACACAAAGATAAGCATTGAAAACAAATTAGTTGAACTCCTTTAAGTTTTATATGAAATATGATGTCTTGGAATTGTTTAAATAACTTATTATAGATTTTGTTTACAATAGAGAACAAGCAATGCAACTTAATCAATACAGACTATTCATTGATTATTTAAGCTTTTTAAGACAAGCTCATAAAAACCAAACACAAATAAATAAAAAACAAACATAAAAACAAAAAATTTAAGAGATCAGAAAAAAAAGATATATAGTTTATAGGACATTGTGTTTGAGATGGGATGTTCTCATGTAATTCATGATATTTTACTCCTCATCAGAGCAGCACTAACTATTCTTACCATCTCTGGATTTGAGGTGCTTTGAATACATGCCTGCCTAGCAAATTATATGTACCCCTTAATTAATAAATCTTTTAGTGACGATAAACTTTCAATTAGAACCAAGGGTTGAGGGAGGTTCTTGCAAATAGGTCCATGTCCTTATGGGGGCAGCAGTGAGTTACAGTTACAACCTGTTTGAACTGAATGAACCCAGAAGTCTGTTCCACAAGAGTGCTCTCTACCTCTTCTGTGATATCCCAAACTATCAGACAGGATTCCTGTATCATTCCTAAACAAGCTCTTAGAAATGTCCAAATATATATCTGCCTCTGTTAAGCTGATTAGCTTTAAAATAGTCTTTTGCCCCATAGGATAATGCCACACAACTTGATTTTTTTTTATGTATATTGTAAATTATGTCACCATTTATGCTTGTCTCCATTGTAAGTTTTAAAACATGAAACTAAGGTACTGTTTAGTTCCTGGTTCTGATTGGTTGACATACCTTACAAGGAATACTTTTTAGTGCATGGCTGAGAAGTAGTTCCATGGCTGAGAAGTAGTTCCAAAGAGCCATGTAGATTTCCATAGAAATAAATAAATAAAAACAGGAAAAGACCAAGCAAATTGGATAGAAATTACAAAAATATAAATTTTGGTAAAATTACTTTTAAAGGGATAGTTCACCCAAAAATGAAAATTCTCTCATCATTTACTCACCCCCATGCCATCCCAGATGTGTATGACTTTCTTTCTTCTGCTGAACACAAACTAAACATTTTAGAAGAATTTCTCAGCTCTTTAGATCCATAAATGTAAGTGAATTGTGGCCAGAATTTTGAAGGTCCAAAAAGCAAATAAATTCAACATTAAAGTGATCCATAAGACTCCAGTGTTTAATTCAATATCTTAAGTCTTTAGCGACATGATAGGTGTGGGTGAGAAACAGATCAATATGTAAGTCCTTTTTTACAATACATCTCCACTTTCACTTTCGATTTCTTCATTGGCGATTTGCATTCTTTGTGCATATCGCCACCTACTGGGCAGGATGAAGAATTTATAGTTAAAAAGAACATAAATAATATTGATCTGTTTCTCATGCACATTTAACCACTGGAGTCATATGAATTACTTTTATGCTGCGTTTTTGTGCTTTTTGGATCATAAAAGTTCTGGACACCATTCACTTGCATTGTATGGACCTACAGATCAGAGATATTCTTCCGAAATATTTGTTTGTGTTTGGCAGAAGAAAAAAAAAAAGTTATTCAATAGCATGAGAGTGAGAAAATGAAGATAGAATTTTCATTTTTGGGTGAAATATCCTTTTATATCATGGCTATTTCAGCAGCTAAGCGAAAGCTGAATTGGCCAACTGTCCAGATGAAAAAATGTCATAATGTATGGCTTAAAATGAAATACGCGTTCACTTACACACTAATGCAGAACCTTGTTGTCAGTTCTACCATGCTACTTAATCAATTATATAAACAATAACTCATGGGTAATGTGATTTTAATGTCTGCAGGATGAAGTGGAGGCTCTGAGAAAAAAATAGTGACCATTAAAGGCCGGGCACATTTTACTACCCTCAGCGATGCTCCTCGTGGAAACAAACGTGAAGATAACAGAATGACAAATGTGATAATACAAGGGAATCAGAGTCTAAAACTACTTATGGAAACACAACACTGTAGACCTACTGAATCATGTCTGGCTCAGTGGACAAGAGGCCAATGCAGGGAGCAGGACTACAAAAAGACTTTCTAATAATCTGGTTATCAGCTGATTTGTTTGTGGGAGTCCTTTCCATTCTTTCTTAATACTTGCATTTTTTTTTT
This sequence comes from Xyrauchen texanus, assembly GCF_025860055.1. NCBI lineage: Eukaryota > Metazoa > Chordata > Actinopteri > Cypriniformes > Catostomidae > Xyrauchen > Xyrauchen texanus. Next base: position 13,097,837 of record NC_068290.1, on the reverse strand, counting down.
AAATATATGTAAATACTGCACCAAATAAATTAATATCTTATATTTTCCTGGTAATTCAGGGTTAACTTGGTCTTAACACCAGATTTATTAACATGTTGCCGTATATATATATATATATTCTGTGGACATAAATAAATGTATTTTCCCCAAACTAAATTAACACAGACACTTTTTTTCATGCTAAACTTTGAGTGCCATAAACATTTAATATAAAAGCTGATAAAAAATTATACAATTTATATAAAAGGTTATTATGACCATGACATACAATTGCTGTATTTTTTGTGATTTCTGGGTCAAACCAATGATGTACAAATATAGAACCAATGTAAATCTAAATGTAAGCAGCCTTTCTATGCATAAAAATATTCATATTTATTTCCATAACCCCATTGATCTTATCAAAAAAAGAATTTATGAAATAACATAAGGCAATCTGATTGGCCCCAGGTTATTTTTGACAAATCATAACAACACAGACGCTGAAGACAGTTAACACAGATATTTAAACGCTTCTTTATGAATGATCGAAGTAGGATCTCAGCTCAAATCTCAGCTTTTCCCTGTGTGAAGATATGGTATGAGACTGGTGCGGACTTAGTTTCCCTTCAGTCAGAAAACAGCATCTTTAAACCATGTGGAATATATCAGATCTTCATAGACTCTGACAAATCAATGAGAATGGACTGTTTTTAGCAGCGACAGACAGAAATTCCAAATGTTAGAAATATGTTTGCAAAATTTGTAGCGTACTACAGTGATGACAGTACCACTAATCAAAAATAGACTCAAATTCTTTCCTTTTTCGGCTTTGTCTTTGGTTGCATGTGGTTTTGTATATATTAGGCATCATATTAGCAGTTCTTAAGTTTAAAGTGTCTTCATTTGTTATAATGGAATTTATGTGTTCTTAAACACATAGTTGTACTGGCATTTCTATTTGTGTAAAAATTTCTAGAGTTACTTAAGTCAAATTGTTTGGGTTTTCAGCATTTTGAAAGACTGTAAAAGCTCAATAATATTTCAATCAAAGTCTACGTATTATGCCAAGAATCTGTGAACAGGAAATCAAGCAAAAAATATAATTATCACAGTTGAATGGCAACCATGAAAGACACACAGTGACAACAAAACACAATTGAATTTAGTCCATTTGACACTGTTATGCTATCTAACAACAATATAATCTGTTCTTTTACTTAATGGGATAGTTCACCCAAAAATGAAAATTCTCTATTCATTTATTCACCCTCATGCCATCCCAGATGTGTATGACTTTCTTACGTCTACTGAAGACAAATGAAGATATTTAAAATAATATTTCAGCTCTTTAGATCCAAACAGTGCAAATGAATGTTCTTCTTGTTGGAGCTTCAAAATATTTGCACCCATTCACTTGCCTTGTAAGATATTCTTCTAAAAATCTTAGTTTGTGTTCCGCAGAAGAAAGAAAGTTATACTCAACTGGGATTGCATGAAGGTGAGTAAATGATGAGAGAATTTTAATTTTTGGGTGGACTGTCCCTTTAAATAAACACACTGATCATTGATGTATGATTGACAAAACAACCCTGAAATGTATTTGAAAATCTAAGTAAATAATAAGTGTATAAGTGTATTACTAGCTATTCGTTAATAATATTAAGTGCTTAATATTAATGAGATGATTAGTATGGATTAGTTAACCTTGGATTTAGTTTGAAAATGTATCTGCAGATAAGATTCTGCAGATTCCTACTTATAATAAGGGCTTTGAGAGCTTGACCCATGAAATATGATGTGAGGTTGTTTTTTTTTTTCCAAGTGGCTTAAAAGTCTACGAGTAACTGCATGATGCACCATATTTATGGGGGTATTTCAGAGGAATGCGTTAGTTTAAAAATATCAAGTATATAAAACAATAGCAGAAAACATCTTTACACAATAAATGGCATGGTGCAAAGGTGCACTTGCTTTTTGTGAGCTTCTAATTATTTCCTACAATTTACAACTACAGTAGGATCCAAGTCAGGACCCTGTCAGAGCCTGAATTTGTGCTTTAAAATAACTTTGCATTAAGCACCATTAAAAGTGGAGTAAGCCATTTTAATCCAATACATTTTGTCAAATTCCACAAATATCACTTCACGGTCCACTAGCTGTCCATTATGTGTGTGCGCTCTGGAAAAAAAATCCAGCGTTTGTACACTGCCCTGGCTCTGTAAATGGGAAAATAAATAAAGTGGATCAGACCGATCCACACAACACTACTGCACATGCATGCATTTGGGGGGCAGAGCTTCTGAAGGAGCACTGAAGGGAGGGGTGTGTTTGTTTGGCTTTTGAGTACTTTCTCAGGAATCGCTTACTCAACCTTTAAATGGGGCCTGACAACAGCCCAGTAGAAATGGAGCACAAAGAACCAGATCTACACTCCTTCCTGTGACTTTTAGGATTAGAATAAAATCAGTCCCAATTTAGAGAAAATATGGAAGTTCTTTCCTTTAACAATATCTTCAAGTCTTTCCAAGTAGTGTTCTCACCCAGTGGAATGGCTTGAATAAGTTCAAAAATCTCTGGGTGTGTTAACAGTAATGCACTCGGCCAATTGTGCCGGTTCCTACGATGTCAGGCTGTCCGTTTCTCCAGATCTCCCTGATGATCCTCTCCCTTTCCTCCAATCGCTGTGCTCGCTCCAGCTCCTCGGCCGAGGTGAACACATTTCTGCTCAGAGTCCCATCTGGCGTGTTGTGGTGGTTCCCCATGGGGATCTCTGTGGTGCTAAGCATGACAGGGGACTCAGTGTCTTCTGCATCTTCCTCATCCTCCTCATCACTCTCCTCATCCTCCTCTTCATCACTATAGTCTTTCAGCTGTTTTTTCTCTGGTGTGGAGGGTGTTGTAGTTGTACGAGGCTTACAGGAGATCCGGATAACCAGGAGGCAGAGAGTGAGCACCAGGCCAAAACACACGCCAATGACAAAGTAAAGGCCAAAACTCTCGGGATTGGCTGGACAGAGAGGAAACACATCTCATTTATACATTAGAGCATCTCCACAGCAGATGTTTCAATATGTTACACAATATGTTAGGAATAATTCATCCAAAATTTAAAACTCTGTCATAATTTACTCTCATGTCGTTCCAAACCCTTAAGACTTTTTTCTAATGCAGAACTCTAAATGAGATGTTTTAATGAAGATCCCTCTCAGTCTTTTCAATACAATGGCAGTGGACAGTGCTGAAATTCTTGACATCCATTGAGCGTATTTGAGCACTTTGGGAGAAGCTCATATACAGTGCCTCGTGTTCATGCAAGAACTTGCACCATTAAGGGCTAAAAAGAACACTCCCATAAAAACGTGAGCCAAACAAGCTTCTCACGTGTACCTTACAGATGTCAAGATTTTCACTGTTTATTGACTTAAAGATAACCCCAGCCTCCAGTCTCTGTATGAGCAATGTACACTAAGGCAAGCAAGAAGAATTTTGTGTGATCCATCTTATATACTCCATTAATGTTATGAACTCTTACCTTCCGGTAGACGTTACAGAGTTCCACGTTACAAACTAAATAGGTTCAAGATCTCACCTGTGCCTGCATCAGTCAGAATTCTTAATGCTAATTGTTTTGTATAATTTATTTGTTCTGGGTGATTACACTGTGTGCATTGTATGTAATGTACTGTATTATATGGTCATTTTATGTCATATGAATGATTGTACATTTTAGTGGGTGTCCTGGAAGTGACAAACACTAATTCAAAACCAAATTTCCCCAGGGAGACAATAAAGTACACTCACTGAGCACTTCATTTGGCTATAACACTATAGTCCTAATAAAGTTCCCAACTTGGTCTTCTGCTTTTGTTGCACATCCGCCTCAAGGTTCGATGTGTTGTGCATTCTAAGACGCTATTCTGCTGACTACAGTTGTATAGAGTGTTAATCTGAGTTATCGTACCCTTTCTGTCAGTTCGAACCTGTCTGGCCATTCTCCGTTGAACTCTCTCATCAACAAGGCATTTTCAGGGGGCCTGGTTAGCTCATCGAGTATTGATGCTGACCACCACCACTGGAGTCGTGAGTTTGATTCCAGGGTGTGCTGAATTAATCCAGCCAGGTCTCCTAAGCAACCAAATTGGCCTGGTTGCTAGGGAGGATAGAGTTACATGGGGTAACCTCCTTGTGGTCACAATTAGTTGTTCTCGCTCTCAATGGGGTGCTTGGTAAGTTGTGTGTAGATCATGGAAAGTAGCATGAGCCTCCACATGCGGAGTCTCCGCGGTGTAATTCACAACGAGCCACGTGATAAAATGCGCGGATTGACTGCCTCAGAAGCGGAGGCAACTGAGACTTGTCCTCCGCCACCCGAATTGAGGTGAGTAACCGTGCCACCACAAGGACCTACTAATAGTGGGAATTGAGGGTGTGTACATTTTGACAGAATTTTCATTTTTGGGTGAACTATTCCTTTAAACTATGCTGTGTTTTACATATGTTAAACATGGGAAATGCACTAACCTTTAATGTGAGCATAAGCAGCAATAGTGTTGCTTAAGAAATCCATCTCCTTCCTTTTCACATTCATCCTGGCTTTGTCCTGTGTTTCCAAAACCAAACCTACTGGATAAGCATTTGAAAAATTACACTTTTCCACATATCACACTAAAAGGTAAAATTTCAAATCTTTCAAACTTTGGTTTGTTAATAATTTTAGCCTTGGTGTGGTGTGCTATCTAGTTTTGGTTTTAGATGCTTGATTTAAGTATGAAAATCTCCCTTTGACTTACATAGAATGTTCAACATGATTAGTCTTTGTAACATTTGGATCCTATTTTTTTATTTCATGCATTTATTTACATACTGCATTGTGATTTATCCTTTATATTTCTTGTATTCCTGCATTTACCCTGCACAGTGACTATATGCTGATTCTTGTGTGCAGTCAACAGAAAACCAAATGTAGCTGAGTGTCAGAACAAAGCTAAGCTTGCCAAAGCAAGCACTGGTTTAATCTTTAAACCGCTCCATATGCTGAACAATATCCTTACATTTTAAACATAAAGCAACACTGTGTCACGCCCTCAGTCTCAAAGGTCCACAGCTCTGCCACCACTGTGAACACCTTAAGGCCCCTTTTGTAAGGTGAGAAGGCCACTATTGCCAGGAGCCAGTGAGGCCCATTTCCTATAGGAATCTCTACTTTATGGTGTCTAGCCAGTAGTCAGACTCTTGCTTTTGTTTGTTGTCTGAATACGAGGGAGAAGATGATCCAAGACTCTACCCTGATGAAGTCCATACCAATGCATCTGCAGCCTCTTTCCTGTTTTGTGTTTTTCCTCTGTGCCCATGCTGTGACTCTTTTCCCTGCCAACTGTGAACTCCCAGAAAAGACTCATATTTCCTACAGTACAGCCAACAAATATAGCCACACCCCCCATGTACAGCATGGGGGCAAGAGTTTAAGAAGTTTATATTTATAACCCCAAACAAACATATCCTCCCCATACGACGACAGTTCCACGTCTGGTTCCAATTGGATTCCATGTTGCGTAGCAAGCGCCACAGATAATGCAGACACTTGGGGGTCATGTGCTCCTGCCGGATCTTACCACACTTCCTGCACCCCCCTTACACTATCCACAACAGTCACACAGAACTTCCTGCTGAGTTTGACTTTTCTCATTCACTATTGTTCTCTGCCTGTGTGACATCACTCAGTATGCAGACATGTGATGTACTATGCCACACATGCTGTTCAAAAAGGCATACTGAGAAATATGGAAGACGGTAATTAAAAAAGTATAATAACGATTTGGTCTTACAAAGAAGAATCTCATCGCATTAAAGGGATAGTTCACCAAAAATGGTAGTGGCGAGTACTCTACAACGGCGCATACCTCCTCCTTCCCGTGCTTTGACACCAATGTAGCAGGATAAAAGGGAAAGAAGGAGGCGAGAACCGGACGAAGCATCAAAGTAATTTTTTTAATAAACTTAAACACAAAGACACACAAACATAAACACATACAGGGCAGCTGCCTGTAGCTCTCTTTCTCTCACTCTCTCCCGTACTGCCACCTCCGGCAGCCTCTATCCCTCTTGACGGCTCGATTAGCCTGATAAGGGGCCGGGCGTGCATCATCAAGGCCTGGCCCTGCCCTCCTCCTTGCCACATTGAGTAAATGTTGACAGTTTTTTTTTTTAACTATCCTTTTAACATCAGAGGTCATTCTTCAAACATTAAAGAAAGTTATGAACCTGCGTAACATGTTTTACTAGATTTAAATGCTATAAAGGACTTCAAACAAATCTTGTTTGCAAACATAGGCATGGTCTTCTCAAAGACAACCCATGTATGATACAAAGGGAATTGTAAATGATAAATACTAAACTAATATAGCAATAAAACAACTAAAGATAAAAAGAAACATTCTCACAGCTGGATTCTGCTGATGAATAATGTAAATAAAATACCCAGATTAATCTCACTAGAATAAAAGATAAACTTTAAAAAGACACAGAAAACAGACAAAACAGAACCAGACTTAAAACCAAAATGTAAATCATTAAAAGATAAGTACAATGACACATTTCAACAGTGACATCAACTTAAAGGAATAGTTCAACAAGAAATGAAAATTCTGTCACCATTTATTCACCCCTGTGTTGTTCCAAACCCATAAAACTTTCTATCTTCCGTAGAAAAGGAGATTTTAGGCAGAATTTTCATGCTGCTCTTTACCATAAAACAAAAACATATAGTGACCAAAGGCTCTCAAGCTCCAAAGCAGTTCATATTACTTGTTCACTCTATTCCAAGTCTTCAGATTGCTTTTTGTGAGGAACAGACCAAAAAGTAAATTTTTATTCACTGAAAATCCACGAATACCCTCCACCGAAGCTCTCAAATCTCACTTGCGCTTGCACATATTCAAGATACACTAGAACCAATTGTATTTGTAATCACTGACGTTCTTCATGCACAAATTTTAAATAGCTTTAAAACATCTCCTTTTGTGCTACACAGAAGACAGAAAATCATATGGTTTGGAATGACATCTGGATGAACAGAATTTTCATTTTGGGTGAACTGAACTATTCCTTTAAGGATTCTTTTGAAATGACTAAAAAACAGAGTATCTTTTTTATTTCAGCATTATGAAGTTATTTTCAAGACATTATAAAATATATACCTCTCACAAACTTTATACCAACAGTTCTCAGTTGCTGATATTGTCCACAAGATAATAGAAATAACTGGGAATAAACGACTTGAGACTTACCATATAAATTAGACTTCAGTTCCTCTTCATGTTGCTCTAGCTGGGTTGGATCAAGGCTATGCCTCCTGTTTGGTTATGCCTCCATGTCCTTTGAATATCTTGGTCTTCTGTCTACACAATGACATAAGCAAACACACACAGAGACGGACACATAGACATGTCAGACCACATTACATCAAAAATCATTGAGGCATTTGCAGTGCAAACAAATGACAGGCGCCACGTTTACATTGTGGACACAGGAAGTCAGTTTGAGACCGAACAGAATTTAATTGATGGTTCACATTTCACCTTTTCTAAAAAAAGTAACAAATCAAATCCTTAAAGATAGGAATCTCCTAAATGATGACTGAGCTGCTGTTAAACATAATGAATGTCCTCAGGAATTAGGAAAATTTATTCAAATTTATTTAAAAAGATTGAACTGCCTTTGCTAGTTTTCTTCATTGCAAATGTAATAAAAACTAATACAAATGTAATGAACTTTGTTACATTACAATAGTACCAGCCGGAATGATTCAGCTTGTATGACTCAAAGCTGAGCTGCTTGACATTTGGCCCAAATTTGAAATCTTAAATAGGCATGGTGTGAAAAATGTGCAGACCAAGGTGGTTTCTTTCAGAGGGGAGAGAGCTGGCAGCTTAAGTTGGTTTAGCAGAGCCCCTTTGCTTTCCAGTGCCGGAATTTGATTCTTGCTGACTCTTGGCAGCCCTTATGTGCTCTACATCTGTGTCTAGAAGCCATAGCCAGTGATCATGAACAAATTTTGACCCACAAGCCTAGGAATGACCCAGAAGAAAGAGGGTATGAAAACACCAGCATTGCTAGTCACCAGCATGTAAATTCCTGCTGGTCTAAGCTGGTATTTTCAGCCTGTGTTTCTAAGCAGCTGAATGTAAATGCATTATTGGGTCTCCTGCCCTTTGAATTAATGTAGCAGTCAAGTGCGACAATAAACATTATAGCAATTTTGGCATATAACAAATACACACCCACATACATGCAAAAACAAATAAAACTGCTGCCACATGTTCCCATATGTTGCATGCTAGTTTGTTTAGTTTATCTAGAATAATTTGTTCACCTGATTAGCTCTATTTTTCCCTTCGCTGGAGGGCACTGATATACTCACAGCACACAAGCGTGTCTAAGTGGAGGCAAATGGCAGCTGTAGACATGTTTAAAGCTTGTCTAAACAGCCATTAACCTGCCCTGTTTTTTGTTTGTGTTTTGTTTTTCCCCTGGGGAGGACATTTTTAACAGGCCTCCTGCCCTGCATGCCCGTAACACTAACACCAGCATTTTTTACTTTCTCTGACCTAATTTTCTTCTCTGCAGCAGATGTTGTATTCAACCCTGACAAAGCAAAGTTAAAAATACCAACTTTTGTTATTTTTCTGATGTTTGGGGGCTTTGAGCACACTGATGAACATTAGCCTACTTATTGGTGTAAGATACTGGTGTGCAGTTAGAAGCTATTACTAACTGATTACTTGATCTGACCCTTAACCTCTTGCGACCCCATGTACACATGCATGGATGTTGTATTTTGGCTTTGCTATATGCAACGCATAATTTAAATTAATTTATAGCATCTGATTTCGGCCATGTTACAAAACAACATGGTGCCGACCACAGCGGAGTTTGTCTTTGGGGGAAATGCCAACCTACCTACATCTGGTAAGAAACCTAATTAAGTTTTTACATTGAAACCAGTTTGAGTCAAAAGATTACAGTCTCTAGTTTCATCCAATATTCCATTTTTTAAATTTGAGTAATTATCGTGAAACACCATGCTACTAAACACAGTATTCATTATTGTGTACTTTAGCTCATTGTTTCCTTAGAAATCCTGTATTTACTGTGCATTATCACATTGAGAATCAATGGGTTCATCCACAAATATGGCTTTCAGAGGCTTTATATGAAGTTAGGTTAAAAAATAAGGTGTATGTTGAACTGTTCTGAGACAAGTACAGACAGACAGCACACTGGAGGTTAAGTCATTTACTAAACAGGGAGCAATGGAGCATCCTATAGCTCCCTATGCAGCGAAGTGCATTCACTCCTAAAATCTGACTAAAAGTTCAGTTTCAGGCTGCAGATTATGCCTAGACCACCCAACTTGTTTGGCAGACATGGGACAGTGGTAATCAGTACATAGATTTAGAATTTATAATGTATAATTTTATTTTAGCATGGTTGGAAGTGATTGGATGATGCTGGCCATTACTTTGAATCAGAACGAATTATACAAACCGTGTTGTCTATAACATCTCAAAAACATGATTAACCAACACTCCTGTAATTAACAATTTGATAGAAAAAAATCTGACTTTCCATAGCTTATTCTTACACAACTTAGTCCCGCTGTCCACATCTGTTTCAATCATTTTCTTTTCTTTTCTTTTTTTCTTTTTTTGTTTTTTTTGCACGTTTAATAGGTGCTACTAGTTAAAAATCTAAAAGAGAAATGGAAAATGCACACAACAGTCATGCTCGTGTCTCAGGAGTTTAAAGGTAAAAATGATTGACACCAAGGTATTGAACTACTAAACTGACTTTATTTCTACCTCCTCACAGCCTCATTTTTATTCGTGTAAAATTAATTATGGCATCTACCATGACTAAGATCTGTTGGTTATGGAAGGATGAAACTGGCTGTGCAGTGTAGAAAAGCATGAAAATCATACATACGGTATATCATTTTAGAGCGGTCTAAACACTTATGAGCCACTAACTTAATGCTAAAATATGAAATGCTAGAGAGCTAAATATAACTGCTGAGGAATTCTAGAGAAAACGCTAATGCATTATTGCATTAAAGATTTCAACAGTATACTGTACTTAATCATTTATTTTATTAAGTGCACAATCAGTATTCAAATCAACACCAAGAACATAAGTAGTATCATATAGCCTAGGAAAAGGTCAGAAACTCATTTTAAACTAGAGGTTGTTTGTTTAAAGCATGCAGGGGAGAGGCAGGGGAAGGCCAGGCACTGTCATATCTAGAGATAATTCTCCACTCTTCCACAATAGCATTTCCTTCCTCTGAAATCATCTGTCCGACATGACAAATTGTGACCCGGTGCAATTACCAAAATAGCACCCACAGATTTGTTCCTCCAATCTTCAAAATTGTGTTACTCTCTGTTTTCAAAGATGCACATTAAGTTGTCTCTACAAATAAAAACTGTAAGTGGATGATTTGTGGGGTATAAAGTGACAGGCCAAAGACCTTGGTAAATATTCTTCCTTCTGCTAACTGTTGAACTGATTCTTCACCACCGAGTGATATACAGGCCATAAACAACCTGACCGAATTACTCCCTTGTGTAAAGAATTGAAAAGTATCATCACAAAGCATGAACAGAATTTATGCTATAACTTTAAAGACTATAATTGAAACTACCAATATCAAAAGAAAAACAGCAGCCAGTGCAGCACTCTCATTCTTATGACAGACCGCCAGACAAAACAAGCAAATTTATATTTTTGATACTTAGAAATGTTCTTTCAGCCACTGGAATTTCCTGGGGTAGCAGCTGAACCACTTGTGGTCTTCATGGCAAAGGACATGGTGACTGATGCAAGGCTTTGAATCTAAATTTAATTGGGTTTCTTGGTTTCACTTTAAATTATTCTAAAAAATGTGGAGCCCCAAGGAGCTGCTCTCAATATACAGTATAGAATATTCCTTAAAGGATTATTCTGGATTCAAAACAAGTTAAGCTCAAACAACAGCATTTGTGACATAATATTAATATTTTGATATGTCAAAAATCGAGGTTACAGTGAGGTTTTTGAAATGAAATTCAATGGGGCCAATCCATAAACATTAAAATACTTACTCTTTTCAAAAGTATATTCACAAGACATAAACAATGTGCATGTTAACATGATTTTAGTGTCATAAATCACTTACTAACCTTTTCTGTGTAATGAACTTTTTGTTGATGATATTGACAAACCATAAAACGACTGTAAAAAAGGACCATTTAAACAACTTTACAGCTCAATAATACAGAGTTTTAACAGAAGAATTCACATCTGTCTTTATACCCTCCAACAAACAATAGGCCCCATTCACTTCCATTGTAAGTGCCTCACTGTAACCTCTAGTCTTGCTTTTTTTTTTTTTTTTTTTTTAAGAAAAGGACAGACGAGTTAATTTCATTATTTTTGGTGTAATGAACATTATGGTACAAATGCTGACAACTTTTGAACCCAGAATATTCCTTTAAGCATATTTTACACTGTAAATCTTAGTAAACAAAACAAACTTCAATACAGTTGAAGTTCTTCAATACAAATTGTCTTGTCATGTTTTCTGTGCTCCTAAAATCTTTCTATCATAACCAAAGGTCTTTTATGAAGGCGAAATGACAGATTTATTTCTAGTGTTTATGCATTTCCTATTGAAACATTCATTTGGGGCTTTTTCAAATTTAGCCATTAGCCATTGGTTTATGACACAGTCGTTAACATGATAGATAACTTGTTATTGCTAGTCAGAAGTTGGTGGTATTAGGTGGAGGGAAATTCTGATTCTAGAGAGCATTTGATTGAGTGAGTAAAGTATGTCATCAATTGGTCAGTTAGAGAAAGACTTTTAATAAAGACATTTAAAATGTGTATATTTGCAAAAAGTGAATTTTGTCAACGTTTAGGACTACAATACCATGCAGATCACCTCTAAGCTAACAGGCATAGGTCAAAAGCCTCAAAAATCCTATTTTGATTTCATCAGATCTTTAAAAGTTCACTTGAAAAGCAAAAAAAAAAAACACTGGAGCACAAAAGAAAGAAAGTATTTTCATCTTATCCCACAACTAAGTTGGAATGTAAGGTGAATGGGGTCTGATGCATCCCTGAAAGCACATTCATTTTGAAATACTGTTTTACCATAATTTTTGCAGTTCTCATAATCTTGAATTTCTCCTGACATTTCTTCCATAAACAACCAACCAAAGTCAATGAAAAACTGCTGACTGTGTAATATCTCAGCCAGCATGTAGTCTCCGAGGTCTAATTTCAAACATCAGCCATGTTCACCTGAACACAAACCAAGTCCAGAAGCCCTCCCTACAGACCATAGGTAGCAACTCAGAGATCTAAGTCTTTCTTCTCAGAACCCCAAAGGTGCATAGAATGACGTTCCAACCACTAAACTTGGACACATTTGTTAATGTGTTGCCTGTAAAACCGCTCAGAAAGCATTATGGCAAAAACATTTGCTGTGTAATTTTGCTTAAGTTCCTGTACAGGTCTGGACCTAACCATAACATTTCCAAAAGAGTGTAGTGTACCCAGTCTTGTTTCTCTTCACATGAAATCTAACATTTAAATGGTGTAACGCATTTGTACTGCCTTTCCTGCCAGTAGCTCATACAGAAGGGGATATTTAATTTGGAGCCAAGTCAGACATGTGGTTGCCATCAGATCCCTATTCCCTGCATAAAAGGTGTAGCTGACCCTAAAGATGCATGCCAGCCCTAAAAAAATAGCAGAGCCTAAACGAGGACCACAGACAGCCAAGCAAAATTCTTCAATGCAGATTTCCTGAAATGCATGAAGCTCTGCCCTCACTGTTTTAATCTAGTAATATAAGATGAAAAATGACTATGACAATGTAAGTTTATAACTGGTGGCTGAAATTCTGCATAAACAAATCTCTTTTGCCATTACAACATGCAGGCTAGTGCTGCATGATACAAAGACCAAAGCTTCATCTTAATTGTATGACTAGTATTATTTCTTCTATGGTTCTATCACCGATCTTTGGTCTACTGACATTTAAATGCCTGAAAACAGAAATGTAAGCAGGCATTTCAAAGCGAAAGGGACCGTTCTGACCGAATCTGTTATTTTGCTAAATAAAGGCAGAGTTCAACAAAAATAAACGAACGTAGGTGTGTTGAGAGACGTTTTTAAAAGTTGACATTCTGTTTAACCTGACATGGCATCTAGAAAATGAGGCACTCCTTCACAAGGCACTGAGAAAACAGCGAGAAATGGTGCAACAGTTAAAGACGTCCGTCTATTGCATGTAAAAATAGTGCAGAAAGATGGAAAAACCTGTTCAGTGTGAACAGTCCCTAAGGCTGTGTCCCAATTCATATCCATCCCAAAATTGCAATAAGTATGTTACATATCAGTGTGTGGAAAAAAGAATGCCACCATGATTCAAGGATGATCATTTTTTACTTTTTTCTCTTGGTGGATTTTTTAAATGTGCATCCGAACATGCTTTTTGAGCTAATATTGCCACAATCCTTGAGGAACGAGGAGTCTGTGGTTGTCATTAGAATTTTTCAGTTTAAGAGAAGTCCTTTAAGTCTAACAATTTCCATTTTTCAACCAAAAAGTAAAGTAATAATACATTTTAATTACAGCTCTCAAAATTAAAGCGTTTGTGATTAAAAAGTTTAACATGTTAATTTTCCTTAATCGCGATTATCGCTTTTACCTTTAATACAGCATAAACCAGAAAAAACTTTGGTTAGAAGGGCAGAACCTTTGTGATGTTTCCACTAGGAGTCATTACATTGATGCACAATCACATGTTGCACACACAATGGTGATTCATTGTCAGTAATAAAGTGATGGAGAAAGAAGATGCTATTTGTTATACAAAGCAAGCCTAGATGGAACTTGTGACAGAAATCAAGAATTTTTCAACCTTAGTAAGGTGCTGTTTAATTACCACAGAAACACACCGAGTCTTCACTACCACCAAAACGCAGAATGAGCTATTTTGGTCTGCAAGCGATTGTCGTTAAGCAGTGCTTGACGCTGGCGTTGACCCTCTGATATGAATTATGAACACGGCTTCATGATTACTGTTGCAAAATGGATAGCCACAGTCTGCTGGCTGATTAATATCATGGAGGATGAGAGTTTAAGATATATAATGCCCATTGCAATGAATATGCAACCTATGTTGGGACTGGTTCTTTCAGTTAGTCAATCTCCTACTTAAACTTGGGAAAACATTGAATTTTACTTGAATTGGTGCTATTTTAGTGCATTTCTATCTTTATACTGTGGAAGGTTTTGTTTGGAAAAAGTTAATAAAGCATTATATTGTTACATATTGTTTTGTTTTCGTTCCAAAGAAGGAAATACGTGCTTTTTGACCAGAAAATACCTATATTTAAAGTCAAATTTCAGCACTTTCAAAATCTGCGATTAATCAATTAATTACGAACTGCGAAACATTATGCGATTAATCGACTGAGCACACCAATTTTAAGGCAATGACTGACATAGTAGTATGTCCAGATCCTGCCGCACAGTATAACTACACATTTCTACACTTCTCAACAGCAAAGGGCTTACTTTTAGTGTATACATAGTCGAAGTATGAAAATTGGAAAGCAGCCCAAGACTTCAATAAAGCTGCTGAGGGATATTAATTCAAACTTTTCCCATCTTACAAGTCCCATCTTAAGATCATATAATAGGCCTACTCCATTATGTGCTCATGATGGTTGTTTGTCAGTAGTACCATTAAATGAAATTAATATAACAAAGGTTGTAGTTGCATTCCAACGGTGGTATGAATGTCAGTGGGGGCTGTGTGACTGAAGGCTGTGCCCTTAGGCTGGGTGATAACATGATCCAGATGTGTGTCTGATTGAAACCAAATAGCCTAAGTACATTTCTATGAAAATGTTGAGAAGGATGTGCTTCAAGTACCCTGATCTTCTGCCCCCATCCACTTCTAGGGTCAGGTCAACAGGGCCACAAGTAATCTATGTGAACATGACCAACACACTACCACTGCCCTAATATAAAATTCATTAAGATTTTTAATTTTACAACCTTAAGGAGCTCTATTGTTAATGTGAGTCTGAATTACTTCGATTTAATTAATCAAATGTATGAGCATCTGCAGACTTTTTCTTACTTGCATTCAGTATAAAGCCACAGAAAGTGTGTGGGTGATGTAGCAAGTAACCCTCAGGTGATCCCAGCTCCAAAGCTCCACAAATAGAGCATTATCTCATCTGCAGATCGATCTGATTCTGCAGACCTTTGCAGATCCTCAGAAACATGCTGGATCCATTACGCATGCCCTCTGATTATTGTAGGACACAAAGCATGTGTGCCATTTTTCCCATGGGTGGGTGGGCATTGTTAACATCATCACATGCACAGAGATGCAGTAAAGACAAAATTTACCAAAGTGTTTATGCTAATCAGGTTTGTCAGACCAAAAAGACCAAAGGTTACTGTGGATGACTAAGAAATTTGAAGTAACCAACCAATCAGTTTGTGAGATTGAGTAAATGATGACAGCATTTGTATTATTGGTGCAATCAATCCCTTCAGTGAGATGTCATATATTGTATACACCCATGTTCAACCACAAAATCCAGTGGATTTACTAAGTCCCTTTATAACTGTATTACTACTCCTGAGAGACTGGCTGTTCTCAGTTCTTTTGTAAATCAGGCCAATGACATTAACTAAGTCAATGCATACCAATCAAATGATATTTTGTCATATATTATCTGAGATTTATTCTCTCAATCAAAGCTCATAAAACAGACAGATGGGGAGAGAAAGAATGTTTGTGAGGTGATCAAGGGATAGTTTCACCCCCAAATTCTCTCATCATTTACTCACCCTCTTGCCATTCCAGATGTGTAATACTTTTCTTTCCTCTCCTGAACACAAATAAAGATTTTTAGAAGAATATCTCAGCTCTGTAGGTCCATACAATGCAAGTGAATGGTGGCCAGAACTTTGAAGATCCAAAAAGCTTATAAAGGCAGCATAAAAGTAATCCATACAACGCCAGTGGTTAAATCCATATCTTCAGAACTTATATAATAGGTGTGGGTGAGAAACATATTTAAGTTTCTTTTTTAACTAGAAATTCACCTCCCATCCCTGAGGTGGCAATATGCACAAATAATACGAATCACCTAAACCAAAAGAAGAATGTGAAAGTGAATGTGGATATTTAAAGAAAAAAAAAAGGGCTTAAATATTGATCTGATTCTCACAGATGCCTATTTTATCACTTCTGAAGATATGGTTTAGCCACTGGAGTCATATGGATTACTTTGATGCTGCCTTTACATGCTTTTTGGACCTTCAAAGTCCATGCTACCATTCACTTGCATTCTAAGGACCTACAGAGCTTTGATATTGTTCTAAAAATCGTTTTGGTTCAGAACAAGGAAGAAAGTCATACACATCTGGGATGGCATGAGGGTGAGAAAATGATGAGACTTTTCACTTTTGGGTGAACTATCCCTTTAAAAAGCACTGACTGACTTAGTCATTAAACATTTTAAACCCCCAGAGAGAAAGGAGTGCCGCATGTAAATATACCATTGAATCAATCAAACTCAGATAGCGGAGCCCAAGTTCCTTTTCTCTGTTCTCGCATCAGACAGAGAGCTGACACATTTCAGGCCAAAGAGAGCCTTCAGATGTCAAGAATCTTCACTGACTCAGCTGATAAACGTCTGTCCTGCCATTGAACACTCTATGATTAAACAGGTCTCTGTGTTTTGAGTGTGAATGTGTGTTGTGTCCAGGGTTGTCTCAGGTTTGATAATTCATTTAGTTTTCATTTCACTTTTATTTTGAATGTGTCCTTTTAATTAATCTTCATTTTTGTTAGTTTTACTACATGATTGTTAATTTTAGGTTTTCAATGACTTTAAGTTGTTTTTAGTATATTTAGCTTTTGTTTTAATATTTTAGGGCTGGTAAATATAATGCATTAACTGAAATAATTCAAAGATGTTTAATGTCGTTAACTTTCTCAGAGAAGTTTAATATTATTGCTATCTAGTGGCATTAATGAAAATTCTGCCATAAATTATTCACTGTCATGTTGTTTCAAACCTGTATGACTTACTTTCTTCCAAAACACACCAGAAGATATTTGTTAGAATGACAGCCTCAGTCACCATTCACTTTCATTGTCTATGAAAAAAGAAAAAAAAAAATTATGCAATGAAAGTGAATGATGACTTAGGCTAACATTTTACAAAATCTCCTTTTGTGTTCCACAGGAAAACATAAAAACAAAAAAAATGTATATATAGTTTAACTATCCTTTTAATGAAGGCAAGTTATAAAGTTCAAATTTAACTGTATAATACACTGTGTAGTACTGGGTAATTCATTTGCATTTTTTATAATATTTAATTAGTTTTTAAATCATTTCAGTTTAGTTTCAGGTTTTATAATGATGTCATTATGTGTCCAATTATGTTTTCATTTTTATTCAAATTAACAAAGATTTTTTCATTAAGTTTTAAATTTTAGTTCAAATTAAATATAATGATACTTATATGTGAGTTTATTCATGTCCTATCTACCCATCTCTGCCATACGGATGTAGCAGGTTTACAAAAGCATTTTAAGCAGGGATTGACCTTCTGACCTCCCCCTGAATCTATAGACTATGTTAGCTACCAGCACGCAAAAAGATGAGGTGGCTCGCAGATAACCAGAGTTTGGGGAAACAAGCAGATACTCAAGAGCAGGGTTGAATGGATTTGAACACAAGTCAGCTTTGCTAAATAAAAAGCAGCTGTATTAATGTGCTCATCTGTATGAGGATATAAATCAAATAAAATTGCATGCCAAAACAAACAAACACCCTAAAGATCAGCAGCTCAAAAGTGCTATTATATCCAGGTCGAGACTCCAGATCTTCATATCAAAAGAATAACTAAAAAAATATGTGTCATGCAAGAATGGGGGCTTTTAACTACTGACTTGGCTCTTGTACTGGAAACACTTTCGTGCTGACGAAACATGTAAGCCAAGCATTAAACTGCCTGATCACATTACTTTATTATTGACCTTCCCGCCTATAAACTCAAAATGGGTGTTTATTTTAACTGTGGTATAGTGTAAAACTTACCTGTACAGCTCTAGTCAAGCTATGCTCTATGTAGATGCTACTTAGTTCAAACTCACACATGTAAGCAAACATCCACAGAAACACACAAATTTGATGAGATGCAAACTGATCCTTGGTGCCTAATCTAAAATAATTTCCTTTCGCTCAGATGGTCATCACAGATTGGATAATTCATAAATCATAACCTTAAAGGACAAAAAAAAGTCCTACAGATCACCAGATCTCTATAATTGCAGCACCCAGCATCACATTTATATGGGACTAGGATACCAAGACCACTTGAGCGGTATGATACGCTCCAATCCCTGACACCCTTATGGAAACCATTCACAGAACATCCATACAGCATTAAAACAGAACAAATTCTGATCTCTCCTCATACAGTGCAACAGGTATACACTGCAGCTGTGCCAAACAAATAAATATAACAAACTAAGAAGTCAGTAACTCACCACAAAGAAGTGCCAAAGCTGTTTTCTTAGTGCATGTACTCAAGCTTCTTGGTAAATTTAGTCCAGATCTGGCTGCATCAATATTTTACACAGCCCAAATAGAGTTTACAGCCTGGTAACAGCTAATGAATAAACTCAGCTTTTGGTCTTCACATTCCCATCCAATGACTCCTTAGTTGTGTGTACATTTGTCTCAGTTTGATTTTGCATTACAAGAGTCTGAAGTGAAGAGCTGGCGACTTCCTCTTGAATCATCAGCGTAAAAGTTTCTTTCCCTTTCAGCCGTCTGCAACAAGCAGGAAAAGCTGTCACACAACCCTCACACACAGAATGAGAAAGAGATAGGAAAGGGAGAGAGGGGAAAAAGAGGAACAGCCTTAAATGGGCAGGGTTTAGGAAAGGAAAGAGGAGGGAGAAGGGGTCTTTCCCCTGTTGTTAAGGAAACAGACATGAAAAGCCAACTCTAGACCAATTAACAAAGATTTTCCACACTGAATAATACATGACAGCACTGAGAATTGAAAGAGCCTTTGGGAGAATCGCTGACTGAAAAGGGTGTGTTTGGTTTTAACAAGTGGCAGTCCGTAAGGAACAATGTTGAATGATCAAACCAATACAAAATTGATTTAAATCTTATAATCTCTATTTTTTTCTTTACTGATAATTATGCTTTTGTGCAAAGATGATCGCTCCCTGATACGTTAAAATAGTCTTTGACAACTAACGATGTTTTATAATCTTTCCGATCACCAACCCTTTTTCGATCTACAGATGATTAATATTCACTCAGAGTTCTCACAGTGAAATCAGAAACAATACCTTGACTTTTCTTTAATATCGGTCTGTGCTTACCGAAATTCAAAACACTGCCCCCAGTGGCCATAGCGGTAAATGTTCTGAGTTGAATAGGATCCTGCTGTTTATCTCTGTTTTAAGATCTAACAATTTGGATTGAATTGATATTTTGGCTAAATTTGAAAGTCATTATTCACATTGCTCAAACTGTTGCCATCACAGATGCGTATGACTATCTATCTTCAGCAGAACACAAATGAAGATTTTTAGAAGAAGCATTGTTGGGTCCTTATAATGGATGTACATGGGTGCCAGAACTTTGACAGTCCAAAAGTCCATTTAGGCAGCCTGAAAGTAATCCACATGACACCAGTCGATCAATGAATGTCTTCTGAAGCAAACTGATATGTGTGTAAAAATACTTGGACCAATAGAACTCAAAACCAGAGTGGCAAAACAGAAAACTAGCTATTTAAGCAGAGCAAAAAACTTTTGTGGGTCTAGAAGCATTTGGGTGTCCCTAAAACCAACAAGTAACCATTAAATGAGATGATAAAATGTTTATGGTTTTTCACCAATAAAACAAAGATAGCACAAAGGCTACAACATGAAACAATTTATTTTGAAGTTGCTTATTATATGAATACAAACAAATTATTTTAATTTTATTGCAACATTTTCAGATATTTCCAAATATATAAGTAGTTTGAGAGTGCAGGGAGACTCGATTTCATCATTCAGGGCAAGTTGACTCATGACTTCAACAGAAGCATATACTGTTTCATCAACTAACAACCTTGAAGCTATAAGTCTGACTTTAAAGGTTTATAATTGTTTTTTTTATTATCATATTGTTTTTTTCCCCTTTTTCACCCAATTTGGAATGGCCAATTCCCAATGTGCTTTTAAGTCCTTGTGGTCGCATAGTGACTTGCCTCAATCCAGGTGGCGGAGGATGAATCCCAGCTGCCTCCGCATCTGAGATCGTCAACCCATGCATCTTATCATGTGGCTTGTTGAGCATGTTGCCACAGAGACATAGCACATGTGGATGCGTCACGCCATCCACCACGGCATCTATGCAGGACCACATTATAGTGACCATGAGGAGGTTACCCCATATCACTCTACCCTCACTAGCAACCGGGTCAATTTGGTTGGTTAGGAGAGTCACTCAGCACACCCTGGGATTTGAACTAGCGAACTCCAGGGGTAGTAGCCAGCATCTTTACCACAGAGCTACCCAGGCCCCCAATAGATTTATACGTTTTTGTTAAAAGAAAAACATGTTGAACCTTGAGACGGTTGGGCTACAACAGCAGAAGACCACGTCGGGCAATTTATTAGGACCATAGTGTTTCAAATAAAGTGCTCAGTAGTGTACATAAAACACTACAAGTCCCTTTGGATAAAAACATCAGCCAAATGCATGAATGTTAATGCAATGTAATGTGGATGATCAAACTTACACACAAAATAATCCATTAGAATTGCATTAAAGGCAGGGACCCGAGCCATATCTAGGGACCAGTCTATCATATAGACTAATGGCTCTTTAGACTTGTTTCAGTAAGTAGTCATCCAGAACAGAACCACAGCAACCACTCATAAAATTCTAGCAACCAGATAGAAACACACTTAAAAACATTTAGGACACCTTAGCAACCACATCACAGTGCTGGGGCAACCATCCACAACACCCTAGCATCATGGTGACAAAAATCTAGCTGTTATTATTATATTCTGCCAGATACCTATGTATTATAAAATGATGATAAAGAGGCATTTGCAATTTTGCATTATAAAATTATGACAAATAAGAAAGAGAACATGAAATTTGTCTAATTCAAGCATCTCTCCTCTCTTTGAACTCTGTTCTTCCCACCCCCACTTAAGAGGAAAAATAGTGGACATATTTCTCCCAATATCCTCTTGGTGCTCAAAAAAAACATGGACCAGAGCAGAGGTTTGCAACTTTTGACAGATCCACGGTTTCTGCTGGTTTTATAGGACATCTCCATCTCCTATGTCATTCTTGCCTGGAGCTCCACACAGCTGGCATATTTCCACCTGTTCCATGGGCTGATTTACACTCCAGTGCAGCGGCTCTTCAAAGTCAGTAAGGAGCATAGGGGAGAAAAACGGGAGACAATCCAGCAGAAGGCAAAGGCTGTCAATGTTGGACCAATCTTACATAATGTTGCCTTTTAGCACAGAGGAGTGAACTACAAGAACATTCCTTACACCAAGACTTATCAAATGAGTGGGGTGATGTGCACTTATCAACTGCATGTTTGTCAAAAGCACACCATTAGTTTTGATGATCCACGAATGTGTCCATGTAAAAAAGCTACTGTAATGGGTTGTGGAGACAGAAGGATATCATAGACAAGATTGTGCATGTTCTCTAAGACCATAACTGGTGTGAAATGAGGTGATAAAGCTTACCAGGTGTTTTAGATGATGAGTGTGCATAAAAACAAAGTTGTTCTTGAGTTAACCCTGTTTGAGGTGTGGAATGGAGATCTTTAGATGGTAAGGACTGTTTAAAGCAAATGTAATTATTAGACGTTTTTGATCCATTCTGTTTGTAATAGGCACCATGGAAGGACAATTCAAACAAATGACAGCTATTATGGTGAAACAAGAAAGGAAGATATAGTTACCTCTGCTGGCACATAATATGGTCTTCTTCCAAAGTAGGCCTACAAGTAAACATAAAGTGGGGTTCAAAAGTCCACATTGAACCACACTTTATGTTTACTTATAGGCCTACTTTGGTAGACAGAGTGGAACCTGGAAATAAACACAATTTTAAAATAAAGAAATTATGTTTAGGAAAAAAAAGAACCATTTAAGATACTGCGATAATCCTAGGTCACTAATCATATAAGCAAATTTGTGACTATGACTGTTAATTTCTTTGTATGAAAGGTCAGATTCCCTTGCTTCCATTGAAGCACACAAGATTCTCTATGGAACATTCTCAAATCATGCTGGATAAAACAAACTAGTGGAGGGGGACATACCAAATACTAAGAAATTTTGAAAATCAATGTATATTTTTAAATTAAACTTTTCATTGATATGCTGGTAATATAATTTGTAAAGGAAAAAACTGTATTAAATTAGACAGATGCAACAGAACAGATTTTCAACCCTACTGTACGTTCCTATATCGTCCCTTTTCTGTTTCCCACCTTTCCTGATCCACGATTCATAATGGAAGACTGTTTTCGTTTTCCAGTCTCCAGTGTGTTCACTCACATCGGCATATGTTCTTAGCAGATATTTTGGCATTTAACGTATTACATGTGTAAACATTGGCCTTCATATTGCTGATACTTTAGAGCAGTGGTACTCAACTGGCATTGCTTTAGGTCCCAGATTTTACATTGGACATCAAGTGGCAATCTAACACAGTAAAAAACATAACCAGAATTTAATGTTGCCTGGGTTATTTTATCTTGTATAGTTTTATTCATGGTTTTCACATATAAGTGCTTGTAATTAGTCTTTCTAAAAAAACACTTGCTTTGTTGGTGCATAAATGTTCGCTCCAGGTGTGCACAGCTTCATATGAATCCATTGTTTCTATTAAAATGTTAATCGCGGCAGAAATTTGGACAGAAAATTCTTGTTAACTTAAAATGGTTGAATTTCCTACATCTGGAATGCTTGTATTTGTAGTTTCACAGTGCTTCTTATGGAGACCGGAACTAAAACAGTCCAGCCGCTTAAGATTAGAATCTTAATGGCAGAGCCCAGAGGTTATTTAGGAGCCAACCGCTAATCTGATAATTGACTGAGATAATTGCAGCTATGAAGAATCAATTGCCATTTCAGATGCTGAAATAGGAGCAAGCGTCAATAATAGAAAATTGCCCAATTCTACTGCATAAAAACGCCATGTGTTGAGATGAATGCCATGGATTCCTGGAAGCAGTTTAACTTGGCTCTGCTGAATCAAGAAAATATGAGAATTTCAGAACCAAAATACTTACTTCCAGGCATTCACATTGACACTGGCATTTATAAAAATAGAATATGGGTGTGGAGAAAAATGTTGTTTTGATTCACAAATATGTGCCGGATAATTCCTGGCACCTCTTACCTACATATTAATCTCACTGATGCCTTAGGACAAATCACATTTCCCCATAGGCAAAGCCTACAACCTCTTACATGGTCAATATACAAACAAATATGCATGGAGTTGCTTTCCCACTACTGTCACTATGAGAAACTGCCACACCCAATCACAAATAGACCTTGTTTACAGCAGTGATATTTTTGTTCAACAAAACCTGAAACAAAGTGAAAACATTTTCGTTAATTGGAACATAATTGGAAAAAACTAACTGAAATTAAATAACATTTCTTTTACACTAAATACAACAGTGATATCTAAAACAGCCATTGCGTGAAAACTGATGAAAACAACAAAATTGAATGGACAAATCAAACATAAACAAAAAATACAAATAAATATATAAATAATGATAATAACCCTTGTTTATAGTTATCATATCGTTCTTAACAACCGTGAGACAAAATAGTTGATGGTTCTACAGTAACACTGAGACTATGGAGACTGTTTAACACTCCACACTGACTTTCTCTGTTTTCTGATGTTTTTGATAAGTGCAATGGAGCATGGAGGGTTCTGGCATGCCCATTGGCTAACTTCTGTCGGGGAACACAAGCAGTATGAGGTCTGTTTGGTATTAGATGGGAGGATTAGACAGGAAATGGCTCAGGGGAGACTGACGTCGTCCCTCCATGGTCGGCACCAGTCCCGGAACCCCGAGCCTGGACCAGTACAAGGCCACAGTGTCCTTCCCTGTCTTAAGGGAGGGGGAAAAAGGGTGGATGAGGTTTAAACCAGAGCAAGTGGGACTAAAAGGCTGGGAGGGGTGATGGCTGGTGGGATTACATAAGGAGTTCAACACCCCAGCAGCCAAGCATCTTTTAGCCCTTCCCCTATACTTAATAGCTTTATAGCATAGACCAAGTCACATAGCTTCTGAAAGATCTCGGGTACTTTCACAAAACTCCTTGGTTTACTTCCTCTCTGATTGTAGAGAGATCATGGTGGTCTGAAGAATTTCATATTCTTGAGGCTTTTATTATTTGCAGCTAGATATACTTTAGAGACTTTAAGCTCAGGTAAAACAAAATTGGTGAGGCTTTGTGGGAATAAACAAGATAAATGTGGTAGCATTACGAAAAAGTAGATTTTAATTTAAGAAGTGGTGATTGCCTGTACAAAATTTGCCAGCACAATGCTAGGGTGTTGTGGATGGTTGCCAGGGTCTTGCTGTATGGTTGCTATGTTGTTCTGGGTGGTTGCTAGGGCTTTGTTAAGTGGTTGTTGGGCTGTTATGGGGGGTTGCTTACAGCCCAAAATCCCAAGTCTCTTTGATATTCTGGTTCTCAGATATGGCTCATAATACACGTAATACACAAACATTATAACCACTAACAGGTGATTAATGTGGATCATCTCCTAACAGGGCCATGTGTCATAGGCTGAGTAGATTAGATGGTAAGCGAACAATCAGTTCTCATAGTCCACGTGTTGAATGCAGGAGAGATGGGTAGGGGGTAAGACCTGAGTGACTTTGACAAGGACAAAATTGTTATGGCTAGACGACTGGGTCAGAGCATCTCTGAAACAGCAAGGCTTGTGGGGTGCTCCCGGTCAGCAGTGGTAAGTAAGTAATGACAGTGGTCCAAGGAGGAACAAACCACAATCCGGCAACAGGGTGTCCAAGGCTCATCGATTCGCGAGAGCAACAAAATCTATCCTGTCTGGTCCGTAATGACAGAAGGTCTACTGTGGCACAAGTCACAAAAATTTGTAATGATGTTATGGGAGGAATGTGTCACAACACACAGTGCATCAGACCCTGCTCTGTATGAAGCCGTGTAGCCACAGACCTGTCAGAGTGCCCATGAGGATCCCTGTCCACTGTCGAAAGCACCTACAATGGGAACGCGAGTGTCAGAACTGGACCTGGGAGCAGTGGAAGAAGGTCGCCTGGTTTTATGAGTCCCATTTTCTTTTACATCACGTGGATGGCCATGTACATGTGCAGCATTTACCTGGGTAAGTAATGGCACCAGAATACACTGTGGGAAGACGACAAGCCGGTGGAGTGAGTGTGATGCACTGGGTAATGCTCTGCTGGGAAACCTGGGTCCAGCCATTCATGTGGATGTCAATTTGACACGTATTACATACCTAAACATCATTGCAAACCAGGTAAACCCCTTCATGATAATGGTATTCCCTGATATCAGTGGCCTCTTTCAGCAGGATAATGTGCTCTGCCACACTGCACACATTGTTCAGGAATGGTTTGAGGAACATGATGAAGAGTTCAAGGTGTTGCTCTTGCCTCCAAATTCCCCAGATATCAATCTGATTGAGCAGCTGTGGGATGTGCTGGACCAACAATTCTGATCAATGGAGAATCCACCTTGTAACTTACAGGACTTGAAGGATCTGCTGCTAATGTCTTGGTGCCAGATACCACAGGATACCTTCAGGGGTCTTGTAGAGTCCATGCCTCGACAGGTCGGAACTTTTTTGGCGGCATGCTGAGGACCAACAGCATAATAGCAGAAATGGCCATAATGTTTTGGCTCATCAGTGTCTGATGAAGTCTTCAATGCAAGTTTTTTAAGTCTTATCTCTTAGAAAAGTATAAGCACACCTCTCCTCAACAAGTTATACGATTTGAGGTTTCATTATCGATGTTTCTATCCAAGTTACAATTTAATTTATGACAAAAATAGAATATCAAAAAAGCTATTTGCAAATAGTTGCGTTTCCATCCCATTCAGAGCAGAAAATGCCACTTATGGTAAAATCTACCAAAAAAAAAAAAGATGTTAAACAAAAGTTCTAGCCAGTTAAGAAGCCACCGTGGCTCTTTTGTTTTATGTAATACATTGTTTGTGGTTTGGAGCATACAGACAAAACGATCTCACAAACCTCACATTCGCTTAGGGTTCCAAACTTTTTGATACTCGAATACAGGATTTTGAGTGCTTCAATATGGGATGGGGGGGTCCCCCGTTTGCCGTTTGACCAGGGGGGCTATGCAATGATACTGACTGAATTATGCAAATTATGTATTCACATGTCTTGATAAGGGCAAAATCACAAGACTTTTTTATTTATTTTTTATTTATCTATATTCCTATAAAAATTATATATGAATACACTGAATACCAGTGTGTTCCCATTGTAGTTTATGTGCATGTTTTCTTATTGATAAAAAAAATAAATTAAAAAAAAAATAAATATATATATATATATATATATATACACACACACACACACACACGTTTTTTGTGGGCATATACACATCTTGGTGTTTTCATCTAGCATTTTTTATGCAATGTTTCAAACTTTGCATAAAAATATGTGGAAGGAAACCCAGCTATTCATGTCCATAGCACAAATGGTACGGGACAAGTTACTTGCTGAAGTGTAATACTTAGGGTTAGGAGTTTGTTCAAATTCCCAACCCTAAGTAGAAATAATAGTTTTAACACGAATTCAATTGTTTGATACACAAGGCCATCTCTTTGGGTTCGAGCTGTTGAACATGTTGATTGACAATCACAAAATTAATAAAATCATAATATAATATGATTAATAATCATAAATAACCAACAACTGCACTTAAGATCCTTCCCTATAATTTCACACCACAAAATACAAATCACTTACACAGGAAAACATGATTTAAAATCTAGATAAAGCAATGTTCCCTTAAGAGTGCTTAAATGCAAAATTTCACAACCCCAAGATGTTTTCTGTTATCCATTTTAAAAATAAATAAATAAATAAATAAATAAATAAAACAGTTAAACATGACAGCGAACAATAAACTGGCAAAGAAAGAGGGGAAACACAAGGAATAAGTAGGGAGTGCAATCAGAGTGAAGCAGGTGGAACAAGTGAGTAAATCTTTGCCGTGATCAGTGAAATGCTGATCAATCATGAAGGCTCCACCTGCGAGATGCGAGGGAGGGAAATAACAACCAACATGAGCCAGCACAAATCAGAACTGTGACAAGAAATGCTGCTGTGTGTTGTTGGCCAGTTCTCCAGTCAGCCTTTAGGCTCCAGCTGTAGCACGGCCTGTATGGAATGCTGCACTTAATGGGGCTCTGATATCGCAAACACACAAGGCTAAAGCAGTAATTAAACCAGCAGTGAAGGAAAGGCTGTTGAGGGGGTATTGACAGACTGCAGCCTTTAGAAATTAATCATTAACATACACTTTTTTTTTGTAGTTTACCACCTCACACCAATAAAAACAATGTTTTACATCAAATTTAACAGTAACATATACTAAAAAAATAAAACTTCAAAAAAAGTTATATTCTAAACTATAATGTAAACTACTAAATAAAATAACAATATACAGAGTGACTATTTGCCCAAGGTGTACATTTGCACTCCAATAGTCTGGTGGAAAAACAGAAACTTAAGACAAACTTCACCCCTTGTGTCCTTGTAGTGGCATGGGGTGTAACGACAGTGTCGTTTATTTGTGCGGATAAACAGGTTCCAATTCGAACAATTTTGACCAACTTTTTTCCATCATGTTTCCTGTGTCCACTCTTAATATTTATTTTAACACTACTTATAATAATGAATAAAAAATAATGTAAAGGTTGATTTCCTTGCAGTGATTTGGTGAAGGTCGGGAGTTGAGAGAAAGGTTTGATCTGGGCAAAATTAAAAAAATTTTAACCAGTTTTACTATAGTAATATTGTAGGAAACATATTTGTTTTTTTTGCCGGAAGCCAACATTTTAATCCAGTTAACCGTGTTACTACAGTAACCATGTTTAGTTTTTGGTTTCTATGATTTAACTACAAAATACCATGGTGATACTATGGTTACTGTAGTAAAACCAAGGTAACATTTTGGTTTGGGTTAGGTTTAAGGGTATCGGTTGGTGTAGGATGTCTGTGGATCTACATTAGGGGTGCAAATAGCATCTAACACCATTTGCACTTATTTGCACTTTAGTGCAAAAAGCCACTGCCAAAATAAAAATGTAATTGAACTAAATAAAATATATAAATATCAAATAAATAGATTAATTTGTTTTTAGGTTTTGAAACACAGTATATTATCAAATTTGAAACCTTTAAACCAGTCTTCATTAAACATAAAAATGCCACTAGACAGCGATGACACTAGATGGCCATGAGACATTTAACAGCATTAAACATATTTAAATGATATAATTCAGGGCTTTGTCAGCCCTATTAAAATTATTAATTTAAATAGATTCATTAAAATATTAAAATCATTATTAAAATAAATAAAATAAAACATATACTGAAAAACAAAACTGAAACTAGAAAAACCAAACACTACACTAAACATTACATTTATAGTGTACTAAAAAAAGAACAAAAAGTTAAGAAATTGAAAGGACATTTTAAAGATAACAAAATAAAATAATTCTAAACTCTTAAGTTTCGTTTCTCTCTATAAGTGATGGGTGTCATGGGGAAACATCAACTAGGCTTCCATTGGTAATGAATGTTGACACAACATATTAACTTTGTTAGTCTCAAGAGACAGAGGGCTAATAGATATGTGAGCCTTCAGTAGCAAGCCATGTGATTATGTTCTCTGAAGATCTTGTGATAGGCTGGTGACATGTGGACCTGATAATAAAGCTGTCTTTCTGTCTTACAAGTCCTTGTGACATTTTAGAAACGAATGTGTCTAATGTGATTAAATAGAGTTGCTGTAAAAGAACTTCTTGAGAGTTTAAATCATCTGGTATCTTGAGAAGAAATTTTTAGGACAGAATGGAAAGCAATGAAATACTAGATAAAAGAATGGTTCCCAACAGGTTTGATTTAAGATTCAGATTTTACATCGCCCATCAAGTGGTGATCCACGATTGTTTATTGTAAAAAGTAACCATAAATGTCCTTAAAATCTAATTGTTTTCATGTCATACAATCTGCCCCTGTCCATATCAATCTATCTATAGGTCTATTTTAGCTAGCTATTTTGGCATCAACAACTTAAGATATGGGAAGCACTTTCTCCTTCTTTTTGAAAATTTATAACATTTATTTTGCTATCCTGCTTGATTATATGGTTAGTTGCATATAAAAAAGTAATTTTAAATCTTTCTCAGTAACAAAATGTTTAGTCGGTCTCAATGCACAAACCTGCATCAACTTTAAATGTTTGAAAATACTTAATAATTGCACAGTGGTGGCCAAAAATATTGGAACCCTTGGTAAATATGAGCAAAGAATGCTTTGAAAACAATCTGTATTGTTTATCGAACCTTTAATTGAAGTAAAACAATTGAAACAGGGTATCACATAATTAAATAATTATTTTCTCCAAAACACATTGGCCATAATTATTGTCACCCTTTTATTCACTTTATTACTTTTTGCAACCTCCCTTTGCCAAGATAGTCTTCTCTTATAATGTCAAAATAGAGCTGAAAAGGGATCTGAGACCATTCCTTCATACATAATCTCTAAAGATCCTTCATATTCAGAGGTTCATGTTGATGGGCTCTCCTCTTCAGTTCACCACATAGGTTTTCTATGGGATTCAGGTCAGGGGACTGGGATGGCCATGGTAGAACCTTGATTTATTGGTCAGTAGTGAAGAAGACAGTAGTGATGGTTCAGAATGTTTCTCCTTCCCCTCACGTCACCATCATTGGCACAGTGCTGTCGGTTGTCGAGAAATTAATCTACCTCGGCTCAACCTTGACAGCAAACAACAGCCTTGATGCTGAATTGAATACCAGGATCGGTCGTGCCTCAACAACCTTTGGGCGGCTTCAGTCTCGTGTCTGGAACAACAGTCACCTTTCTCTCAAAGTAAAGGTGCGCGTATATGAGTCCTGTGTGCTCTCTGTTCTGCTATATGGAAGCGAAACTTGGCCTACATACCGGTGGCAGGAGCACAAGCTCAATGCTTTTCACTTCCGTTGCCTACGACAGATCCTTAGCCTGTCATGGCAGGATCGGGTCCCAAATACCACCGTGCTGAAGCTCAATAACAGCAGTGACATGTACACCACGCTCCGGAGGAGGCGTCTCAGATGGATTGGCCATGTACGTCGTATGCCAGATGAACGCCTCCCAAAGTCCATCTTCCATGG
Organism: Xyrauchen texanus; assembly: GCF_025860055.1. Lineage (NCBI taxonomy): Eukaryota > Metazoa > Chordata > Actinopteri > Cypriniformes > Catostomidae > Xyrauchen > Xyrauchen texanus. The sequence continues at coordinate 13,067,228 of NC_068290.1, read as the reverse complement.
GGAGTTAGCTGTGGGACACTGCCCTCGTGGTCGACCCAAGCTCTGCTTTAAGGATGTTGTCAAGCGAGACATGAATGTCTTTAAGATCAACCCTGATCGATGGCATCACCTTGCAGAAGACAGGGCAGCTTGGCGGTCTGCGCTGACACAGGGCACGACTCTGTCCTGTCATGCTTACACCAGCTTTTGCTTAGAAAGACAGCATGTTAGACACCGTTCAGATCAGCGCTTGCGCTGCAAAAGGCCTTGATGATGATGAACCATTTTTGTGTTGATTTTGATGTTTGTTTTGGATCATTGTTCTGCTTGAAGATCTCAAGGACCCATTGTATGCTTCCTGGCAGAGGCAGCCAGGTTTTGATTTTGTATCTGTTGGTATTTGATAGATGTTGAGGACCTCTGGCAGAAAAACAGCCCAACAACATTAAAGATCCAGCACCACAATTAATCGTGGGCATTGGGTACTTCATCTCTGTGTTCGCCAAACCATCTCTGGTGTTTGCTGCCAAAAATCTCTGTTTCATCGGACCATAGCACCCAGGTGCACTAAAAAAATTAAAATATGAATGGGAATATATTTCAGATATATTTTACTCATAAGAATTTTTAGGGGTGCCAATAATTGTGGCCAATGTGTTTGAGAAAAAATTTATTTACTAATGAGATATTTCTCCACTTTCAATTGTTTTACTTCAATTAAAGTTTAGATTTTTGTGCATTTTTTAAAAATCAAAAAGGACAAACAATTCAGATTATTTTTTCTTTGCTCATATTTACCAAGGGTGCCAATATTTTTGGCCACCACTGTATAAACCCCTGTTGTCGGGGACAATAGGACTTTGACAACAAAACAAATTCAGGCAAACCACATGAAAAGCCCACAGCCTTTGCATTAGTGACCAGATTTAACCTTCCATTAAAATATGTTCATATGTCTCAAGGCAAAACAAATAGTTTCAACCATGCAAACAGCATATAAAAAGTGGGTAAAATTCAATAAATTCCTCAATCTAAAACATGTGGAGAAATGCAGGCAAATCAAACATCATTGTGCCAAAAAATCGACACCAGATGATTTTATTTGCAGCAAAATAACATACCATGAATATAAAATAAGTACCACCAACAACAAACAGGATGTTCCTATACATAATTGCCTTCTCAAACAGGCCTAAGGGCAGAATTAATTGTTGTGTAGAACTGGAGACAGTTGACCGGTCTATGATACTGCACTGTTAGGAAGTTATAGGACCCAGAGTAAACCTTCCCAAAATGCCACAGTTGGGAGTCACTAAGTCTCTTCCCCCTTCTCAGGCAGAAACACCATCCGTTTGTGGATGCCTTGTGGTGTTCTGGGCTGTGATATGGTTAACGAGTAAACAAGTTGGTCTGCCAAACAGAAACTAGTCCAAGTCTATTTTAAATGTCTAGTTAATGCTGGATCTTGCAGACAAAAACCCCAAATGCTACCTAAAGGAAGTGACACAGTTAACACAGTCACTTCACAGGAACAATTGTTGCACAAGTTCTGCAACCCCAATTCCGAAAAGGTTGGGACAGTAAATGCTAATAAAAACAAAATGGAGTGATTTGTAAATTATTTCCACCATTTGCTATATTGAAAGCACTAAAACTATACATTATATGAGGTTTTACCTTGTGAATTTCATTTTTGTGTATGTTTTTTTATGTACAATAATTTCAAATCAGATGATTGCAACATGCTCCATAAAAGATGAGATGGGGCAATTTAAGACTTCTAACAACCTGACGAGTTGAAATAAGGCAATGTGAAACAGGCCATAGTGCTTTCAATATAGCAAAGTGTGAATATAATAAAAAAATCACTCCTTTTTGTTTTTATTAGCATTTTTCATACTGTCCCAACTTTTTGTAGACTAATACAGTATATTCAGCTTCTAGCTTTATCAGGACGGCCATTCAAACTCATTACAGCTTGTATTGTTGCAGTTTTATATCAGTTTAATAGGCTGCATTATGAAGCCCATTCTCAGGAAACTGTGTCATTTGTGCCAGAAAATATCAGGAAAAACAAACGAACACTTAAAATGTTTTTGTTCCATTATTTATTTGAAAAGGTTACTGGGGAATTTTCAAGACAGGCCAAAAGTAACAGGGCTCTAAAGGGGCATTCACATGACTTGCGTCAGCGCTGCAGAATACATTGAAGACTATGGAGTGAAGCATCAATGTTGCCCAAGGCACTGCATTGCTCTTGTTTGAAGCATTGTAACGCAGCATTGAAAGTTCAAACAATTTCAACTTTGACCTCCGTTTCCACTGACCTTTAGAAAGGTCAGCATATGGTTACCTGACAATTTGCTTGAATGCAATACTCTGTCTTTAAATCAGAGGTCCAACTTTACACCAAAGTATTTTAAAATATTTTTGCCTCTCTAATAATGCCTTTTAGAGTACAAAGCAACAAGAAAAATTAAATGTCTCATCATTTATTTTTATTAAATATTTACATGGCCATTTCCGAGCATCCAGAGACCGAAGTTATTAAACTTACTAAATTCACAAATGAACATGAAAGACCTTAAAGGGGTAGTTCAACCAAAAATGAAAATTCTCTCATCATTTCACCCTCATGCCATCCCAGATGTGTATTACTTTCTCTCTTCTGCTGAACTCAAACAAATATTTTTTTAAGAATATTTCAGCACTGTAGGTCCATTTAATGCAAGTGAATGGTGACCAGACATTTCAAGCTCCAAAAATCAAATAAAGGCAGCCTAAAAGTAATAAATATTATTTCAGTGTTTAAATATATATCTTCAGAAAATCTATATAATAGGTGTGGGTGAGAAACAAATAAGTTTAAATCCTTTTTTCCTAAAAACCTTTGAAAGTGGAGGTTTATAGTAAAAAAAAAATTACTTAAATATTTATTGGTTTCTCACCCAAAGTGATTGAATTTGTTGGAGTTGTATGGATTAATTTTGTATCGATAGAAAGTTTTGGCCACCATTCACTTGCATTGTATGGACCTACAGAGATAAGATATTTTCCTAAAAATCCAATAAAGGCAGCCTTAAGTCATACACATCTGCAGGGGCAAATCTCATGTAACCATGGTTTTCTTGCATAATAAATTTTTGATTAAGCTGATTTTTTGTAAGCCTATATTATATGTGTTAATTGACAATTAAATGTGTAACAGGATTGAACAGAAGTGAAGGACAAAGCCAAAATCTAAATTTTCCATGAAAGCTTTTTGAAAACCAAATGACTGACAAATTGACAGAAGCATAGTGACTTTGATTGAAATGTCAGCAATTTTTATGACGAGGAATAAATATGGCAGCCATGTCAATTTTAATAGGGCTTCATTCTACATGTCCCTTTTCAACCCCAAATTTGAATGATCACCCCCATGGGACCAAGCCTGTCTTGCTGAAGTCAAATTTACATCACCAATCACCCTCAACCTCCATGCTCTGCTGCACTGCTTCCTGGTTCCTCTGTCCTCCCAATGGAAGGGTCTTACAGACATCCTCACTGTAAAAACAAACAATACTTTCCTTTATGCCGTAGTGCACTGTATACACAAAGAGATATACTTGCTGTCTGACTCCTGTCACCCAATGATCTTTTTTACAGATGTTGAATGTAATTAGTTACCAGGCGGGTTCTATTCTCTTTTATTAAATCTCATTTCTCATGATGTGGTGAGGCATATTCTTGGAGCACAGAAAGTATGATAAGGTTACAAGTGAGATCTGTGGCCAATACTCTCCCATTTCAATTTAAATTCCACAGAGTAAATCCCCTAAATTATCATTCTCTCTTTGTGTGCAGAATACTGGAATGACTCATACTACCCCGAACTTACAGTGATACAGTGACAAACATAGCAATGTTTTGGTTTCTCTTTTGTCAGCTGTAAACTATATTCATGGTTTACATCAGTTTAACAGTTTAAAGATGAAGTGTGTGACTTTTTCAATGTTAAAATACTTTCTCCTTTCGGTTTGTTGGTGTTTATATGGCAAAAATTACAATCTGACTGCTCAAATAAATAATTAAATGTACATTAATTATTGATTTGTGTTTAAATTATTTTGTTAGCTAGTAGAGATTGCAGAGTGATTCTGGAAATGTAAGCGTAGCCCAAGTCTAGCGGGAAGACTCTGTACATCATCACGCCATTATCTAGGTAGCTCTGAGCCAATTATGTATCAGCCATTGCTTTCTAAGTCTGCTTTCAATCTATCACATTGCCTCCTATCTCCAGCAGGATCTGACGTTCGAGTATCAATTTTATCAGATATATAATATAATTAAATTAATTTGTTAAATAAAACCAGTGGACAAAAAATACAAAAAGTCCAGGAGGAACAAGACTCAAAAAATTATGGTTAACATGTTTATCTCCTTTAAAATATACATATACAATATACATGAATAATGCATGTATGAGAGCATATGAATACAAGGCACTAACCTTTCAACAATCAACACAATAACAAACAGTGCAACACAAAAATCTTAATAGAATTATATTCTGAGAAGAGGAACATTTAACTTTTGAATGCACTGTATTTCATAATTGAGAAACAAGCCACCTTGTAGCAATCAATCACTGCATTTAAGGAACATGAATTCAACTGGCTTAACTGTTTATCTCTTCCTTTAAAACAGTGGGGTGGAGGGGAGAACGGCTGAAGTCTTAAACATTAATACAGGTTAGCACTGGATTTTATTGATTACATGACATTCCACATTATGGAAAAACTCAAAATATACCAGTGACATATACACTGATCAGCCACAACATTGAAACCACCTGCCTAATATTGTGTAGCTCCCCATCGTGCCACAAAAACAGCACCAACCCCATGCTATTCTTCTCACCACAATTGTACAGAGTGGTTATCTGAGTTACAGTAGACTTTGTTAGTTTGAACCAGTCTGGCCATTCTCTGTTGACCTCTCTCATCAATGCATTTCCGTCCACAGAACTGCCGCTTACTGGATGTTTTTTTAATTTTTTTGGCACCATTCTGAGTAAATTCTACGCATTGTTGTGTGTGAAAATCCCAGGAAATACTCAAACCAGCCCATCTGGCACCAACAATCATGCCACGGTCCAAATCACTGAGATCACAGTTTTTTTCCCCATTCTGATGGTTGGTGTGAACATTAACTGAACCTCCCGACCAGTTTATGCATGATTTTATGCACTTCTGCCACATGATTGGCTGTTCCCCTTCTGTCGCTCTCGCCACGTTGTGTCAGAGAAGCGACACTAGGGGTCTCTCTTGAGCGCCGATATTCACCTCTGACCTATTGAAAAGGGCCAATGAGAGTTGGCAGTCAGTATTTGCATACCCCGCCCCCGCATACGGGTATTTAAGTGGGGCAAATACGGAAGTTTAGTCAGGATTTTTCTGAGGAGCCAGAAATGGTCCGGCCACAACAGTGGCTCGGTTCAGCGACATGGCGGAGGAAAGACACAACGTGTCGTTCCCTCCCTCGGGGAACGGAGGTTACATACGTAACCAAACGTTCCCCTTCTGTCGCTCTCTCCACGTTGTGTCGGAGAAGCGATACTAGGGGACCCATTCCAATCTTGCCATGTGCTGAACCGTGTACGTGAACTGCCGATACAGAGGCGGGCAGGGATTCATCCAGTGCCGCGCATCGTCTGTACCTGGCTGCACGTACCCTTCCCCAATGCCCCATACGAACATCGGGATCCTTCTAGTTACCCTGAGAGGGGAACAAGGCGATGTTTGCCAACATGGGAACGGGCCAGCCTGGCTGGGCCTCTTTTCTCTCTATGTTTCTCGCATAGAGCAATCACGGCCGGGGCCCTTACACGCATATAGGGAAGGGGGTCTTACCCAGACCCTGCGGAGACCACACCTGCCCTTTTTCTTGGGGAGGAAAAGTGGTAGACACGTCACACGGCCGTCTTAGGGCTCGTGTGGAAAGTATGGTGCGGTGGTAGATCCAGCCTCGAAAGGGGGGAGTTGCTACAGCACGGCGACCGGGCAGCTGTAACTGCCTAAGGGAGACACGGGGGTCCGCTCGTAAGGGGACAGAACCGTGGAAATACACACAGGGGGAGTCCGAGCAGGAGGCCTTACCTGTGGAGCACCTATACCAGTACAGGGTAGCCATCAGGGTACCCGCAGTGGCTTGGGTCGGCGAGTTCCTCCGCTGAACCGCGGACCCGGAGGGCTGGGGAGGAATCGACCAGGGTCCCGACTCGGAGTGGGGCGCCCTGGGAAAAAAGGCGCACTACTTAACCTTGACATCAGGAAAAGGGCGTTGGGCGCAAGCGATCCACCCGGCCAGTCAGTCTACGTGTTACCGAGTTCTACGGGCTCGGACCTGACAAAACACGAGACGCAACCGACTCAACGCGGAGGTTGTAAAACCTCGCGAAGGTGTTGGGTGTTGCCCAACCCGCGGCTCTACAGATGTCTGCTAGGGAGGTGCCCTTGGCCAGTGCCCACGAGGACGCAACACCCCTTGTTGAGTGAGCTCGGACCCGTAAGGGTAGGGGCACAGCCTGGGTGTGATAAGCCAGTGTGATGGCGTCGACAACCCATTGAACCCATTCCATCAAATGGAAAACAAGATAAAAATACTTACCTTGAAAATCTTTTTTTGCATTGTAGATGAAAAAGGTAGACTTGCCTTGTTATCTGAGGTAGTTCATAGGGTGTGAATTAATGAGTTTTTGCATTTTTTGTTTGTAGGAGACTTCTGTTGGGTGTCCTTCCTCATCAGAAATGGAGGGTACCTTTCAGTGGTACAGGAGTGTTCTTTTGACATTACATGTTCAGTGCTGCACCAGCTGAAAAAAGCTTAAAGTTGTAAATTTCTTAAATATATTCATGCCATCCTATGCTAACATTAAATGTTAAACTGTTGTATTGCTAAAACATGTATTTTATAAAATGACCTGGTGCTTAGTAAATAACAAAAAAACTATTTCAGGTCTTTCACCACATACAAAATATTATACTATTAAAATGACTAAGCATGTTAGTGTCATTTCTAACTAAATCAAAGAATCTGTTCTTGACACTCACTAAGTCATTTTAATAGTGTTGAGCCAACCAGGTTTTGCATAAATCAGACTATTGTTTTGCTTAGCACTAAGTTTGGTCACATCGACTCTGTGAGACAGAGACAGGCAAAAAAGACATGTTGTCAGTTTAAGTTAGTAGATCAGGGGTTTTAAAAATCTAATTTAATTCTGCAAGACAATAGTAAAGCAAATTGGAAAGAATAGGCTACTAACCAGTCTCTAGCAGGCCATGCTATTCACACTGGTCTTCAAAAGTTAATTTGTGATCACTTCCTTATATCAAAAATCAAGTGTGCGTTATGTAACGAGCCGTTAAAGTTTTTTACGTCTGAAACCTCCATCGGTTTTTACTATACAGGTTACGTTTTTGTTCACCTGACAAAGCAAAATCAAAACATTCTGATTTTAAAACAATCAGTAATGACACTGAACTCTGCACACTACTTACCATAACAAACTTTTGATTTTTCGGTTCCCTCAGGTGTTGTTTGTCTCCTGCGCATGTGTATGATAAATGACGACGCAAGTGTGACCAAATGGAAATTGATCTAAAAATTCTTTGAAAATAATTAACAATAAAAAAGGCACTTTATAACATTATATTGAGATAATACCTTTTACAATCGGAAATCGACTAATTTTGAGTTTTGTAGAGCCTTATTGGCTAATTGCGAAATGATAATGTATTTTAAAATATATATTTCTTTATTTACTTATTTATAATTTATATTTCACTTCAGCTTCACATGTTGATTTCTTTCAAATTAAACTGGATAATAACCATGGATATAAGTAATTATAAATGTATATGAATTAAATATATATTGTCCAATAAATAAGCAATGTTTTTTTTTGTGTTTTATTTGTTTATTTATTTTTTGTGGTCAATCTGCATGGGAAAAATAGTCTAATCAGCAAATAAAAAATAGTAGGCTACTTCAGCTCAGTTGTTTATTCAATAGAAACACAAATTATTATGTTAAAAATTGTGAATTTTGAGAATGTTCACCAAAGACATTGAAAGAGCACCATACATTTGCATTGAGCTTACATTTCACCAGTTTCAAAAAATATTCACTTGATATTACTTAGTGTGAAAAACCTTTTTATGGTCTAAAGAGCCTTTTGGCACTACAAAGAACCTTTTGTGGAATGGTAAGGTTCCACAGATGTAAAGGTTCTTCATGGAATCATACACTCCGACAAAGAACCATTTAAGGACCTTTATTTTTAACCTGGATGACCGGTGAAATAATCAATATCCCAGGATGTGCGGTCATTACTTAGAAAGGAGTGGTGGTGGTGTACTGGGCTAAAGCACATAACTGTTAATCAGAAGGTTGCTGGTTCGATCCCCGCAGCCACTATCATTGTGTCCTTGAGCAAGGCACTAAACTCCAGGTTGCTCCGGGGGGATTGTCCCTGTAATAAATGCACTGTAAGTCGCTTTGTATAAAAGCATCTCCCAAATGCATAATGTAAATGTATATCGAGTATTCCAGAGATTTGTGTAATTAGCAGATTTAATGAACATTAGGTTTTAGGTGTTGCCTTTAGGGACAGAATTTAGGTGCAGAATGTAGTTTTCACTCCCATAAACAACTAAATTATGTGTCTACAGAATGAGATTAAACACTATAGAAGGGGAGCGACAACTTTTTTAGCTGCAGTGTGTACATGACCACTCTGTAGAATATTCTTTCAATTTAATTTTGGCTAAACACTGATTGCTTCTAAATGTAGTCTTTTTCACAACTACCAATCACTGCGCTGCACAGCATAAAATAAATTACAGCCTGCAGAATCAAGAAGTCTCTTATTTTGTGGCATGTGACAAATATGCATTGCTCAAATAAGCAATGCAGGAAATTACAATGCTTCCAGAAGAACATATAAAGGAAACAGACTACGTTTTCAGCTAAAATCCTTCCCGTGTCCATTTCAGACTTGTGGCATGTTTGGTCTCATTTCGAGCAGCACTAAAGAGAAGCAGCATTGTAGATTTATGAGTCATGGAGGGTATGCTGTGGGCCGTGTGAATGATGTTCCTTTGGGATCCTGATAAAGAATTTAAGGGGTGTGCTAATGGGACAATTTGAAAGGAGCCAGGCTGGCCACTTTACTGCAGGTTAGTGTTAGGTTAGACCAGCACTATCTGCCTGAGGGTCAAATAAGCCCAACCTCTGACACAAAACAGACTAATGGGATATTCCACTATCTGCTTATATGTACATAAAGAGTTAAGAGTTAATTTAGCAAAGCAATATGCTGATAAACATTGCGGTCCAAAAGTCTGAGATCACATTGAAAATCTGGGATTTAAAGTCTAATTTACACTAAGAAATAAACAACGATTTAGCTTTTTGAAAAATGTAAAGGATTAGATCCTCCAAAGAAGAAAAATTGGTCATAATTTATTCACCCTCATGTTGTTTCAAACACATATAACTTTCTGTCTTATGCGGACCACGAAAGGAAAAATATCACTGGATATCAGTCATGGTTGGCTCATATTCCAAGTCTTCTGAAGGAATATGATTTGGTGAGAAACAACCCGAAGACATTTTGCATTGAAAATCTTGACACCCTTTGAGTATCATGTGCATTACGACAGAATATTGTTTGCAGGGGCTTGGGTGTTCATGCGAGAACTTGCAACGTTTAGTGCTAAAAACAAGTTCTCACGCAAACATGCGTGCCACTGTGACAAGCTTCTCCCATGGTGCTTATGAACACAACAGATGTCAAAATTTTCACTGGAAAATTGATTGCATTAAAATATTTTTCCTTTGTTGTTCCGCATGAGAAAGTAATTTCTTTAAAACAAGCAGTTATATAAAATGAACAGGAAATATTTAGAATTCTTACTAATCAAATAAGCAAATTATTTATTTTTATTAATTTAAAAAAATGTCAAGTAGAAGCATTTTTGTTGCTTGTCTCAGATTTATGGACCTCACTGTACATGCACTAAAACATTAGGCAACCATGAGCATGTGGGTCTTATTTATACACATCTTTGTCTTGTTTGCAAGACTGGAAGCACTGGTAGATAAGGTCCACACAAATACATGCACATTCCCACACATCCACACATTCACCCTCCACTATACAAAACAGGAACATGTGTCATGATACGGTCAGACCCCTGCCATGTCCTCCGCTTCCTTTACAACTGACTCACCATTCATTAAAACAAACACTCTGAGCTGCACCAGAGCAAGCTGGGATTGTTGTAACCACACACTAAGCCTTTGGCCATTAGCTCCTGTTATTTAATTATGTGTTGGTTTAGTTCTCTCTAGAGTCTCTCTATAATTAAAACTGAAGCTGTGTCTCATGAAGGACTGTTTAATTTACCTTATCTAATTCTGCATCAAGACGAAACCCTAAAAATGAGCTGCAGTGGAAAGTTTTATCTTTTTTCTCAGAATTTCTACAAGTATGTGTAGAGTCTACAAAATAATTTGCATTTACAGGGCAAATTTAATTGAAGTCAACATGAAAACAAAACTTACCGTATTTTCCTTCTTAAAGGAATAGTTCCCCCTGAAATTAGAATTCTCTCATCATATACTCCCTCACGCCATACCAGATGTGTATAACTTTCTTTCATTTGCAGAACACAAATTAAGATTTTTAGAATAATATTTCAGCTCTGTAGGTCCATACAATGCAAGTTAATGGGTGTCAAAATTCTGAAGCTCCAAAAAGCACATAAAGGCAACATAAAAGTAATCCATAAAACTCCAGTGGTTAAATCCAAATCTTCAGACGTGATATGATAGGTGTGGGTGAGAAACATATACATATTTAGGTACATTTTTGCTATAAATTCTTCTGCCTTCCCATGAGGAGGTGATATACATGAAGAATGTGAATCACAAAAAACACAAGAAGAAGAATTTGAAAGTTAACGTTAAAGTGGAGATTGACTTAGCAGGGAGGAGATATTGATCTGTTTTTCACCCACACCTATCAAATCGTTTCTGAAGAAATATATTAATCCACTGGAGTCAAATGGATTACCTTTAAGCTGACCTGAGTTTTTGGCACCCATTCATTTGCATTGCATATACCAAAGAGCTGAGAAATTCTTCTACAAATCTTCATTTGTGTTCTGCTGAAGAAAGAAAGTCATACACATCACAAAAATTATTTTTTTTACATTTGCATAATTCCAAAAACAATTTTAATGCAAATACAGAGGACAGAGTTTGTGGATTGAGGGATATTCCATATAACAAGCGCAACTGGAATCATGTGATCGACAAAAACTTTTGCTCGTCGCGAGTCTGCTGGAGTACTTGGACCTGAAACGAGCCATCCTGCAACGGGTTGGCCATAAACCAGAACAGCACCGTCAGCGCTTCTGGGCACTGACATTCGGTCATAATATCTCCCAGGGGAAGCATATACAAGATGATGAGAGAAAGTCATTTGTAACTCTGATAAATGCAGTCTCTGTACTGTGATGAGGCCTAAATCCTGACTGAAATTGTTCATATATACTATTTCTCTGTAGAAATAAACATATTTGTGAGGATACTACCTTTTCTAGTATTTTTTTATCATCCCAAGTCAATGAGGTTGCAAAAGAAGTTTTCCAACCTGTTCTCATTTCTACCCGGTAGTACGAACCTCATAGAATACCACATTGAGACGACTCCAGGACTGGTATGTTCTCACCCCTAACGGTTAGCGGAACACCAGAAAGTGGCCTGGGAAGAACTCACGGCCATGAACAATATGGGTGTGATTGAGGAGTCCCAGTGACTGGGCCAGCCCGGTGGTTTTGGTACTTAAGTCCGAAGGCACGGTCCGGTTTTGTGTTGACTATAGAAAAGTTAACGTGGTGTCTAAATTTGACACATACCTAATGCCTCGCATTGATGAACAGGTGTGGCTCGCTTTTATTCCACACTGGATTTAACGAAGGGATATTGGCAGATCCCCTTGACTGCATGTCCCTAGAAAAAACAACCTTTTGCTCTCCATTTGGCTTACACCAATTCATTACCCTTCCGTTTGGTTTGTTTGGGGACCAAGCAACGTTGCAGCGACTCATGGTCAAACTTTTCTGCCCACATGCTGCATATGCCGCTGCCTACCCAGATTATATTTTTATTTATAGCAATGATTGGCAGCAGCATATCCAGCATCTGAGGGCCGTTCTGAGCTCGCTGAGATGGGCAGGACTCACAGTGAATTTGAGGAAGTGCAATTGGATGGGTGGAAGTACGGTATCTGGGTTTCTACTTGGGTCATGGACAAGTGTGTCCCCAAATTGTTAAAACAGAATCTATTGCGGATTGTCCGAGACCCAAGACCAAAAAGGAGGTGAGAGTTCCTGGAGCTGGCTGGCTAAAATCATAGGTTTGTTCCATAAATATTTGGATTTCACCAGCCCGTTGACTGATCTCATTAAAAAGGGAACACCCAACCTGGTCCAGTGGACGGAGCCGTGCCAACAGCCGTTTTCACAAGTGAAAGCTTTACTCTGTGGTGGTCCTCACACTCCAGTACTACCTGCTTGGGAGGGCCTTCACCCTCTGTTCATGTCACGCCCCGCTCCGATGGCTCCATCGGACAAATGATACAAACGCACAGATCACTCGTTGGTGTCGGTAGCAGGCTGGACAGTGCTCTGGCCTGAGGCGGGCGGTGGGTGTATGTGGAGGTGGGGATGTGATCGAGCACCAATCTGTATAGTGTGAGGTCTGGGACAGCAGAGTTTGTATTCCCAGTTAGCTGTGACACAGAGATAAAAGGGGAGGAGACAGCGGAAGAGGAGAGAGAGCCGAGCGACAAGCTCTGTGTGTGTGTGTGTGTGTGTGTGTGTGATTTAAATGTGTTCCTCTGAAAATAGAGATTTTATGTTAAATAAAAGACTGTAATATTGGAATAAAGTACGCCGTCTTCCCGCTTCCTCATTCCCTGGATCTAAGGGATTTGTTACAGTGTCAGCATTCAGTCCATCTATATGCTACTATACATGTACTATATGGGCTTAACATATGTATAGTGCTAAACATTTGCCAAGTTGCTTTTAGCATTTATACCCATTTAAATTTGTCTTTCTCTTCCAGACCAAAAAAAGTAATGACCATTACTGTATACTGCCATTTCAAAAAAAGGACAAGCCATTTGATCTGTCCCACCCAAACTTCCTGTATCAATAGGAAATACATCAACAAAGCCCAGAAAACAGCACTCTTCAAGGAATTTTACTGAGCATCCTATTACAGAGATGAAATAGATTGCAACTGCAGTTTCACGCTGTTTAATGACATTAAAGGGATAGTTCACTGAAATTCTGTCATCATTTACTTAACCTTATGTTGTTCCTAAATGTTTTTTCTATTTTTCTTCAGTGGAACACAATAGTAGATGTTAGTAATATGGCATTATATTAGTCTCAATCACCATTCACTTTCATTGCATCTTTTTCTGATACAACGAGAGTGAACAGTGACTGATGTCGTCATTTTGCTTAACATCTGTTGTGTTTAACAAAAGAAAGAAGTTTATACAGGTTTGGAACAATTTGATTGTGCATAAATTATGAAAGAATTTTCATTTTTGGGTGAATCTCTTTAAGGTAGCCTTTGCAAACCATGGTGGTTGGCATGGATAACACTGTAGTCTGTCATTATCAGGAAGGGTGGAATGCACCTAGATTGCAAAGTTTCACATTTCTTTGAAAGAGTGCCATTTGCCTGCACATCTGTCTATGTAGTGAACATCAATCAAACCCTGTATCTCCTTTCACCTTCCTTTCGCACAGGTGAGGACAACTTAACCATCACTGTACTATTAAAATACTAATCACTATTTCCCCCTCCACACACAATGGCTTCTAGCAAGAACAAACACGCAGAGAACTCTTCTGACTTTTCCAGAGCTTCAGGTGTATTCAAGACCAAAACAACCCTCACAACCTCAGTCCACTTTAACTTTCAAAGTATGGAGAAAAAAGAAGCAATGAAAATAAATGGGGACTGTGGCTGTCAGTGCCTTTTCAGCTAAATCAACCTATATGGCTTACTTGTATAGCTGTCTTCGTAAGCTGGGATAGGAGATTTAGTCTTTTAAAGTTCACGATTTAAAGAATTTCAACATTAAAAAAATAAACACTTCTATAAGTTTATCAAACAATTAACAAGATGTGGTCTTTTATAGGGCTATGATTCATGTTTTGCCATATAATTTATTTTTCTGAAGGTTCCTTTCATCGCATACAAATTCGATCTCAACACAAGCCTTCTTTATGTGCACACAAAACATTTTAACATGGTTAGAGTGGAGCTGCATTGTTTTAAGTAAAGTAACACTCTTGTGACAGTGGAATGCAGCTCCAGGGTTAACATATCTGCTTGGGTTGTAATCTGTGTTCACTGTGTCAGGCTGTTTACATTGCGATCTTGTAGAAGAAGAAAAAACTCTACAACATACAATGAATCAACTGTGAGTCCCCTTTGGGTTTTCCGGTCACCACATGGTGTGTTTGCTTTATGGCCATGTACAGAGCTCAACGGACTTATTTCTATTTATTCTACCATCTGATTGAACGGTTGCAAAAACAATCCAATCCTGTTGCTGTACACTTGATCAGTCCACTTATTCCCACTGTTCATGATCAGAATATTTAAATAGGATTTGAACCAAAACTCACAATGTTTATGGGAATCACAGGTTCGGCAAATAACCAGAGACATCTCAGGATTCATTACGCTTTTGTTCTTGATCATAGAATAAAAGTCAATTTTGAATGCTTCCAAAAATTTTATTTTTTGATAATTAAGTTGCACAATTATTGGTAATTAAAGGGATAGTTCAACCAAAAATGAAAATTCTCTCGTCACTCAAATTTTGGTTTGTTCTCATCCAAAACCATCTGGATCGCTTCGCAAGACATTGATTAAACCACTGAAGTCTTATGGATCATGTTTATGCCGACTTTATCTCCTTTTTGGAGCTTCAAAGGCCTGATCACCATTCACTTGTATTGTATGGACCTACAGAGCTGAGATATTCTTCTAAAAATCTTCATTTGTGTTCTGCAGGAGAAAGTCATACACATCTTAGATGGAATGAGGGTGAGTAAATTATGAGATAATTCAAATTTTTGGGTAAACTACACCTTTAAGGTACAAATATTTTTATATGAAACTGCGGTATAAATCACCCATTCACATATGATCAGTTCAATCGAGTTGCACCTTTCGCAGATAATTTGCGTTAAACTGAAAATGTTTATCATCTACCCACCCTCATGTAATTTGAAAATCATGCAACTTTTTCCCCCATGGAACACATAAGGAATTACACTATCTGGCCAAAAGAAAAGTTGCGTACTCTAATATTTAGACCGCCTTTAGCTTTGATAATGACACGCATTTGTCGTGGCATTGTTTTGACAACCTTATGCAATGTCACAACATTTATTTCCGTCCAGACTTGCATTAATTTTTGGCCGAGATCTTGTATTGAAGACGGGAGAGTCGAACCAATCCGTAAAGTCTTCTTCATCCCAAAGACTTTCAATGAGGTTAAGGTCAGGACTTTGTGGTTGCCAATTCAAATGTGAAAATGATTCCTCGTGCTCCATGAACCACAGCTCGATGAATCTTGTCATTGTTGTCCTGGAATATGCCCGTACATTCAGGGAAGAAAAAAAACAGTGATGGGATAACCTGTACAGCTGACTTCATTTTATTGCCACATAACGTTGCTGAGCTTAGACCTGACCAATTGAAGCAACCCCAGATCATAACACTGCCTCAAAAGGCTTGTACAGTGGGCAATATGCATGATATGTGATGTCACGTTGCAACGCCATGTGGACGCATCCATAGTAGACAGTGTCATTGATTATAATGTAGCAATTTGGACTCACTCTAGTTGTTACAAACGCTTGTGTCTTCGTGTTCTCTGGAACCGAAAACATCCTCAGTCACCATTCACTTTCAAAATGACAAACAAATGGAAGTGAATGGTGACTGAGGCAAAAATTCTGTATCAATCTTTTAAATTGATACTTACTCTAACTCAAGTAATTCTTAACATTTTTAAAGGACTACAGTTTTTGGCTTCCCTACCACCTATATTTCCTTCTTACCCTGACGCACATCACTTTGGAATAGGGTCTATCTGGACTCATCAGACCACTTGACGTATTTCCATTGCCCCACAGTCCAATCTTTATGCTCCCTAGCAAACTCAAGTCTTTTTTTCCGATTAGCCTCACTAACAAGTGACTTTCTTGTGGCCACACAGCTGTTTAGTTCCAATCCTGTAAGTTCTCGTCACATTGTGCGTGTGGAAATGCTCTTACTTTCACTATTAAATATAGCCGTGGGTTCTACTGTCGATTTTTTACGATGTGACGAATAGGCTTGAGAATCGGTTCCAGGTTCCGGTTTGGAACCGGTTCCAAACTTTCCGATCCATTGGAATCGTACACGTCCACACGTTAACGATTCCACTAACGATTCCTAATGTTCCGTTCCATCCATTCCGCGTCGCGCATGGCGTCGGTCACAGTATGCGACTGGATCCATTCCGTCGCGCATCACGTTACAGTATGCGACTGGATTTTAAATCCCCAAAAGCGCGATGGCTACGAGGCGTAAGCGATCGAGAGTGTGGCTTAATTTTACAAAAAAGACGATCAGCAACATTCAGAGTGTAATCTTTGCAAAGCGGTTCTCAGCTTGTAAGGGGAGCACAACAAATATGCTCAAACACTTAAATAACATACATGGCATTAAATACCAGGAGTGCACTATATTTGACAGCCTGCGCTCCACAAACAATGGTAGGTAGGCTTACAAGTTATATCAAAACATTAATTCTAGATAAGTAACCAATGATCTTTTCTAACTAAATAGTCAAATTATGTGCAAATATTCACTCGTTTAATTCATTGTAGATGGTGACAGTGACAGACAGCCTGGTGAGAGTAGCGAGAGAGAGACCCCTTTCACGCTAGCTGCTCAGGGAGCCAAGATGACAGAGGAAAGGGTGAACGAATGTCATCGCAAGGTTGTGAGGTTCGTTGTGAAAGGTTTGCACCCTTTCATGACAGTAGAGCAGGTCGAATTTCGGTAGGTGGGAGAAATGCTTACAATATTGTTATCAAGTAGTCTGTACGGGTGACCAGTACGTCCTGAAAAAAAATCGGTTTAGCACACACGAGTCGACTAAGTGTGATTACAATACAAAGCTTTGTTTTAGAAATGTTTACTTTTTTTTTTTTGAAATTTCAATGCATTCAACTTCTGTATTGATATTGCACACTTGGTTTTCATTCTCTAAAACCACTTTAAATTAGACATTCAAAGCCAACAACTCTCAAAGCCACCCTGTAAGTGTTCAGCAAATGGTACAGGAATCGATATGGGAATCGATAAGGAATCGCATCGATAAGCAGACTCGACAATGGCATCGATATCGATAATTTCTTAACGATGCCCATCCCTAGTGACGAAGCGTTTTAGTGACCTCCAATCACAATCACTCAAGATTCTTTTTCCGACCACATTTCTTCTGCGAAGCTGACAGTTCACCACTATCCTTCCAGGTTTTAATAATGCATTGGACAGTTCTTAACCCAATTCCAGTGAATCCAGTAATCTCCTTAGTTGTTTTTCTGCTTGATGCAGGCCAATAATTTGCCCCTGTGTTCTGAAACACAGTAACTTCTTTTCCATGACCACGGGATATGTCTTCTGACATGGTTGTTTAAGAAATGAGAAGCTACACACTGCATCAGTTAGGGTTAAAAGAGTTGTTGCCAGCTGAAACATATTAATCACTGCATTAATGATCCAAACGTAGGTTCTGACATATCTGCTTATTTAAATCCAAACAACAACTTTTTTTTGGCCAGGCAGTGTATGATCAAAATGCATGAAGTACTACAACACTAGACCAACACTTCTTATATACTTACATAAAGAGCTATGAAATTGGTTTTGGTTTCCCCTAAATAAAATTAATTAAATAAATGTCAAATTAAATTAAGGTAGGCCTACATGCACTTCAAATACTCAAAACATACTGGCAATAAAATTACCAATAGACAGGGTCTCTTTTGTCATTCCTGGCAGCCTATTTTGCTTCGACCAAGATATCACAGACTTGTCTTCTTTCCCAGTTCATTCCAGCCATACAACTGTGGTTCTCAGAGGGGTCACACAGGTTTGTGATGGATCCCAGCTCTCTCTGTGAAATAAAGCAGATGTTTTAGCTCCTATGCTGCATAGACTAACCTGATCCAATCAGCTGCTTCACATCATCATGACAGTGTTTTTCACGAAGCTGTGCAACGAAGCTAGCTCTATTACACACTGATAAACCATCACTAATTTCAAGATTATTAGTTTGGTTGGGAATGGAATGGGAAAACACTGGCAACACATCTGTTTGAAACATCCAGGCGAAGCCATTAGAAAAGGATTTTGTGTTATTTAAAGGTAAAGTATGTATTTTTTCTTCAATGTTAAAATAGTCTGTCCTGTCCTAACTTAATATGCACAGACAATTATAACTAAGCCATTGGAAGGTTGATTTCCCTCCATAAACTCACTTCAAAACATTGCTTTGTTTGTTGGAGCATCCCGACCAATCCGATGCAGCAACATTTGCTCAACCAATTGCATGAATTTGAGCCGGGATCATCTGTTTGGCCAACCAATTTCAGACGAGGGAAGTGTCTTGAAAACTTGTTTGAACGGTTATTATGTTTGCAATTCTTTTTGGTGTCACTGGAGGCACAGACATTATAAACTTCACCTTTAAAACAAATAGATTTTATGAACGAACCAAATGAGATGAGATTAATTGTCATATCCATGTAAAATATTTTTAATGCTGTTCTGTGATTGTTACATTTCCCACAAGGAATTTTTTCCCCACAACAGCTGTTTAGCTTGTTGCCTTGCTCTAGTTAAAGCTTTACACGTAGCACAACGGATTTGTTTTTACGTTTTGTGGATAGGGTGTTTAATAAAATTTGTAGGTAAATAGACAAAACATTTTTTAAATAAATGTGAATTAAGCTGGACTTCCGAGTCCATTTGGACTTCCGAGTCCAAACTTGAATATCCCAAATCTACAATACCCTAATACCCAAAACCCCAAATCTACCGTTCAACAATTTCAGACACCTTTGTCCACACATTGTTCAGTTTCTCCTCTATTTTGTCTTCGGAACTAATGTTTGGTGGGAACCAAAGTTTACACTGTTGTGTTCTCTAGATTTCGCTAGAGCAGAGCACTTCTATACTCCAATAGGTTGCCGCCGAACCGCATCAAAGCTCATTGCCATAATGTTGCCTGCACTTGAACTTTCCTCTGATGCCCATACCGCCCAAGATGCGCCGTACAGCTTCTCGCCTCCGAGAGATGCTGGCTGCCATAGAAAATGAATGATTTCTGGTCGATTTGACACTCTTGCCACCTCTGGTCTGGTCCATTACTGTGCATCGACTGCGTTCAGACTGCAGTGATATCAGATGGGTGAGATCGCTACTGAGTGAACCACGCCCCAAGCAGGGGGTTTGTACTCTGCGAGTGTTCAATAAAGTTCAGTTATGTACCTGCTTGGCTGTGTGATCGCTGTCTTGGCTGATTAACGAACACAACATGGTGTCAGAAGCGGATAGAACAGTCTCCAACGAGCGATAAACTGTTGAATAAGCCCAGAAGCACCGCTGGAGGAGAAACGCTACAGTAGGACCGTGAGAAATAAAAAAAATAAAAAAGGAAATAAAGAAAGACTCCAAGCGGATCAGCACACGCTTAACCACCGCATCGTAAGTTAAGAGCAGGGGAGGGTACGGTCGCCAGGCAACCGGGTGCAGGCAGAGAGGCCTACATAAGCATATGATTTATAAAAGTTGAATAAAGTGCTCAAGTTTGAAAGAGCTTTAAGAAGAAAATAGGAATTATCAACTAATAAAAATCTACAAAGCAAATGGAGGAATTACCAGCACCCACAACTTCATATCAAATCAGACCTCCTGATCCATTTGATTTTTCAAAGCCAAACAACTTTGAAAGATGGATCAGACGATTTGAAAGGTTCAGAGTTGCAAGTAACCTAGCCCAAGCATCAGATTTGCACCAAGTTAACACACTGATTTATTGCATGGGAGACAAAGCTGATGACATTTTGTGCGGATTAGCCATGACTACAGAAGAGCGTGGAAATTATGAAACTGTGCAGAATAAATTCAAGGAATACTTCACTGGCAAACTAAATGTGATCTATGAGAGAGCAAAGTTTAACTCCAGGAAACAAGAGCCAGATGAACCAGTTAATGATTTTATCACTGCGCTGTATTCATTGTCGGAACGCTGTGCTTTTGGAACTCTGAGAGATGAACTTATTAGAGACAGAATTGTCATCGGATTAAAAGATATCAAACTGTCAGAGCGCCTTCAATTACATGCAAACCTAACTCTGGACAAAGCCATAACAATGGCCAGGCAAAGCGAAGCAGTGAGAAAACAGCAGGCTGAACTTAGGCAGGAAGAAGACGAAGACCTAAAGGTAGATGCTGTACACAAAGAGATGTACAGGCAGGATTCAACCAAAAAGCCAAAGTCAGGAAAAGGTGGGAATTGGCTGAATTTTCAGAAAAAAACATAAAGAGAAACCAAAGATATCAAGTTGCATGAGATGTGGAAAATCCCCATATCATGTAAAAGATCTCTGCCCAGCCAAATAAGCTGTCTGTCATCAGTGCCATAGGACAGGGCACTATAAGAGCCATTGCCATTCAAAAACTGTGCTTCATGAGGTTAAAGAGGACTGTGATTCAGATGAAAAGCAAGCATTCCTCGGAGCTGTAGATTCAAACACTCAAGGCTGGTACACAACCGTTCACATCTTGGAGCGACCGGTGAAAATGAAAATGGACACTGGGGCAGACGTCACAGCAATACCTGAATCCATCTTTGGTCTGCTGGCCTCAAATAAAAACACAGGCCTTAAGAAAACGCGCAAAGTGCTGATGGGACCAGGAAAGAATGTCTTGGACGTGAAAGGAGTATTTTCTACCACCATCTCGAAAAATTAGAAAAATATAGAGGAAGACATCTATGTGGTCAAAAATCTCTTCACATCACTTCTGGGCAGACATGCCATTGAAAAGCTTAACCTTATTACAAGACTGGATAACATCACAGAATGCAAGTGGCAAGAGAAATATCCAGAACTTTTCACAGGCTTAGGTGAGCTGAAAGAGGAATACTGTATTAAGTTATAGCCCAATGCAACACCTTTTTCTGTAAATGTAGCCAGACGGATCCCAGTGCCCTTAATGGAGAAGGTCAAAGAGGAGTTATCCAGGATGGTGAAGCAGGACATCGTCGAAAAAGTCGAAGGACCTAGTGACTGGTGTTCTGGTGTGGTTCCGGTTCTTAAGCCTGATGACACAGTAAGAATTTGTGTTGACCTGACTAAATTAAACAGTGCGGTTAGACGTTTATTTTGCCCTCAGTAGACCACACACTAGGACAGTTAGGGGGAGCAAAAATCTTCACCAAATTAGATGCCAATTCAGGATTTTGGCAGATCCGTTTGGCTGACGAGTCTCAACAATTGACTTACGCCATTTGGGCGCTACTCTTTTAAGAGACTTCCATTTGGGATTTCCAGTGCTCCAGAGCTGTTTCAAATGAGAATGTTTCAGATTTTGGAGGGACTGGATGGAGTAACATGCCACATGGATGACATCCTCATATATGGAAGATCTCCAGAGGAACATGACATCAGACTCGACACAGTATTAAAGAGGGTACAGAAAGCTGGCCTGACGCTTAACAGAAAGAAGTGTGAATTTGCAAAGACTGAAGTCAAGTTCCTAGGCCATAAGCTATCCTCAGCTGGATTACAGCCCGACCCAGACAAACTGGCTGCGGTTCAAAATATGCGCAAGCCTAACAACGTGTCTGAGGTACGCAGCTTTCTTGGAATGATGAACCAATTGGGGAAGTTCATTCCAGACCTGGCCGAGAAAACAAAGCCTTTGCGAGACCTCCTTTCACAAAGAAGTCTGTGGTCCTGGGACGCACCACATCAGGAGTCATTCGCATTGCTGAAAAAAGAGCTAACCACAATGCCAACTTTAGCACTCTTTGATCCAAGCAAGGAAACTAAAGTCACAGCAGACGCATCGTCCTTTGGTCTGGGAGGAGTGATTTTTCAGAAGTCCAGTGATGCATGGAAACCCATTGCATACGCATCTAGAGCATTAACTCCAACTGAGCAGAGATATGCTCAGATAGAGAAGGAGGCTCTAGCTATTGTTTGGGCATGCAAGCGTTTCAGCTGCTATCTCATTGGGAAGCATTTCTTTCTCGAGACAGACCATAAGCCACTTCTGAGTTTACTGAGCACAAAACATCTGGATGACTTACCACCAAGGTTGCAAAGGTTCAGAATGAGACTTATGAGATAATCCTACGAGATTAGCCATGTTCCAGGAAAACAGTTCACAACTCCAGACACACTGTCAAGAATGCCCAGTATGAGCTGATATAACGGTTGATGACTCAACTCTCATGGAAGACACAAATATTTACCTTGCCCAAATAGGCAAAAGCTTCCCTGCCTCAAAGAGCCGCCTAGACAACATTCGACAGGAGTTAAAGAAAGACCCTGTATGCAGCCAAGTAATGAGGTTCCATGAGCATGGATGGCCGAGAACTGTGCAGGCTAGTGAAAAACTCAGACCTTACTGGCTGGAAAGAGACATGATTTCCATCCTCGACGGACTGCTTCTACATGGGACAAGGTTGATAATCCCTGCCTCACTCCAAAGTTCAGTTCTCCTTCAGATTCATCAGGCACACCAGGGAATAGAAAAATGTCGTCAAAGGGCAAGACAGTCTGTGTGGTGGCCCGGTCTGAGTTCACAATTGCGAACTATGGTGCAACAATGTGAGTGTAGAAAGGCTTCCATGACAGTTGTAGAACCGCTACAACCTACAGACTTTCCACCATATCCATGGCAGAGAGCGGCTACAGACCTGTTTGAACTAAAGGGACAAAAGTACCTTTTGACTCTTGATTACTATTCAAGAGATGTCGATGTAATCAAATTGGCATCAACTTCTTCGGCAACCATAATAGAAACTTCCGGGAGTTTTCGAGGGAATATGACTTTAAGCACATAACAAGCAGCCCACGGTATCCACAAGGGAATAGTGAAGCCGAACGAGCGGTGCAAACTGTCAAAAAACTCCTGGGGAAAACGTCAGATCCGTTCAAAGCCTTGCTTGCGTACCGCTCTACACCACTAGCAAATGGCTATAGTCCAGCAGAATTGTCAATGGGCAGAAGACTGAGAACAGGCTTACCAACTCTGCCGTCTCTTCTCACACCTAAACTTCCAGATGTTGACAAACTGAAACAGTTTGAATCCAGCTTACGTGCTCGAACAAGAAATTCGTACAATGAGAGACATAGAGCAAGATCTTTGTCACCACTGAAACCCGGACAGACAGTTTGGATTAAGGACCAAGCTGTCACTGCGAAAGTGATCCGTCAGCAGGCCCCAAGGTCGTTTGTTTTGAAAACCTCACATGGAAATATTCGACGTAACAGACTGGTGTTGGTGCGACTCCACCACCCTGACAATATTGGTTTAAATGGTTAGAGTATGTTTATTATGCCAGAACAGTAATATTCTTGGGTTCGCCAAGTTCATTGTTCGGAGGAGGGGAGATGTAGTGATATCAGATGGGTGAGATCGCTACTGAGTGAGCCACGCCCCAAGCAGGGGGTTTGTACTCTGCGAGTGTTCAATAAATTTCAGTTATGTACCTGCTTGGCTGTGTGATTGCTGTCTTGGCTGATTAACGAACACAACACAGACCAGAGGAGGCAAGAGCGTCAAATCGAACTGAAGTCAATCATTTTCTATGGCAGCCAGCGTCTCACAATTTGAAAGGTGTGTGAACAAATGCTATCACTGTTGCTAACTTTAAAACTAGCGGGTTGATGTCCCGTGTCGGAAACCCAGTGACGCTGGTAGTGACGATTCTCTCTGACCAATCAATGATCTGCAGGATTTTGACATCACATTTAGTATCGGCTTGGCTCGCTGGGAACCTCGACCGAGGTGGTACAAAAAGTATCAGGTACCAGGTGCTATCCACAGTGGAAACCCCCCTAAAAGTCGAGTTGAGTCGAGTTGTACCGTGCAGTGGAAAAGCACCAATAGAAAATGACTTCTGGTCGATTTGACGCTCTCGACGCCTCTGGTCTGAACACATCATTAATAATACATCAAATTTCGGTTTGTTTCTCACCAAACCTTATCGTATTCATTCAGAACAAGACAGGAGTTGCATACAATAATTTGTCTTCTGAATTATACTTTTGCATCCTTTTGAAACTTAAAGAAGTGGTCACCATAAACTGCCATTGTGTGACATCACTGTGCACTTTTTTATAAAATTTTTGTTTCACAATTTCTCGCTTTGTGTGAAGAAAAAAAGAATAAAATCATATGGAGTTACTCAGGGGTGAGTAAGCAATGACTGAAATTTTTTTGGGGGGGAACTAATCCATTTAGAACCAAGGGAATGTAAACTTTTGAACCGGATCATTTGTATAAATATAAAGAATGTGAGTATCCGTTGTCAAATAGCTTCTTCAAGGTAGAACTAAATAAATTTTTATGATACCTCTTATTTTTTTTTTAATGATTACGCATGGACGCATCAGGGTTTTAGGTGCACAAGCAGTGAGTAGAACTGCCCCACGTATTCCACAAATTAACAATCATGTTCGTGTTAAATGGCCCTAATATTAGCAGTGGGTTTTACCAGTGTTTTCAGATGTAGCATTTGCAGTCAAGTCATGAGATGTAACTGATTGTGGCAGGGCAGAGGGCGGGGCGGGTCGTGATCCTACGCACCCGGTCCCGTATTAGGCTAATTATGCCTCCGTAAACGATCTCTCTCTCCTGCACTGTCCCCTGCAGTCAGCCTTTAACCCTCACGGAGGCATAATTAGCCTAATACGGCCCTGCCACACTGATGTAAAGTGCTGTGTTGACCCATTATTTTCCCAAACCAGTCTGTAGATAGAGACAAAAAATAAATCTCAGTATATATTTTTTCTTTAGATATGGATCATTTTAGATAAAACTAAACTAAATTGAAAGGATAAATTGAACAAATGATGTAGAAATAAAAAAAACTAAATTAATATTTGAGTGCAGGGGAAAATAAACAAATAACTGAGATGTCAACAGAAAGCAATAAGAAGTGTGTTGAAGGACAGTTTTGTCTTCATACCCCTAAAGCATATGCTTTCATTCTGAAACCACTTTGAAGTTTGTTCAGCAAGAAACTAATCATAAAATATATATATGAAATGCAACAGGTGTTTTTGTTACATTTACAGTATACTGACAATTGATTTTCTTTGTTGTGAAAGTTAAAATAATTTTAAAATATCGATGTTGAGTTTTTGAATTCAGATTCATGAACAGATTCATTCGGACTCTGAATCGGCCTGTTATGGACTCGGTCTTGAGTCCGACTCAGCCCCTTTTGGACTGGGACTAAGACTCGGACTCGATTGTTTAAAGCAGAGTTTCCCAAACTTTTTCCTATGAAGGGCCAAAAATCTAACTTGACTGAGGGCAGTGGGCCAAAAAGTAAATTTTGCATATATCAATCTGGTTTATTTAAAAACTTTAAATTTAATACTGCATAACACACAGAACTCTAAAATTAAAATCATCAATTGTCCTATACTTGCACAATGCACATAATTGATTTCAACATAATTTGTATTTATGTTGGGTCTCTTTCTCATTTGAGAGTCAATTTGGATAAAATGTCTGCTAAACACCTAAGGGTACGTTTACACAACAACAATGTACTAAAAACAGAAAAGTTTTTCCTTTGCATTTTTGAAAAGTTTCAAGTACAGATGACAACGTTGTCAAAACGATACCCGTTCACACGGATCCACAAAAAAGACTAAAAACGCTGTATTATGCATGCCAGGCCAGTAGTTGGCGATGTCAGTTTGTAAATAAAAACTACGTGCCTGCATACATAAGCATTCTTCCACAGAGCAGTGAATACAAACAATGAAGATCATCATCATGCGCCATCTTTGGCCCACATGCCCTAGTTTGGGCACCTCATGTTTAAAGACTCTGACTTGACTCGGACTCGACTAAGGTGGACTCGAACCCAACACTCTTTCATTGTAAATTTTAGCACCAAATCCCAGGCTGAGAAAAACAAGTCCAGGGGTGGTGCCAAGTGACAAAGCATTCCAAAAGAAGAGAAGGTAAAATAAGTGTGTGTCTGGCTAATGTGAAAGTATCACTCCCTATGTTAGCGCTTGAAGAGATTGTTTTTCCATTCCTTCTCCCATAGGGCAGTTTCTCTGCAAATGTCTTCATCGTGCATTGACAAATTGTTTGCGTGTTTGTCCATCTCACCTACTACAGATCACATTTCATACTTGCAATAGTTTAATTCTCCACTGCATTGAATTCTAATCCAAACTAAATATTTCGACAGCACTTTGTGGATTAGAGCAGTCCAAAAAATCTCCCCTATTTTGGTGGCTGAAATGAATGAACACAGAAAAAGATGCTATCTATTTAATTTTATGGACTTCAGAAGCAGTTCCTCTATTCTTGTTATTTCAGACTTCTTAATATAAACCATCTGCAACACTTCCATAAAGCCCTACAAATATACAGTTCCCATTACATATTTTAAATATGTGGATTATGAGAGGAAATTGAGGGGCTCTTTTACAAATTAATGCTTCTAGCCTTTGAAAATATTCAGATAAACATAATTCACAGAGCATATTTACATACAGATTATCATTCAGAATTTATATAACCAATGTGGTGCATCAGTGTGAACTGAATAATACAAATACAGCAGACCCTGCTGTACCAACTTGACTTCAAGTTAGGACTTGTTTCTCCAAACTCTTCATCCTCTGCACAACAGCACATGGCACAGTCAGGCAACTTCTTAAATAGAGAGGTAAATTAATATCTACAAAGCTAAACTGCTGAGTTACATTCCCTCAGTAAAATATTTACAATTACCCTTTAAAGTTCATGCTGGCAATAAATTGTAGGATGCAGCCACTGAAGAATAAGTAGAACTAGATGCTTAGAACAGTAAAAAGCACACCTGTGAGGAATCATTCAAGTCTGTTGCACAAACAGTGCACCAAAGTTTAAAACTTAGTGTCAGGGGGTTTGTTCATATCCCTAACCATTAGTTTGATCAACAGCAATAGTGATGCTTACCTTAGCATGCACCACCAAAAGGTTTGTTTTCAACATTTTAATGGCTCAAACTTACTGGGCCCTTTTGAATAACAAAAAAGACCCAAAAGTTTGCACGGTTCAAAACATCATCTCGTAGACATGTTCCAAATGACTCAGATAGTATGAAATGGCCCCAGAGGAAAAGTGATCACACTTTGGTGTTATAGTGGTGCTCAGGGGGACTTGAGAAATCGTATGGTGTTACTGACGTTTCGTCATAAGAACTGTATTCCATTTCAATTGATTTCACAGGATTACTGAATGATTGCCTAATACCCCAAAGACAGTAGTGATATCATTGAAATTCATGTGCTTTTGAAACGGTCAAGTGTTCTAGTTTAATGAAATACAAAATTATAGGGAAGATTTTGAGGGATATAGTAAGTGTATTAGAGAGTAGAATGTGGTTTAGACATTCACTCGTCAATTTTGTAATGTATTGCTATATCTCGCCAGAGTTATTTTTTACAGACCATAATACTATGCTGTAGAATCCCATCCGAGCCTTTTCAACAGATGGTGGTTTATGGTGTTGTATATATCTCACCCAGAAAAGAGTTCTGTCATTTCTCACACACTCTCACATTGCAATAGCAGAATGCTGCTATTGGGAATACACATACAACCTTTTGGAAAAAATGTAAGCTCATCAACAGAAGCAGAGAAGAGTTTTTTTTTATTTAGGAGAGAAGCATTATTACATTTCAAAGTAATCACAATTCCAATCTGATGGAAAATTGGCAAAAAAAAAAAGAATGTGGAACCCACACCATATCTAAGGACATGAAAATCATAGAGACTTGTGGGCTCTTTTAACATGGGCCAGTAAGTAATTGCCTGGCAACCACCCAGAACACCCAAGAAACTGCATTGCAATGCACTCACAATGACTCCGAACACCTTAGCAACTGCATAGCAACACCCAGGCAACCACCCAAACATCCTATCACTGAGGTGGTGAGTTTTGCATTGGCAAGTGCCATACATTTCTTTCAGATTTGGTTCCTTGCTCTTGGCAATCCTCTTTTGGCCCAATGTGCCAAACCACTGGAATGGACTCTCTAAATTTGTTTCTTGGTGGGTGTCAAACACTGGTATCTCTGGCCAAAAACCTTTAACAAAAGAAGCCATTGGTACTTCACCCTGGTTTCATGGTGGTGAGGCTGGGAGAGGGACAATTGCACACTGCCAAGCAGTTTGGCACTTTACGAGGTCCGGCCAAACCCAAAAATCTCCCCTCGATATTTAGTGTTACCCACATAAACCCATGATGAGCATGTAGCAGTACTCTTCACCAGAGAGGAAGGGATGAGTAAAAATAGATGTGTACCACAAAGCTTCACAAGTTGCTATTCCTCCCCAGGCGGGTGTGTGTCTCTCTCTTGGGAAAAGAGGATTCTAGGAAAGTGGGAGTCATACAGCAACAAACATTCAAACATCAACATCATCATCAGCGAATGTGTGAAGCCGCTCATATGCTATAAAATCACTGCATAAAAAGCATGCAGTTTAAAGAACATGCAGTTTTTTTATGTATTATTTATATTGATATTTTACTTTTTAAATAGACTAAAACAGTGTGTTCAATAGCATATTATCTTTTTTTGTGGTGTCGAAATTGGTATTGAGGATGGTGAAATTTTTACTGGTATTTGTACAGACTACTGAAATTTTGGTATTGTGACAACCCTATCTTAAACCAAGTCCTTACCAAGCTTTTCTTGCCCCAACCAGCTGCAAGTGTGACAAGCAATGACAAACCATTGTTTCCACATTGTTTTTGAGAAATGTCATTGTTTAAAAAGATAAATCTTCTTGGTTATTGGATTAATCTTATTGATCTTGCTCCACATAACTGTACAAAATAAACATAAAATATATTCTGAATTGTTGTGATTGTAGCAGATTTACATTCAGTGGACTGACCAATTACTTGTCGCATTGCACCTGATTAGGACATGGTATAATCAAAGTATAAAAGGGCTGTTTGATCATTCAGCGTAGTGCCAGTATTGGTTGTTTGTGCAGTTTTGGGCAACTCGGGTTTTTCAGTGAAAACACACCCATGCACTGGCAGCAAAAAGTTGGGAATGATGTACAGATTTAGCTGTTTTGGAAGGAAATTGGCACTTTAATTCACCAAAGTGGCATTCAACTGATCACAAAGTATAGCCAGGACATTACTGTGGGATCAGCTAGACTATAAGATGCATGAATGGTGCCCAACAAGACAGCCACACCTATGGCAAGAATATCTCGGCAAACTGACAGCTAGAATGACAAGGAGCTGCAAAGCTGTCATTGCTGCACATGGAGGATTTTTGATGAGAACTCTTTGAAGTAGTTTAAGAAGTTCTGAACGTTTTTTCAAATTGTAATAGTAAATTTTCACATTACACTGTGATCAGTTAAATGCCACATTGGAGAATAAAGATACCAATTTAGTTCCATAAGAGCAAATTCTGTACATTATTCCAAACTTTTGGCCGCCACTGTATGTACACACACAGTTCTCTTTTTCAGCTTCTGAAATCCCAAGTTCTGAACACTAATCCTGTCCTATGAAGATGGGCTTTTCAAAGATTATGACACTCTTTGAAGATAAGCTCACTGATTACAGAGACTGTTTACAGCACGTCAAAGGAGACATTACCAGCCACCCCCACCAAAGTTGGATTTAGATATGCAGAAAACCTAAATAATGCCCCTCATTTCTTGGGACAGACTGGGGAGAACAGGAAGTCAGTGTGTCGAAAAGTTGAGAACAGGACATTTTTTACAGTTCACTTGTGCACAACCCCCCCCCCCCCCAACAACTGATGTGGCTTTGCTTAAATTAGTTCACATTTACTATAAAGTCTAGTCAAAAAAACATTTAATAATGTTGACAAATTATACAGATGTTATGAACAATTTTGAACAGCACACTATATAGTAAATGTGAACTCATTTAAGCAAAGTAAAGTATTGATTTCAAATGTACAACAGAATTTTGAGCTTGTTCATATTTTAGCTAAGTGGTTCTTACCTGGTTTTGCTTCATTATTCTACATAGGACATAAAGCGGCGACACAACATACCAAAATTGTTTTATCATAAAAAAAAATCTCAAAATTAAACACTGAAATGTATTCATATTAGAATAAACTGCACAGGTCCAACAATATGCAAAATTATTCACATGACATTGGCTGGATAGGTAAACTGTCAATTTTGGTTTCTAAATGTTTCTTAGGTTTCATGCTCTCAGCAGCTAATAATTTACCACACAAAGCACACTGTCAAAAAGCCATATTTAGCCTTGTTATGAGTAAACCCACAATTAATATTGTTAGGGCTAGCTTTACAACTTATCATCACTTAAAGAAATATTCCGTGTTCAATAAAAGTTAAGCTCAAGCGACAGCATTTGTGCCATAATGTTGATTACCACCAAAAAAAATATTTGACTCGTCCCTCCTTTTCTTCAAAAAGAAAAGCAAAAATACATTTGACAGTGAGGCACTTACAGTGGAAGTCAAGGGTGGCCCATTTTTGGAGGGTTTAAAAGCAGAATTGTGAAGCTTATTATTTATAAAAGCACAGATTAAATCATGAAAATCATGTTAACATGCATATTGTTTATGTCTTGTGGCTATACTTATAGTGAGTATACAGGTGAAACTCGAAAAATTAGAATATCGTGCAAAAGTTCATTAATTTCAGTAATTCAACTTAAAAGGTGAAATTAATATATTATATAGACTCATTACAAGCAAAGTAAGATATTTCAAGCCTTTATTTGATATAATTTTGATGATTATGGCTTACAGCCTATCAAAACCCCAAATTCAGAATCTCAGAAAATTAGTATATTGTGAAAAGGTTCAGTATTGTAGGCTCAAAGTGTCAAACTCTAATCAGCTAAACACCTGCAAAGGGTTCCTGAGCCTTTAAATGGTCTCTCAGTCTGGTTCAGTTGAATTCACAATCATGGGGAAGACTGCTGACCTGACAGTTGTGCAGAAAACCATCATTGACACCCTCCACAAGGAGGGAAAGCCTCAAAAGGTAATTGCAAAAGAAGTTGGATGTTCTCAAAGTGCTGTATCAAAGCACATTAATAGAAAGTTAAGTGGAAGGGAAAAGTGTGGAAGAAAAAGGTGCACAAGCAGCAGGGATGACCGTAGCCTGGAGAGGATTGTCAGGAAAAGGCCATTCAAATGTGTGGGGAGCTTCACAAGGAGTGGACTGAGGCTGGAGTTACTGCATCAAGAGCCACCACACACAGACGGGTCCTGGACATGGGCTTCAAATGTCAAACGTCTTACCTGGGCTAAAGAAAAAAGAACTGGTCTGTTGCTCAGTGGTCCAAAGTCCTCTTTTCTGATGAGAGCAAATTTTGCATCTCATTTGGAAACCAAGGTCCCAGAGTCTAAAGGAAGAATGGAGAGGCACACAATCCAAGATGCTTGAAGTCCAGTGTGACGTTTCCACAGTCTGTGTTGGTTTGGGGAGCCATGTCATCGGCTGGTGTTGGTCCACTGTGCTTTATTAAGTCCAGAGTCAACGCAGCCGTCTACCGGGACATTTTAGAGCACTTCATGCTTCCTTCAGCAGACAAGCTTTATGGAGATGCTGACTTCATTTTCCAGCAGGACTTGGCACCTGCCCACACTGCCAAAAGTACCAAAACCTGGTTCAATGACCATGGTATTACTGTGCTTGATTGGCCAGCAAACTCGCCTGACCTGAACCCCATAGAGGATCTATGGGGCATTGCCAAGAGAAAGATGAGAGACATGAGACCAACAATGCAGAAGAGCTGAAGGCCGCTATTGAAGCATCTTGGTCTTCCATAACACCTCAACAGTGCCACAGGCTGATAGCATCCATGCCACGCCGCATTGAGGTAGTAATTAATGCAAAAGGGGCCCAAACCAAGTACTGAGTACATATGCATGATTATACTTTTCAGAGGGCCGACATTTCTGTATTTAAAATCCTTTTTTTTATTGATTTCATGTAATATTCTAATTTTCTGAGATTCTGAATTTGGGGTTTTCATAAGCTGTAAGCCATAATCATCAAAATTATATCAAATAAAGGCTTGAAATATCTTACTTTGCTTGTAATGAGTCTATATAATATATTAGTTTCACCTTTTAAGTTGAATTACTGAAATTAATGAACTTTTGCACGATATTCTAATTTTTCGAGTTTCACCCGTATAGTGAGTATTTTAACATTTATGGACTGGCCCCATTCACTTCCATTCTAAGTGCCTCACTGGAACCCAAATTTTTGCTTTTTGTAAGAAAAGGCGGGACAAGTCAAAATAAATTTTTGAGGTAAATCAACATTATGCCACAAATGCTGTCGATTGAGCTAAAAAAATGTATTCTGTCATAATTTCCTTACCCTCATGTTGTTCCAAACCCCTTTCTTCTGTGGAGCACAAAAGGAAATATTAGGAAGAATATTAGTGACTGACATCTACGTTCACTACATCTTTTTTTTTTTTTTTCATGATACAATAAAAGTGAATTGTGACAGGCTTTTTCAGCCAAACTTCTACTTTTGTGTTCCATGGAAGAGAGAAAGTGATATGAGCGGGAGTAAATAATGACAGAGTTTCTATATTTGGGTGGACTTTCCCTAAAGTGTGAGAGTGTGAATGTCACCAAGCATTTTCCCCTCCCTTTTAAAAGTTCATAAGGCTAATTGTGCAATCCAAACTATACATGTTTTTAAGGTTAGTCACATTTTATTATTTGCATTTAGCATTGATTTTCTCTGTTGTCCATGACCCTATTAGAACAGACCTGTGACCCATTTTTGGTTTGTGACCCACTAGTTGAAATCTTCCACAAAACAATAAGACATCCTTGAAAACCTGTGTTTGACAAGTTTTATAAAACAAATTTTTTAAATGAAAAAAAACTGTAAAAGGATTTACCAAATGTTTTTCTCCCATAATGAAGATAAGAACTAAAAGTTGGTGATTCATTGCCAGGATGACTGGGTATAGAACATCTCATGGCAAAAACATTATTGCACACTAACCAAAAACTTTTGCCTGCATTCAGCTTGAAAGGAACCCTTTGTTTTGCCAAAGCAATTGTTTTTTTTTTACTCCCATGATCAGTGAGAGGAGTGGTCCAGCATGGACCCCTAGATGTTTTTTGTCCTGCTGATTTCCCAGTTCTATTGGAAGCTGAACTTAGTGTTTCCTCTGAGGCGCTCTGAAGAGTGCTGCTTGTATGAGGGAGGACAGCCTTTAGTTTTAATATCTTTTTCCCGCTCTCTCTCAATGAACATACACTCACAGAGCACTTTATTAGGAACAAACATACACCTACTTATTCATGTGATTATCTAATCAGCCAATAATGTGGCAGCAGTGCAATGCATAAAATCATGCATATACAGGTCAGGAGCTTCAGTTAATGTTCATATCAACCTTCAGAATGGGCAAAAATGATTATGACCATGGCATGTGATTTTGACTTTAGCATGATTGTTGGTGCCAGACGAGCTGGTTAGAATATGTCTGTAACTGCTGATCTCCTGGGATTTTTGTATACAGCAGTCTCTAGAGTTTACTCAGAATGCTGCCAAAAACAAAAAAAAACATTCAGTGAGTGGCAAATCTGCAGACGGAAACACCTTGTTGATGGAGAATGGCCAGACTAGTTCGAGCTGATGGAAAGGCTACAGTAACTCAGATAACCACACTGTACAATTGTCGTAAGCTGAATAGCATGTCAGAATGAACAACACATCAAATTCTTTATTTTCAGAATGTAAAGAAGTGGAATGTGCAAAATAATGTGCTTATTGAGTGCGTTTACATGCACAATCGTACACAGATCATGCTTAATAAGCTGACAACCTGTGTGGCGTAGCTTTATCAGGGTAAGTTCATAAAAGGTTCCAGCACTAACGATCGACACAGGTAGATTTTTGATGATTACCCTGATTTTCGCTTATCTTCGCTGATCAGCTTATCCAATCTGCACAAGTTACATTTTCACAACGAAAGCAGAGAATAATCAGATGATTTCAAGGCATTTATTTTCTGAAGATATACTGTATGGATAGGGTTATATGCTAAATGACTTCGACGAGGCTCGAAAATCGATCACAAATTAACAATAATCACCTTAGTTGTAATGTGGAATTCTTGGTAAAGTGTGCAAGCAAAATCATGTTGTAGTTGTCCACATGTTGAAAAGACCGGAATTAGAAAAAAATGAACTGAAATTCTGGTTCAAGCTGGCCTTTTCAGTAGATTTGATGTGCTCCGAGTTGATGTGCCCTGAATGCGTTTTCTGTAATTATCGATGCTTGCTAAGGAAAGCGAATAGCTATTATTACTGTTCATACAAATTTAAAAACCTTAATACTCAGTATTAAACTTTGCCCATAACTCATCCCACATTATTTGTGCTACGGATATGATTGACTACGGACGTGAATGACACCTCAAATTGTGCGCCTTATTGTGTGCTATTAGAGGTCTGACTTACGATTTTTACCTGGTGCATGATAAAACAAGTAAAAAAAAACAACAACTTTGACTTACATTAAAGGACAAAATCAGAGCTATATCAAGGGACCAGAATATGACCTAGGGAAAGGGTCATAGCAACCACATAGAAAAGCCTAGTAACAGCAGAGCAGTGTGCTAAAATGCATTAAAAAAAACACCTTTGTAACCACATAGTGTAACCAGACATACTCAACTTGCTCCAAGCAGGATTCGAACCGGCGTCTCCGGCATGGGAGGTGGGCGCACTATTTCTCTATCTATCTATGGCCGTTCATGTCGAGTACGACAAACTGCTTCCCGTTTTGAGCGTCTCTCTTCCAGAAATGACTTGTAGGCCTCCTGAGAGTCCCTGCGGCCGTTGTTAATTGCTGTGCGCCATTTGGTTCTGTCATTTGCAAGTGCCTCCCAGTTGTCCAGGTTGATGGAGAAAGCCTGAAGATCCCTCTTAATGATGTCTTTAAAACGTAGATGGGGGCGACCATGTGTGCGGGGGCATTTGCCAGCTCGCCATAAAGCAAGATTTTTGGAAGGCGAATGTCATTCATTCGATATTTATGCCCAGTCCAGCGGAGGTGGCGTTCACAGAGGATGGTGTACAGGTCACTGGAACCAGTTCTCTTAAGTATGACAGAGTTTGGCACATGATCCTTCCAGCATACACCCAGTATGGAACGAAGGCAGCGAAAATGGAAGGCGTTGAGGCGATGTTCGTGCCTCCTGTATGTTGTCCATGTCTCACTTGCATATAGTAAGGTGCTCAATACACATGCATGGTACACACGAACTTTGAGGAGCAATGAGAGGTTCTTGTTGTGCCAGACACGCTTGCTCAGTTTTCCAAACGTTGATGATGCCTTCCCAATGCGCATGTCAAGCTCTGCGTCAAGGTTATTGTTGTTTGATACGGTGGAACCCAGGTAGGTGAATTTGTCTACCACAGATAGACATGTGTTGTTAATGTATTCTGTAGGGTTTAGGGTTGCAGGTTGGGCAAGAATAACTGTCTTTTTAAGACTAATCTGCAAACCAAACTCTAGACATGCAGCAGCAAAAGATGAGCAGAGTAGTTGTAGATCTGCCTCTGAGTGGGCAACAAAGGCAGCATCATCAGCATAAAGCAGCTCACGTACCAGAACATGGCGCACTTTAGTCTTCGCCCGCAGTCTGGCCAGATTGAAAAGTTTTCCTGAGCTGCGGGTATGTAGAAGAATACCCGAGTCACCAGGGAAGGCACGGCGTAGTAGTGCAGAGAAGAAAATTCGAAGAGGGTAGGAGCAAGGACACATCCCTGCTTTACCCCACACCTTATCTGGAACTCATCAGAGCGAGTGCCTTCAGACTGTACAGTTGCCTTCATGCCCTCATGAAACTCAATGATCACCTTCAGTAACTTTGGAGGGCAGCCAAGTCTTTGTAAAATGAGGAAAAGTCCAGATCGACTAACGTAGTCAAAGGCCTTGGTCAAGTCTACAAACACCAAGAACAGAGGTTTATGCTGTTCTATACACTTTTCCTGTAGTTGACGGACACAGAAAACCATGTCTGCTATGGAGCGGCCAGTACGAAACCCACACTGGCTTTCAGGGAGGATACGGTCAGCAAGGATTTGTAGACGTGGTAAAATAGTGCGAGCAAATATCCTGCCAGCAAGACTGAGCAGAGATATTCCTCTGAAGTTGTTACAGTCTGCATGGCCCCCCTTGTTTTTATAGATGGAGATGATGTTGGCATCTCTAAGGACATCTGGGAGATATCCACTGTTCCAACACATCACAACCAGATGATGTAGGACAGAGGCAAGAACATCACCGCCTGCCTTATAAGCCTCAGGGGGGAGGCCGTCAGCTCCAGGAGACTTGTTATTTTTTAGTGCCTTAATTGCAGATTTGACTTCCTCGATGGTAATGTCTGCATCCAGATCAGACATAGGGGGGAGCTCAGGAATAGCAGCAGTTATTGCGAATGTATTGGCTGTGACAGGCTGAGCATAGAGAAGGCTGTAGTGCTCTGCCCATCTCGCCAATTGAGATTCCATATCGGTCAGAAGTTCGGCTGATAGGGAACGGAGTGGAGAGGATTTTTTAGGGACTGGGCCCAAGGATTCTTTCAGACCTTCAAAGACACCTTGGATGTTTCCAGTGGACGCACTTAACTCAATACGTTCACACAATGTGCTCCAGTAAGCCTGCATGGCTGTGCGTGTGACCCTTTGGACATTGAGGCATGCCTGCTTCAATGCTGCCCTATTTGAGCGAGTGTTATGCTGCAGATAGGACAGTCTGGCTGAACGCTTAGAGTCAATTGCAGGTAGGAGCAGGCTGGCATGGGTTTTGAACCAGTCAGGCTGTGATCTGGATCGCTTTCCAAAGATGGAAAATGCAGCCTTTGTGGTAACAGAGTGGGAGTGCTGCCAGGCAGCCGTGATATCTTCATGAGGAGGTGAAGAGTCAAAGTTGGAAGCAAGTAGTTCCTGGAACGCATACTGCGACGCAGGAACATAGGTTGCAGAAATATCCAGACGAGGAGTAGGCTTGGGCCTTGCGTAATGAAACTTGCTTGGGACCATCCTTAATTTACAACGTAGAAGGGCATGATCAGTGTCACAATCTGCTGAGTGCAGTGATCGGCAGTGTGTTACTTCCTTCAAATGCTCACGCTTCACCAGTACATGGTCAAGTTGGTGCCAGCGCTTAGAACGTGGATGACACCAGGTGACTTTAGAGGAACTTGAGCCCTGAAAGAATGAAGAGGGGACACAGAGTTTGTGGGTGCTGCAAAGTTCCAGTAAGCGCTGACCGTTGTCATTCATGTTGCCATATCCATGGCTTCCCAGAATATCAGGCCATGCACTAGAGTTAGCACCCACTCTGGCATTAAAGTCACCAAGGATAATCAAACGTTCAGTTGAGGAGGTCTTCTGAATAATGGAGCTCAGTTGACTGTAAAATGATTCCTTTACATCTAGTTCGGAAGTCAGTGTAGGGGCGTAAGTGGCTATGATTGTAACTGGGCCACAGTTTGTGTGCAGGCGCAGTGAGGAGAGACGTGAGGAGATGGGGACAGGTTTTTCCACTGAGGACAGTAGCTTGTTTTGAATTGCAAAGCCAACCCCGTGCATTGGTCTGTCACCATCTGGGTATCCGTTCCAGAATAAAGTGTAGTTTTTTTCCTGGACAGAACCAACACCGGTCAGCCAAGTTTCACTCAGAGCAGCGATGGAGATGTTAAGTCGGAGTAGTTCTGCATCAATCAGGGCTGATTTACGAGGTGAGACGCAGTCCATGTCAGAACTAACGCTAGCTGATCGCACATTCCAGCATGCGATGGAGGTATATGCGACAGTTGCAGGATGATCGACCAGGTCGCGCCTGCCGTACACGCTGAACCTTGCCGAAGCAACGACAGCACTCTTAAGGACAGAGTGCTCCCGAGTTGCCAGTCGTGGAGGCTGAATATTAGACGTCATAATGGAGAGATGAGATGCTCATAGTAGAGAGCACCCGGGCAAAATTTTAAGTGAAAGGATGCTCGCCCAGGTCAACCTTCCACCTCTGGACTCAATGCTACAAATTCCAACGGAACAGAGATGTGTGACGGTTGGTGTAGTTATGAGTTGCCCCGCAGTGACCAGCTAACTAGGTCTATTGCCCCGTGACCATTGGCGAAGTGCTCTTCTGCTCACCAGGCGGCTGAGATAGACCGACTCAGGTGCTGTGACAGCAGGCACGATCTGATACTCAGCATACCAGCCCCTGCTGCCGGGCTGGCAAGGTGGACTGGATTTCGTCTGGTCTCTCGCCTTTGACCTGTCTGGCTTGCTTGAAGCTACCAGGGGTACAAAAGGCCCCCGCCAGCATAGCTCTCAGGGTCATTGAGACTCACAAGCTGTTCTGCCACGACAAGGCACCAGTCCATAGAACAGGGGGTACTAACGAGGAGGTTAAAGGCTACAGTCTCTAGTGTCAGTCGCTAGTGCAGCTACTCATAAAGGGCATATTTTGAGCAGCTATGCATTTCTGAGATTGCCCAGAATGAGGAATTTTAGAAAATACCAAATGCGTCCTTGGAGACATAATTTGGCTCCATTCTGACACATAAGCATGTAGTCATATAGACGTCCCTGTCCATCCTTCAGCTCTGGCACTTCTTAGTGTGAACAGAGGAGACAAGGGCTCCCTTTGAAGAGGTCACCTCTCTCTCCACAACCAGATGTTCACAGTTAGCAGGCAAGCGCAGAAAGACAGCTTCACTCTTATTCTGTTTCCAATTTAAAAAAAATTATAATACAGAGACACGTGAAATAAGCAGACATGATCAAAAGGAAGGAAGGAAGGAACATACCTTGACTGTGAAGGGTTCAAATATATAAAGTTTCTGAAGATACTGTATGGATAGTAGGGATGTGCAAAACTACCAATTTTCATAAACGACTAGTTGGTCGGTTATTTGAAGGATAATAATGTATAATATAGGCTCTGTTTATGGTCACATGACCCCGATCACACACATTTCAGAGGGATATACAGATACCAAGATCATAGGGCTGCAACTAACAATTATTTTGATGATCGATTAATCTAACGATTATTAGAATGATTATTAACGACTACTCGCCGATTATTGCAAAGATTAATCATTAGCTCTTAACCAATTATTCAGCCTATGCCCCGACATAAAAATGTAGGATTAAACGTGCTTACTAACAATAAAGAGGACAAAATCATCTTTTAAAAATACCTCTAAATGACATTCACTGAATTAAAGGAAATA
The DNA here is from genome assembly GCF_025860055.1 of Xyrauchen texanus. Classification (NCBI taxonomy): domain Eukaryota; kingdom Metazoa; phylum Chordata; class Actinopteri; order Cypriniformes; family Catostomidae; genus Xyrauchen; species Xyrauchen texanus. The sequence continues at coordinate 13,027,507 of NC_068290.1, read as the reverse complement.
AGACTTTTTATTCATTTTAATTCAGGAAAGAAATTCACTGCAAAAAAATATTGTTATCAAGTTTTTTCTCTTGTTTTCCATTTAAAATAGTCTAAAAAACTAAAAACATTTACTTGAGAAGCAACATATAAGATATTTAAACTTGCTTTAAGAGAATGTATCTTAAATATACAGCAAGTGTATTTTGTATGCAAGTGTATTTTTTCACTTGGTTATCCTTCTACGAGTACAGTCAAGACAAAATATACTTACGTTCAAGATCTATTCTCTAAAAGCAAGTATAAATATCTTATATGCTGCTTCTCAGGTGAATGCATATTTTTTAAAGGATTTTTAGATTTTTTATATTATATTCAACATTATCAGAAAATATTTTTTTCTTCTGCAGCACAGGTGCTAAAGAAAATGTGCCTTGTTTTAAAGGAGTTTTAGATATTTATATTAGAAAACAAGCCAAAACAAAAACAAATAAAACATGTATTTTGTTGCGGTGTATAGTGGGGCAAAGACTTCCTCTCTCACCTTTGTTCACTTCAATCCATCTTTAACTCATTAAAAAAAAACAAAAAAAGGATTATTAGGAACACCATACTAATACTGTGTTTGACCCCCTTTCGCCTTCAGAACTGCCTTAATTCTACGTGGCATTGATTCAACAAGGTGCTGAAAGCATTCTTTAGAAATGTTGGCCCATATTGATAGGATAGCATCTTGCAGTTGATGGAGATTTGTGGGCTGCACATCCAGGGCACGAAGCTCCTGTTCCACCACATCCCAAAGATGCTGTATTGGGTTGAGATCCGGTGACTGTGGGGGCCATTTTAGTACAGTGAACTCATTGTCATGTTCAAGAAACCAATTTGAAATGATTCGAGCTTTGTGACATGGTGCATTATCCTGCTGGAAGTAGCCATCAGAGGATGGGTACATGGTGGCCATAAAGGGATGGACATGGTCAGAAACAATGCTCAGGTAGGCCATGGCATTTAAATGATGCCCAATTGGCACTAAGGGGCCTAAAGTGTGCCAAGAAAACATCCCCCACACCATTACACCACCACCACCAGCCTGCACAGTGGTAGCAAGGCTTGATGGATCCATGTTCTCATTCTGTTTACGCCAAATTCTGACTCTACCATCTGAATGTCTCAACAGAAATCGAGACTCATCAGACCAGGCAACATTTTTCCAGTCTTCAACTGTCCAATTTTGGTGAGCTCTTGCAAATTGTAGCCTCTTTTTCCTATTTGTAGTGGAGATGAGTGGTACCGGTGGGGTCTTCTGCTGTTGTAGCCCATCCGCCTCAAGGTTGTGCGTGTTGTGGCTTCACAAATGCTTTGCTGCATACCTCGGTTGTAACGAGTGGTTATTTCAGGCAAAGTTGCTCTTCTATCAGCTTGAATCAGTCGGCCCATTCTCCTCTGACCTCTAGCATCAACAAGGCATTTTCAGCCCACAGGACTGCCGCATACTGGATATTTTTCCCTTTTCACACCATTCTTTGTAAACCCTAGAAATGGTTGTGCGTGAAAATCCCAGTAACTGAGCAGATTGTGAAATACTCAGACCGGCCCGTCTGGCACCAACAACCATGCCACGCTCAAAATTGCTTAAATCACCTTTCTTTCCCATTCTGACATTCAGTTTGGAGTTCAGGAGGTTGTCTTGACCAGGACCACACCCCTAAATGCATTGAAGCAACTACCATGTGATTGGTTGATTAGATAATTGCATTAATGAGAAATTGAACAGGTGTTCCTAATAATCCTTTAGGTGAGTGTATATTATGATTCAAAAAGCTGCGAGTATCACATTATCATCTAGCTGCATTAAGCATGTGCGCTCGAAGGATGAGCGTCACAGAGTGTGCATCAGCCAGGTGCAGTTTCAATCTCTCCCGCTTAGATCGGGACATTCACGCAACTCATAGAAGAGGCGCTGACCACACAGAGAAATGGCAGTTTCAGAGTTTGTAGTTATTTACATGCTCTGCTTCCATATTATGTGAACTTTAATAAAGCTATAATGCATTAAATATAACTGCGTTAAGACTTAACGCATGTTTCCTTTAAAGAGCTCCGGCTCTGCTTATTCCACAATGACAGTGCTTCTGGATTTACTTGTTTTTATTGTATAATTCCCTCATAATTTGCAATCTACATCACCTCCTAAATCAGGTGGGAACTGCAGTACTGCTCTTGCGTGCCATCATTACAGTTTAATGTGATCTCATGTTACGTTAAATGAGATCAAATGACTATTCGACAACTCAAATTTTTGTCGACAATTTCTTTATTGTCAACGTTGTCGACTAATCGTTTCAGCCCTACAAGTACAGCACTTCATCATGATAACAACAGATATAAAGGCTAATTGACTATAACATCTTATTGCACAAAACTATCAAAGTTAGAAAAGAGATGAGAAAGGATCCAATAAAGAATGGCACACTTTTACACATCCTGAATGCAGAATTGCGCATTTCAATGTAAACAGAGAGCTTGGGATTCTCAGTGATCCTTGCTGTGCAGTCAGAAATGCAGAACTGCAAGATAATATTGCATGTGCACATCTAGTTCATGACATTGCTTAAATAAATAGTTACTGTTAGAAAGGTTAAACTGCCCAGTGTCAGACAGAATCAGCAAAAGACTTTAACCTCTCCAAAGTACCTAAAAAATACGGGAACATTACTCACAGCTGAGGATTTAATGTCCAACAGTGATCATCTTGTAATGTGTTGAGGCAGCGCTTTGGACTAAACTTAAAGCAGAAGTATGTCACTTTTTCGGTATTAAAATACTTTATCATATCCCAACTTAATATGTAGAGACAACTATAAGTAAGCCATTCATAGATCAATTTTCTCAAAAACTGTAAGCACTATATAAATTCTCTTTAGCACTTTTGTTTCTAAGTTTTTTTTTATCTCTTCTCCCAATTTGGAATGCCCAATTCCCACTAATTAGTATGTCCTTGTGGTGGCGCGGTTACGCACCTCAATCCGGGTGGTGAAGGACAAGTCTCAGTGTCCTCCACTTCTGAGACAGTCAATCCGCGCATTTTATCACGCGGAGGGAGACTCACAGCATATATAGTAGCTCATGCTACTCTCTGTGATCCACGCGCAACTTACCACACGCCCCATTGAGAGACAGAGAGAGAACCCCTAATCATGACCACGAGGAGGTTACCCCATGTGACTCTACCCTCCCTATCAACTGGGCCAATTTAGTTGCTTAGGAGACCTGCCTGGAGTCACTAAGCATGCCCTGGATTCGAACTCTTGACTCCAGGGGTGGTAGACAGCGTTAATACTCGCTGAGCTACACATTCTCTGTAGCACTATACAAATTCCTGTTTGTTTTAAGCAACCTGCTTGGATCTGCCCCAACAATTTACCATGCTGACTATTATTCACTTTTAAGCACAGCAAGCTATAATCACGCAAAAACGCTCTCCAAGACATTGCGTCTCCAATTAAACATCCACCATAAAATATTAATGTTAGTAGTCGATCCCACTTATCGACTAGTCAGTTGTTGGACAACTAGTCAATTATTCGACCAATGTAGCACATCCCTAATGGATAGGGTTATATGCAAACCGACTTCGAAGAGGCTTGAAAATCTTTCACGAATTACGCAACTTGCCAATAATCACCTTGGTTGTAATGGGGAATTCTTGGTAAAGTGTGCAAGCAAAATCATGTTGTAGTTGTCCACATGTTGAAAAGACAGCATTAGAAAAAAACTGAACTGAATTTAAATGAAATCCATGCTGGATCAAGCTGTCTTTTCAGATTGGATGTGATCTGATTGTTTAAACATAAGAAAGAAAAATGAACACTGTCTGCCTCATATCATTCATTTATATTGCTTCACACAATTACACTTTTCACAGTGATTTATGCTCTTTCCAACAACAAAAAAGTTGGACCTGACAAAATTTATGAGACAGATATCAGGCTTTTATTGTTGATACTTAAATATTTTAAAGATGAGGTTAAGTTTAGATTCATCTTCTTGTAAAAAAAACAAACAATTAATCTCTACAGGGAGGAAGATAAATCAGTGTCAAGGCATTTCGGAGAGCAGTGAGAGCGGCCGTATCTCATACAGTCAAGGTCAAGGATAGAAAGGCCTCTGGGACAGGGACACAGCAGGTTATTGAGCACGTACTCCTCTAGAGCAGAAGGCTTTAACTGACAGAGTCTGGATCTGATCAACTAGATAATGGAATCAATGGGGGGGGGGGGGAGGGGTGAAATGCCAAAAGAGCCAAGCATGGAATGGACAACAAAAGATGATCCTCTCTGGAGAATCTTAACAGATAAAAGAGACTTCAATTACAGCTTGGCGACCTTCCTGATTGTACAGAGCAAGATAAACAATTACTTAAGGCAAATGTTCTCATTTACACTTAAAAATTGGGGATTAGGGATTTTAAAGTCCACACCATCTCATAATCATGTCATCATACTTGATTAATCTGGTACAAAATGGTATTTAAAGCCATACCAGTTTCAGACATAAGACTTTCCCTGAGAGACTAATTTAGCTGTCTGTGAGACAGACTCTAGAAGTTACACAAGACAAAACTTAACTGCTGCTCAGAAGGGGGAAACAAATTTACCACCCATGCATCCTGTAAAAGTAAAAAATAAAATGTGTTCTGAGGGTGAGTTAATGACTTAAATTTCATTATTGGGTAATGTTACTTTTTATAATTTCCATTTCTTCATACACAACTAGTCGGTACTAAGGGTGTGCTAACTAGTCAACTAATCGACTAGTCGTCCAACAACTGACTAGTCGATTAGTGGGGTCAAATAGTAACAGTCATATTTTTAGTGGTGATGGTTTTAATGGAAGACGCAATTCTCAAATTAATTGAGATGCAACTTCTTGGAGAGCGTTCTGGCGTGATTATAGCTTGCCTTGATTAACAGTGGATAACATTAAGCACAGTGAAACCCCTCTGCAACAAGTTTTGTCTCCTTAATGACTTTTTGTCCATTTAAGCACCGCTGCCGTTAAAATGCCATCAAAGCGCTGCATCAACAACTGATTGCAAGACGATCACTGTCGGATGTTAAGTCCTCTGCTGTGAGTAATGTTCCCATACTTTTTAAGTGCTTTGGAGAGGTTAATGTCTTTTGCTGATTCTGTCTGACACTGCTTAAATAGTTTTAGTAAAAAAGGTTTAAACTGCTTGATGTCGTAAACTACAGTAGATGTGTACATGCAATATTATCTTGCAGTTCTGCGCTTTTGAATGTGGAGCGAAGATCACCATGAGACTCCCAAGCTCAACATTGAAGCGCGTAATTCGCATTCAGGAAGCCTTTTTATCTTTTACTTTGCTAGTTTTGTGCAATAAGATGTTATGGTTATTTAGCCGATTTATTTATTTATTGAATATCCGTTAGTAATCATGATGAGTCCGTACATCCCTCTGAAACATCTGATCAGGGTCACATGACCATAACAGAGCCTATTTACACATTATTATCCTTCACACAGACTAGTCGTTCAAACAACCGACCAACTAGTCGATTATGAAAATTGCCAGTTATGCACATCGCTAGTGGATACTATGTGCTGCTGATCGGAGAGGACTATTGTCTGTTCTAAAACAGATGAGGTCAGTACTTTGTAGTGCAGACTGATTCCCATAGCAGAAACTTCCCTTTGTGTCCAGTGAAGCAGTGCAGGTGGATTCAATCTTTGCATAATAACATGTTTCAGATAGAGATGGAAATATGATTCACAGTTTAGCTCCTCCAAAGTTTAGCTTTTCAACTTGACAAATTAGGTGTGTTTTATAACAATACTGAAATATCTTGACATACCTGACTAGATCAGAAATCTTGTATGGGATAGTTTTCATATGTGATAAAACTAATATAAAAGAGAAATCATTCACTGAGCATTTGACTTCACAATAATGAAGAAAAACACACAACCTTGTGCAACAAGTGCGAACTGAGCTTCATAAGACCAGAGTGGTTGTCAGACAGTGAATAGGAAACTCTAATATCTGCAGTGAACAGCATCATAAACCACAACAAAGCATGTACTGTAAATGTCTCCAACTTAATTTGAGTGTCTTGATTTAGTAACAGCACTCAACCAGCTCTTCTTGCTTTCTGTAATGTGGGCATCGCTGTGAGGGGTAGTGGTTCACACATTTGATGGCAGTCATTTAGCTTATAAAACTAGTACTGAACCCCAAGTGTGTAATAACATCAATTATTAAACAATTAAAATCTGCTATATTCATTTCAGACAGACGGAGAAGTTAAAAAGTTTAATTTAGGAGGTCTTGCTGAAAAGGCCATCTTAGACCAGCATTAATTATTTGCTGGTCCAGTCTGGTTTATGTGGGTGTAGCTGGGGAATAATACATGTGTTAGTTATTCTGAGCTTGGTTTTGTTACACTTGGAACATTTGTCCTAGCGGCCACTAGAGGTCTCTTAGTTTAAAGTTCTGTGTATTCCTTGTCTTGTCATGTGATGTCCTGTTTCCCTCATGTTCATGTGTCTTGTTTCCATTGGTTTATTGTCTTGTTAACTTTTTATCAGTTCTGTTTTGTTATTTGTTCCTGTTTAATAGTCTTATCTTGCTATTAATTTAGTCTTGTCATTGGTTGTCTTTGCCATGTGTTTCCCTTGTCTGTGTATATCAGTGGGGATTTCTTTAAGACTGCAAGGGAAGCTCAGCTTCCCCTATAATGTCAAAAAAATAATGGTCAAATATGTACTATTGTGTAAACAATTTATTGACTAAAAATGCCTTAGAACACGTTCATCTCGAAGACGAGTTCGTTCAGAATCAGCTACATTACATATAGCAGGTCGGCTGACTCGATTTACTTCTCATACATTCCCGTAGCGTCAGTGCATTTCCCTGTTGAAGCCGAGCATCCATTGACTTCAATGGGGCTGCTCTGAACAGTTTTTTCAGTGCTCCAAAAATAGACGGTCATTGGATAAATGCTGCGATTATGTCCGCCCACGGACGCTCAGCGTCTCTGAGGGTGAATGAGGAGTGGGCTGGCCCGGACTCCGGGCTTCAGCGTGATGATTGGAGGATCTGTCGAAAGACTGCATCTCCTTTTGATTGACAGCGAATCTGTACTATAAGAAGTCACTGAAGCTATTTCACGCTCAGTCTCATCGTGGATTTCTCAAGTGTAGTCGAAAGACAAACTGCTGCAACCTATTTCTTTATATTTGTTTGGCTGAAATTGCTAGTCAGTTTGCATAATACATTTCACACAATTATACACCACATTCCTTGTTTCAGTTTTACCAAGTTTAATATATTTTGTTTTAGAGCGTGCATTCGTTCGTTCGCTTGTCGTTCGTTCGTTCGTTCGTTCATTCATACAGTAGGCTAGGCTAGCGTCGTACGCGTGAAACTGCGCACGATGGCAGACGGTGCTAATATTGTCGACCTGATTTTGGCGAAGCCATTTGAAAGTCTTCCTTACGAGGAAAAAATCTGAATTAAACAGCAGGGCAGATCAACACCTAAGATTGATTTAGTGCAAAAAATAGGGTAAATAAGTTTATAATGTAGGCCGAAAATGAGCTTCCCCTCTTTGAAAGACCAGCAGCCGCCACTGGTGTATATATTGCCCTTGTGTTCTCAGTCTTTGACAGTTGTTAAACCTGGATGTTTGGTTTGTTCTTCTGTTAGTTTTATTAATAAAAGCAAGCACTTAAAACCTCCTCACGCCTCGTTCCTACAGATGCTACTGGTTTAACGGAGATCAGAATAATTAAATAAAGATATTCAAAATATTCACTGGAGATTTTGCATGTAAACTTCTCTGTGTTGTTTTGATCACTCTAGGGATGTACTGAAATGAACTCTTTGGAAACAAAACGCTGAGGAATTTTCTTTCCAAGCACGGAATTGTTCAACAGCTCATATGGATGCCTTGTGTTAATCATGTGAATGTTTTGGTCTGTTCAAGGAGGAATCATGGGTTAAATATGTCAGGGGAGCAAATTCTGAAAAAATGTCTGGTTCCAGCAGAAAAGCATCTCAAAAACTATTAGGCTAAAGTTGTTGTTTTTAATTATTCAGGAGATCATTTTAACTGGACAGATGTCTCATGTTGGACTGAGATTGTTTACTTCAACTGATAACTGAATGGTGTAATCATCTACAGACGATCTACAGAAAGAAAATTAAAAAAATGCTTCTCTTTTGAAGTAGGCTAGTAGTTCACTCAAAATGACGATCCATCATTTACTCACCTAAATGTCATTCCAAACTAGTATGCTGTTAATTTGTCCTCGAACACACAAAGAGACATTTATGAAGAATCGTTCATAGCTCTTGCTATACAAAAACGGTTCAGAGTGACCATGATAAAAAATCATAAATACCAGATTATATGGTTTCAGAAGCTTTAAAATATAGTGCACAAGTCATATGGTCTACTTTTGTGGGGTTTTTTAACTTTTGAAGATTAAAAGGTGCTCTCAGTAACTTTTGTCTTTGTGTCATCTTGAACTTACTGTATATCAGAGGCTGCACTGTCAAATAAAAATTCACATTAGAAATTTACTGGCCATTCAAACAATATCTTTCCTCTTAACCTCGCAATTAAATACACTTCTGCCTTCAAATAATTCTGCCCTATTTTTAGAATTGGTGCGAAACTGTAGAAAAGGAGGGGTTGGCAAACACCGCCTATACTTGGAATGCTGAGAAAGATTTCAGAGTAAAATTGCACCAGCTACTGCCAGTTTTAAACTTTGTGCAGAGACGGCCCATCCATCCGACCGAGGCAAGTGGAAATAATATTTAAATAATTATTTATAATAGAAATTATTTTAAATGCGTTCAAAATGTATTTTATTTGTTTCAAGTTGCATATGGTTATTAGCGTAAAAAACATTAAAAATGAGATCTCTGGATATTACAGAGTTTAGGTGATTTTGGTGAAAGGGTTTCTTGACAGTTGTTAAAAGATATAAAGGTGAGCATAACCTGGCAGCCACTGACTCACCCTCATGCCATCCCATATATGTACATATGACTTTCTTTCTCGAAGATTTTAAGAATATTTCAGCTCTGTAGGTCCTTTCAATGCAAGTGAATGATGATCAGACCTTTGAAGCTCTAAAATCACATAAAGGCAGGATAAAAGTATTCTATATGACTCCAGTGGTTAAATCTATAGCCCCTTTCACACATACAGCATTTTTCAGAAACTTTACTGCAATTTTCAGGTAAGAAATGTGTGAATACCACCCTTTTGAAAATACTGGCAAATGTTTTCTGGCAATTTCCCTTAATGTGCAGTTTTATCATTAGTAGATAAATGTATATTTTGATGGTATGTGTGACAAGCACATGTGGTACATTTACCATGCAACCCAACGATTTTCCTGTAATTTACCTGGTTGCATGTGTGAAATGGGCTTATGTCTTCTGAACCAATATTATAGGTGTGGGTGAGAAACAGATCCACATTTAAGTCCTTTTTCACTATAAATCTCCACTTTCACTTCCACATTCTGAAGGTGAACGTGGATATTAAAGTAAAAAATGATTTAAATATTTATATTTTTCTCAACCAAAGCAATTGAATCGCTTCAGAAGACATATTAAACCACTGGAGTCATATGGATTACTTTTATGCTGCCTTTGTGATTTTTGGAGCTTTAAAAAGGTCTGGTCACCATTCACTTGCATTGAAAGGACCTACAGAGCTGTAATATTCTTAAAATCTTCGAGAAAGAAAGTCAAATATTTGTTTGTTTTCTGCAGAAGAAATGTATACACATCTGGAGTGGCATGGGGGTGAGTAAACGATGACCGAATTTTCATTTTGGGGTGATTTATTCCTTTAAGCAACCGACATGTAAGCAGCAAAAAACAAAAAAACATATCAAAGCATTAGGCTTGTGTTTCATAGCAGCAGGCCACAAATCTAAAATGATTCCCAAACAGCATTTTACATGGCTGACTACCCAATATTCACCTGTCCAGCACAGCAGAAAACAGCAGCAGAAAGCTGAAAGTGTTGTGATGCACTCAGAATTCATTGCAGTGGTCACTAATCAGGCGAGAATGGTATAGCTGCAGGCATTGCTCCAAAAAGGGGCGTGAGCTGCAAATCGCCATTAAAGACATAGGGAGCCCCTAACCTAACACTTTCCCTAACATGAGTGGAAGTGTCACCCTCTTTTAGAGTTGGCGCAACCCCTTTTTGGAGTAACCCACCCTCTTTTTGAGATTTGGAGGTCTCCGGTCAGCAGCTATACATACTTGGATAAGGCAGGCTAATACCAGCTATATGAACAGTGGCCTTTGCCAATGCACCGGAGGTGGCCATACTATGTAAACAATACTTCAACTGATTTCAAATAAAGTAAAAACCAACTATAGTGACCAGCCACTTGATAGCTGATACTCTGATTTGCTTCATCATTCTTAATCAGTGCAGTACAGCTAACAGCTAGAGATGAGCTGAAACATATCAACACACATCAAGATGATTAAACGCCACAAACTCACAAAGTGTTGGAATCATAAAAAGTGTAAACACAAGTCTCTTGTCAATGGGGAGACATATACATTTCTAGATGGTCAAATGACAAGCAACTGGTGAAAATTAAAGCATTCAAAATCAATACGAATATTTTTCTAAGTAAACACATTTACAATATTATTCAGAATGTATACATGGCAAATAATCTGCTGAAGGCAGATACAAAAAACTTTAAACTATATGAAACGTACTAAAGTTGTTACATTGCTTCCCAGTAGACCACTCCATTTAACTAAAAGTGTCTAAAAACAATAAATTGTTTATAGTAGATCATCACCAAGAAACACTTTAAAATTGTTCGCAAAATGACATCATCCAAGACAAACCAATCCAGCGGAGTTAACGTAGTTAAGATAAAACCGATTACATTATTTGTGTTTCTATAAACGGCACCTTGTAAGAAAGAGGCCTGTTTGGCGTCTAGTTTCTTAGCTTTGGCCTGTCTTTCTTTGCTCTTCCACAGGTCTACCACAAGAGGGCAGGACTGCACCTAAAATACAGACATAAACATCGTGATTTCTCTCACGAACGACCTGCAAACACCTGCTCTTACTCTAATTAATTCTGTAGTCAAATTTCTTCTCTATGCAGATCACCTGGTGCTGCTGTCAGATACTGCACAAGGGCTACAACAGTACCTTGACATGAACTACTGTCAGAACTGGGGCCTGTGGCTACCAAAGGAAGAGCAAGTCTGTGCTCACTATGATAATGGTGAGGTCAAGACAGAGAGACACTCGGTCCTTCACTGTGAGAATGAAATACTTTGACAAACTCTCACACCTCATGCCACAGTTTTCCAGATCCGCAGAAACGGATCAAATGCAGGTGTTACTGGGGAGGACAATCATGCATCATTTGCAGCAAAATAATGGAGCCACACACCCTCAGAAACCAATATTATAACCAAATATATATATTTATTTGTATGTTCTTAATGTCCTGTTAAATGGTTATTTAATTTTATATTGTATAGTGTATATTCTTTTTATTTTTATTTTAATAATTGTTGGCACCATATTTTAATCCTATTTTATTAGTAATAATAATAATACGTAATACTATACTTTTCGCTTGTCATTGTTTTGTGTACTTATGCTTAGGCAATATTGTATGTAAACACACTCATGCCAATTATTTTAAATTGGAAATTGTGTGAGAGAGAGATATACACACACACACATCACAAAAGCACTTTATTAGAAACACAAGTATCCTAATAAAGTGCCCGACGTGGTCTTCTGCTCTAGCCTATCCGCCTCAAGGTTCGACATGTTGTGCAGAGTGGTTATCGGAGCCTTTCTGTCAGCTCAAACCTGGCTGGCCATTCTCCATTGACCTCTCTCATCAACAATGCGTTTCCATCTGTAGAACTGGATGATTTTTGTTTTTGGCACCATTCAGAGTAAATTCTAGAGACTGTGGTGCATGAACTGGTGCAGAAATATTGAAACCAGCCCATCTTGCACCAAAAATCATGCCAGTCCAAGATCACATTTTTCCCCCATTCTGATGATTGATATGAACATTAACTGAAGCTCCTGACCCGTATCTGCTTCAGTTTATGCATTGCACTGTAGCCACATGAATGGCTGATTAGATAATCACATGTATAAGTAGGTGTACAGGTGTTCGTAATAAAGTGCTCAGTAACTATAAATATAGATACAAACATGGGATTCTTTGAGTGTTACAAAGTGTAACAGTGATATTAATAAAGTTATGAATTGTTATTTTTTTTTAATTAAAGAACAAAATAATGAGAAATAACTTTCATTCAGGTCAATGTTATTGACATCAAAAACACACACATAGTTTTCCATATCAAAGTTTATTGCTGACATGCATGTAGAGATTTGATGAAGTACAAAAATATGTCTTTTATACAAATTTGTTTTCGTCTGTACAATTACCCATTTTTCTTTCTTTAACACCTTTCTAATCAAGCAGCTTACAACACCAAATGTTTAGCCTATTGAGTTGTTTCATCATGTTTCATTGTACACCAGATCTGTAAAATTTTCCAGTTTTAGTTAAAGATGCAAAAAAGCAACAATTCTAAAGAGAAATATCTCAATTTATCAAATATCTGCACAAAGTGGCCAAAAGAGATAAGACAACTGAAGTCAAACTTAATTGTTAGTTTCTTCCCTTGCAGCGTCTTTCTGTATTTTTTTTGTCCTGAAAGTCATATGCAAAACACCCACAACCATTGCAATTCCTGCCGCATCTTGTGGCACTAATTAGAATCATGCACTAATTGCTTTTTAAACGTATACAGAGCTCAACTACATACACTTCTCATGCTGCCGACAGAATTTGGACATCACAAAACTGTCTATGCAAGGGGGCAACTGTTTGCAATTACTTGAGTATGGGCATATAAAAGAGACATTCTAACTCAATTCTTTCATTTAGGTTTCGGTCACAGACTACACAACCACATCAACAGCATTCATATTGCAACCGTATAGCTTTACTATGAGATAATGGCTTTTGTGAAAACTACATGGCCCAGTATATTGCCTTGAGGCACTCCTTTTTTAAATTCGAGAGATGGACTTTAATTCACTTGCAAAAGCCCCCCTCTGACAATTCACACGTCATTCTCTACAATACTGCTTTACAACCAAATATATTCACATTGATGTGGGAAAAGACTAATGCTTTCAATGGTGGCAGGCAACATCACTTTAAATAAGAACTAATGTGGAAACATTGGTGTGATTCTTCAAAACAATAACAATACCCTGTACTGGGTTTTGCATTACTAACGCCATTCATCGTGATGTTATTCACACTGGCCAAAGTGCGGTATCATCCTTACCCCACAAGATAAACTCTACATCGATTCTACATGTCATGCTAATGTGCACGATAATTTAGTTGACTTAAAAATAGAGCTATGCAAAGTCAGTCTCATTAGTGTAGCTTAATATACCAACAGGATTTTTGCGACAATTATTCAAGAATTTAAAAAAAAAGGTACAGAGAGCCAAGAAAACAAAACCTTCACTGAAGATAGAAGAAAAATAAACGAGAGAGATCACATCAATGCTTTTGAGTGACATATGATCTCTACATTTACCACGGCAACAGAGCTTAGAAAAAGACAGAGGTGGATGAATTATAAACAGCAAATAAATTAAGTCACAGAAACTCAGGCTCTACTTCTTCGAGAGAGAAAATTAAAGACATTAAAAGGATGAACCAAGCTGCTAGTCATGAGACCTACAGTACTGAATGACCTTTTTCATCTAATGACACGAGTTGAGCCAGATATAAAAGGCATTGCAACTAAAGCCACAGGTCCACAGGTCGATGCAAGCCAACTGCCTATTATACTAACACATATTCTAGCATCAAAAGTACATATTCTCTGCTCAATGTAGAATTGTGAATCTGTCAATAATCTAAGGCAAGATATCCCAAAGATATGCTTTTATACACACATGGGTAGCTTAAAATTGGATTGAAAACTGTCAAAATATATTATGAGAATATGTTTCCTATGCAATGTTCTCACACAACGTTATATTATGCAAGCAACAGGCCAAGCGAGTGAGTTTGATGGCATTTATTTCCTGATGATCTTGAATCATACAAAGGGATAGTTCACCCAAAAATTAAAATTGTGTCATTGTTTACTCACCCGTACACCTCATACGGGTTCAGAACAACTTTAGCATGAATCAACGACAGAAATTCTCTTCTTGGCAGCCTACCCCTTTAATAACCATACATGGAAATGAGGGGCAGGTGGGGGGGTATTCAAAAGAGTCCTCTATACAATGGGTTTCTTTGTATCACCGAGGCCAAAAACGTTCCCAAGTGACCAATTCTCTATCCCTGAGCTGCAGCTGAAATCTGTGTAGGGAACGAAAGCACTATAGATACAGGACATAGCAGAAGATGCACTTTGATGGCTTGGCATGCTATCAGAGGGTGAGCACACTAGACAGAAGGACGTAAAAGGAAAGGAGGGCTTAAGGGTTTATCTTGGCTTAGACTTCCGCATGACTGCCGGCTCAGCCACCCTGCTTCCTGACAGTTTCATCCCATCACCAGCTGTCCCATCCCTTCTCTTTTTCCAAGCACAACCCTATGACAAGCCATATTACAACAATACCACTCCACTGTAGTGGCATATCAGGTGCTTTGATTGATTGAATAATACAAAGGAAATTGAGGCCTTTGATAGGAGAACAATGTACCATATCGGCCGGTTTGGATGCAAAGTTATGCTTTTGGATGTAGACATCCAGACATAGTAATTTGTGATGCTAGCTGCCAAGAGAAACCCATTCAAATAGAGGACAGGAACTTTTCTGCTATGATTTCATTAATATAAGGTTATAGCTTGCTAAATTGTGATACTTCAAATGGAAAAAAAATAATAATCTATTGTAAAATGCTACCATTTCAGTATGAAGAGAAAAAAAAAAGAAGCTTATTCGGATTGTGAGGAAAAAAACCAATCACTGGTTTGACACACAGAATAGTTACACAACCACAATGCTAATGCTTTTGAGCCTGTGCTTGTCTCCCCCAACATAATGAGTCCTGCTTTCAAAAGAACTGAGAGCATAGTTAAAAATGGACTGAAAGAGGAGGAAAGAGAGAGAAAAATGGTAAGAGGTAGATTTGCATTCATAGATACATACGGGAGTGATACAGACTGGTTGAGGTGAACAGGAAGTGACGGAGACAGAACAAGGGGGTTGATCATGGATCCGCGGCATTCCCGTTGAAAGTGCTGAGGGAGAGGTTGAGTGAAGGGGAGACGAGGATGGGAGGGTTGTGTGTGGTTTGCTACATGATTCTGTTTGGGTATTGCTGAAAATGTGTATGTGTGTGTGTGTGTGTCAGATTTGGGCAAGGATTGGCATGGAGGTGGTGGCGGTAGTCAGTGTCTCATCAGATTCCCATGTGCCACCCAAAAGGCAGAGTTTGTGTCCTGGGCAGATGAATAAAGCAACAGAATGGTGAGCTATTCCTTGGCCCGTGTGTCCGCCAGACTCACAGGCACACGGTGCACTCTCAAACACACACATGGGCACACACACACACACACACACACACACACTCTCTCACGCAAACATACAAGTGTGTGCCCAGTTCCGTGGCTCCACTCCCACAGGCAGAGTGGCGGTGCTACTTCCGGAGGAAGCGTTGGGCCAGAATTGCGGCATCCAGAGGACTGATAGGTTGAGCGTCGTGGCCGAGGCGCCTCACTGGAGGCACGTTACCGAAATGCCTCTTGCTGAGGAAGTTCTTGGTCTCGTGGATAGTGTTCTTCTCTTCCGCCAACAACAACTGCTGCCTCATGTAGTTCTCGAATTCATACTGAGACGACTCCTCTGTCACTTTCGCCTAGGGGTACAATGAGAAATTGTTTTAATGCAAGCAGGAACTATAAAATGACCAATACGAGCAGCAAATTTTAGAGGAAGTCTTGGAAGTCACTTAGCAATCTAGCTGCTGCATTAACAGTCACTGGGATTTAACCACATTGTGTGTATACTGGTTGGAACGGTTTAACTATTTTCATGACCATGTCATGATAATGCTGTTTAAACTTTCATATTAAAGGCTCCTTTTGCTACAGTGTTGACAATTCTCCTAGGAAACATGTAGTTTCAGAGACACATATGGGCTCTTCCCTTTTTTATATACACACACACACACACACACACACACACACACACACACACACACACACACACACACACACACACACACACACACACACACACACACACACACACACACACACACACACACACACACACACACACACACACACACACACACACACACACACACACACACGATGTTTTTAGTTTTTGGCAGCATTCTGAGAAATTCTAGAGACTGTTGTGTGAGAAAATCCCATGAGATCAGCAGTTACAGAAATACTCAATCCAGCCCGTCTGGCAACAACAATCATTTATGTGATTATCTAACCAGCCAATTGTGTAGCAGCAGTGGAGTGCAAAAAATCATGCAGATACAGGTCAGGAGCTTCAGTTAATGTTCACATCAACCATCAGAATGGGGATAAATGTGATCTTTGTTTGGAGTTATTTGGAGTACGACATGTTTTTTGGTGCCAGATGGGCTGGTTTGAGCATTTCTGTAACTGCTGTTCTCCTGGGATTTTCACGCACAAGTCTTTTTACCCGAATTTACTCAGAATTTACCCCGAATGGTGCCAAAAAAAAAACTAACAAAAAAAACATCCAGTGAGTGACAGTTCTGTGGATGGAAATGCCTAGTTGATGAGTGAGGTCAACAGAGAATGGCCAGACTGGTTGGAACTGACAAGTCTAAGTCTATAACCACCCTGTACAATTGTGGTGAGAAGAATAGCATCTCAGAATGCTATTCTGAGATCCAGGTTGGCGCTGTTTTGGCAGCACAAGGGGGACCTACACAATATTAGACAGATGGTTTTAAATTTTGTGGCTGATCAATGTATATAGCCGAAGGATTTAGTAATGTCATAAAACTATGCTTTGCTACTTGCTAGTCAGTTGCAGTTTGTATTTGGGGGAATGACATTCAAATTCTAAAAGAGCATTTAATTAGGAATAAATCTTTAACATGAAGTCATCACAGCTATGACTAGAACAGACCTCCTGAAGATGTTCGGGGTGGTTAAGCTGATCATCTATGTCTGGCACAACTTGTAGAGGGCCACTTAGTGAGGACACAGATTGCCTGTGGAGATAAAATAAAGTCAATGTCAATTAGGAAACTTCATATCTACAGCCAGATTGCAACTTTCACATGCATGGCTGAAAGCAGCACTATCTGTTCTCTATTGCAAAACTGTGGCAAGACTACATCACTGACCCAAGATGACATCCTCCCATCACATGAATTCCTATTAAGTTACTTGTGCCACAGTTACAAGAAGTCAAGGCTAAAGATTTGACTGATCTCAATAAATTGAAGATTCAAGATGGGACTTACCAGGAGGCGATGATGCCGCTCAGTGATTCCAGCACCTCAGTGGCAGTAAGCCTCTGCTGTGGGTCGAGGACCAAAAGCTTCCTGATCAAGCATACCGTACTTTCAGACACCCTCCCATCCCTGCACAAAACACATGCAAAAAGATGATTCAAACAGGAGCATTTAAAAAATTTATATTATGCAACATTCATTTAAAGGCATATGGTCACCCAAAAATTAAGCCTCCATCATCATCTACTTTCTTTCATGTTTGAGAAACTGATGTTAAAGGGATAACTCACCCAAATATGAAAAATCTGTCATAATTTACTCACCCTCATATTGTTCCAAACCCATATGACTTTCTTCCATGTAACACAAAAGGAGCTTTTAGGCAAAACGTTACTTTCAGTCACCATTCACTTTAATTGCATCTTTTTTCCATACAATGAAAAGTGAAAGGTGAATGATGCTTACATTCTGCCTAACATCTCCTTTTGTGTTCTACAGGAGAGTCATTCAGGTTTGGAATCATACGAGTGAGTAAATGACAGTATTTTAAGGAGCACTAACAAGGGCCATTACAATACTTGCAATTCATCAATTCTAGACACATTTGGGACACAAATTAAACACACTGATATAATTAGTTTTGTGGATTCTCAGGAGCACAGAGAGAATGGAGACACTCACTCAGGAATAGAGTACTCTGCTGCTTTGATCTTGCGGAAGAGTTCTTGAGGTATGCTGTCGTAGAATGGAAACTGGCCATAGAGCATGGTGAACAATACCACACCGAGTGCCCACATATCGCTGGGCTTACCACGGTATGGTCGACCTGCATGAAAACACAAAAATGCACTTTCAGCAACTAGGTATGCAATATAACAGTTTGCTTGTTATTAAATGGGACTACAGCTTTCTCTAAGGCCTTAAAATTCAACATTATACACGCAAAATGCATCAAGAAGGCAAACAATGGCAAAAGATGTGAACGCGCACAATACAAAATAATCTTAAAAACATGACCTTTGCTTAGGTATTGTATTACAATACAAATAGACATTAGATATTTGTTATGATACAAGTGCCCCTAACATAATGCCAGTGAAGACAGCGCCAGTGTGATAAGATAATACTAAAAGGAATTTGCCAAGCAAGCAACTTGCTAACTTGTTTAAGACCAATAATTGTTACATACCACCCCTTTGAAAGCATAAACAAACATAAACAATGCATTATATTAAAAGGAACACATGCCACTAGTAGTATCACACCATCTTTTATGGTCCCCCAAACCTGTTCACACTCACCAAACTGCTTTGTTTACTGCCATAAATGGGCAATAGAACACACAGTGCCAGAAGAGTACAAATGAGTCATGGGAGCTCGTTTTAAAAGGGATACTGATGTTAATTGGAGTTTCTATTTGGTAAAGAGCTTGATTTGTATGGTATATTATCTGTACTGTGCACATCCTCTGCTCCTTCTTTGACCCTCCATGTGAGAAGGCGAAATGGTATGAGAAAGCGAGCGAGCAATGGAAAAACAGTGAGAGGAAGAGAGAATTAGACAGAAAGAGCAGGAAGAGTAGTTCCTTGCTGCATGACTCATTGTGATGACTCACTGAAGCAGTTCTCCTTTGTTCTGCTGTCATATTCGGCTGATTTACTCCTGGCTTCTTTCGTTCATTTTACTGTGAATGGGGACCACAAACAAAAAGCTCACTGCGCCCATCTTTAACACGAATGCTTGGAATGCAGCATCTACCCAGAGCATGCTCCACTGACATCTTGGAAAACCCAGCAAACACACTAATGGTAGTTTCACAAAGATTTTAATGGATATTTTAGTTAGCGTGTCAACTGAAAGAACAAGGTTAATTATTTTTTTTTGGACATATACAAGATCTATTATCAAAGAAAATTATTTATAAAACATTGCATTATGTAATGTTATTGCAACAGCTATGCTGTACTTGCACTTACAATTGAGGTCTATGGGGGGAACCATTATACACTTTACCCATAGACTTCCACTGCAAGTGCAAGTACAGCATAGCTTGCAATGATTTGGTATAACTGTATATGCTTTGTTTTTTTACAAAAGGGCTTTTCACACTTAAAATTGTTAACCCAGGGTCATCCTTAGCCCTGGGTAAAGGAAATACAGGGTTATCTTGTTTCACACTGTTCATACTTTACCCTGTGTATAATAATAAACCATGTGTATTCAGGTTCCAAACTTTCACATTGTATATTCGTAAACCCAGGCTTAATGTTCTTATTTGCGCTTTAAATAATGGTGATTGGACAAATACAGCTTGCTGTCAATGGAGATGCTCTTCTGTGAAAATGTTGCCAAGCAAATCAGCCATTTGGCTTTCGTCTTCTTAAACATAATACGAAAATGCACGCAAAAAGTTAAAGGTTGCTTTACAAAGAGTTAAAAGTGGGGTTTAAAAAGATGATAACCGAGGGTTAAGCACAGTGTGAAAAGCCCTTATGCACCCTTGGTCTTGGTGCCCCTTGATGATCACTATTAGTGCAAGCGTACAATTATTGCCCCATAGGCTTTCATTGTAAGCTTAATTCTATAGATGTTTTTACAAACTGAGACAATTTTTTTTTCTGTGGTAATAAACAGCATGCCGTAGATTCTCTCACAAGCTTAAGTTGCATTGAACACAGCTAAACAATGCATGTTAACCTAGAATATTAGGATACTTAATACAAACAGCAAGCCCACATACAGATATTGCATCACTGAAGTTAATCGTAGTTCAGTGATGAAAGCGAGATTGCCTGTAAAGATTTAGTGTGTGACAACCACTGTTAATTTGATATGATGCATCTCCCTGAGGCCTTAACCACAAGCTTAAGGGACGAATTTTGGTATTGAAGCCGTTGATGAGCTAACAGGTCATGCTCAGACACACACACACACACACACACACACACACACACACTTAAATTCAATAAATAAATAAATCAAATTCTTCTGTAATACAACACAAATAATGGCTTCAATAAACAACGATCATTCAACCCTGCTGACGGTTAGTGACTGCTGTCCTAATTAGGGCTGTGTAGATGGTTTGCTTTATGAGCTTTGATTACATTGGTGACATGGAGGGTGAGTCATGGTCACACACAGACACAGGCTGGATTCTCACCACTCAAGACATCTGGGCTGATGTAGGCTGGACTGCCTCTCTGGTCCTTTAACAGATCTTCCTCACTCACCAAATGCTTGCCAAGACAAAAGTTTGTGATGGTGATCCGATGAGTCCTGCAACACACAAAAAAAAAAAAAAAACATGGATGACATCAAAAACCACCCTGAATACCCATATTCAACCCTGATGTTTGGATTAAAAATATTACAGCTGTATAAAATCTGTGCCTGTATGCATTTATGGTGAATCACACAAAGGTGTGTCCAGGTCACATTTAACCCCCCCAAAAAATTATAATAAAATGATATATCTAATATATATATATACACACACACACTGAAATCCCATCTTCAGTCCTGTTTGGAGTAAAGAGATAATGCTGTGAAATCAGTGCCTTGTATGTCTATTTGTAGAAACACACACAAAATTATTTTTTTATTTTTACAATAGAAGCATATCAAAATTAAACTAAGTGTTGTTAGGGGAGCCGTGTTTGTATCTGTGCAAACATGCCTCTGATATTTTTGCCTATGTCATTAAATCTAATCTGTGGCAGGGACAGGGAGCTATTCTGCCTTTCCAAAAAGCAGACTCTAACATGACTGAACACACCATGGCTGCACTTTCGACAAACAAGTGAGTCACCTGTGGCTTCTCACAAGCTCGAGGATGACTAATCTTTGCACCTCGAAAAGGAAAGAACTGCGCTCTTTTCATCGAGAGACATGCAACGAAAACAAGCATTCCTACACACCTGCACACTCAAACACACATACGTAGAGTCGCTCTCAAGTAAAAATACATTAATTTAGAATGAGTGAAATGAATGTGCCAGCTGACGAAACTGGACTGGCGGAACCTTAAATGTGCAAAGATTTCACACAGTCACAGCTATAATCTTCCTTCACTAAATAAAACCCCCCACCATTCTTTCGGTCCTCTTTTCCCATGCTTACCTAGTTGCTGTCTCACTTTCACACCCTGAGAGTGACAGACACACTCACGCCTAACAGCTACAAATATGCCCGTGATTTTTCCCAGCAAAGGTTCTTACACAGCTTTTTTTACAAAGCTGTGTTTAATTGCAAAAAAACAATGTATGCTGTAAACAAAATCCAAGAATTGAGATCCTTTTTTAATGGGTAACAGACTTTTGGCATCAATTCTTTTGCAACATCTTTTTCTTTGGGTTTCACTTTGCGGAAAGCATTTATTTCTTTGTGACGCTCCTTTTAATGTTCGCGGTACATCATTCCCTTTGCCCTTCACTATGTGGCACTGTTTAGATGTGGGTCCGGAGTTGAGTCTAACAACATCAAGTGGGGTGTGGCTTATCCACGATGCCCGCTAACTTCAAAACAAGCGAGCATGATCAGCAGAAAAATGTCACTTTAAGGTTTGTTTCATTTTCTCTAATTTCTAACCAAGAATAATATCACAATGTTAAAAGCAGAAAAAAAAAGTTTTTTGGGGTGAAAGTCCTGGTTAATATCTAATATCACTGGCCTGTGTCTTTTGATGTAAGTCTGCTATTTTCACCTTAAATAGTAAAAAAAAAAAAAAAAAAATAGTAAGTCCAATTTACATAATGGGAAGTATGTTTTTGTGCCATCAAATCCATAATTAGTTCTTAATGTAACCCGTCTGATCAGAACGTATGATTCAGTGTAAGAAGCTGTTACTTTAAAAGTACTTTAAGCTTATGTGAAGCTCAATGCGTTTGACAACAAGTTGCATCTCGTGAAATTTCAGAGAAATTTTCATGAATCCAGTTCTAGATTTACCCTGATTTGTTGCATCATCTCTTCGATTAATGAATATATTCAAAATATATTTTATTCTATTATTTTCAAATTTTATCATATTGTAGATCCATTCGTGAGAGAAATAATTGCTGTCTAAAGACCCAAAAATATGAGAGTGTGTTTGGTAAATTCCCATGCATTTAAGGGTTAAAATAGCTTTAAAACACATTTGTTGTGGGGCCAGTGGAAATGTTGGCAGGGCAATTAATAATCTGAACTAATAGCCCAAATGGGCCAGCAGAAAAAAAATCTACAAGAAAAAGGTCTAACTGGAAAGCTTGTTTTTGTCTGGCTGCATCACAACTGCAGGAACTGTTCTCGCTCTGGTTCCCAAGCTAAAAGAGTTAGCTAACTTTTCTCCTCAGGACCACCACATTGCTCAGCCTCCACTTCCTGTTCATGTGATGGGACCAGAAGCCTTCCGGTCTCTCGCTGCAGCTAAAATTAGCCCTTGTTGACGGGAAAAGTTAAGTGGTTTGAACGCAAGAGGAAGTCTTGAAGCTGAGATCCGGTTAGAACTGCCTCAGCTGAGTGAGGTTAATGTGGGATTTTGATGCAATGTTTTTGGTTTTGGAGTTCCTCTGCTTGGACAATCCATGCTGAAAGAGGAACAACGCTAATAGTGAAAGCAAATGTGCAATCATGAGATCTTACTCTTTCGTTTGCATAGGTTTACATTTATAGTGTCTTGATGGAATCCATATTGTGCACCCTCAAGAGTGGTGTGTGTAAGCTCAGAAGGATAAAGAGGTGGCGGAAAATGTTTATGATGTAAGAGGAGCTTTTGCGCCACAGGAAATTGTCCCATTATTGAGAAAATGCTACTGGTAAACAATGCCTGAAATACCAAATGGCTAGTTAAGCTAAATCTTTTACATTTAAGTAAAAGATAATTTGCTCTTTTCAATGAAAGGCTGGATTTCCTGGCTGATAAGACAGCCATGCATCTTATCAGCCATGCCACTCTCAAACTATATCAGTCAGTTTAATTTCATATCATGCAAGAACCTTCCTTATCTGCACTGAAAAAAAGCTCTTGATTTGAGGCAATAAAGGGACAACAAAGCATCAATAGAATGTGACCTGTCTTAGCGTAGGACGCCAATAGATACAGCGATCAATTTTAAAGTCCCATGCGCCTTGTCTACGAAATAGTGTAGGCCTACATGTAACAGACTACTTATATGACTAATACAGAGTGCTTTCTATTCCACCCAAAGCCAACAGTCAGCCGGCTGGGCAGGGTCACACAGACAGTCAGATCAGAAGGGGTATGAGGAGAGTGAAAAAGAGAGAGCGCCCTGGCAGTGTTACGTGTGCGAATGACTCAGCTCTGAGCTATGGATCCTTTGGCAGAGAGATGTATTATCTCCAGCTGGGACACAGTGTTCTGCTCTCCTGTCAAACTGAAGAAGACAGACCAGACTGCTCTATTTCATCACCATAGAGTCCAGTGACGAGCGTGTGTACATGTGGCTGTATCCTTGCAATACTGGTCTGTGCCTGTCCTCATAATTGACTCCTGAAGAACAGGCTTACACATTCTGACTCAACAATGGCACATGCAACATATCAAAGATGAAAAATTCCCCTAAACGGACAACCTTTTCTCCAGACACTGAGCCACATTTAAAATGCACTGCAATGCTCTTGAGTTCCTGTTTTCTTATTTCGGAAATGGCTCTGAACTCTGAACACTGCGACTCCGTGCTTCTAAATGTTTAGCAAGCAATACAATACCTGCTAGAGTTTTTACACATACTTTTTACAAACACACCAGATAAACTAAATCAGATTCATCATTCAGCTTTAATATTTTACTTTTCGCTGGTGACAGGACAGTGGAGATCAGAATTAATGGGGAGAATAGGTAGGATGTGATCGGGAAATGTTGCAAGCTGAATTCGAACTTATGCTGCTTGCATGAGCACCAAGGCTCTATGTGTTGGAACACATGTGCCAACTGCTAGGCCATGGCTCTTGACAACAATAGTGAAAAAGAAAGTGAATGTGATTGAGGCGGTCAGCCCCTAACATTCTGCCAAACATCATTTGTGTTTTGAACAACATGGTTTAGTTCGGAACACCACAAGTTTGGAATAACAGATTTTTCATTTTTGGTTGAACTATTCCTTTAACGTTTAAATGCATGTTATATAATGTATACATTTCTTGCAACCAGCCAGTAGTCAATAAATACAGTTGCCTGTAAAGAAACATGGCAGGGAGAAGAGAATCTAAAAGCCAAGAGCCAGACTCCTCTCTCTACACATGCCAGTGAGCTTATATGGTGTGACGGGTCTCATAATTAGACAAGCTGTGCACTTATGTGACCAAACTGCACTATGTGAGAAGTCAACAGCAAGCAGCACATGCTGGCAAATGTGACAGGCAGAACTGAGGATTTTCAATTAGTCAGTGAGTCTCTTGTTCCTTTGGGACATTTCAAATGTCAACAGAACTATGGTTAGAAGTGCTGTAGCAGGCTCCCGTTCCACTCTCTCATGGCAGAAAGACACACACAGGCGTTGCATATTGCGTTTGGAGAGGGCTTTATGGATGAGGAATTGGGAAATCCACTGGGCCTATATGATTCACTGTGCGATTGCTGACCTCAGATGCCTTCTAGCCAGGCATTTGCGGTTTCATCCCCCCTCCCCGCCTGCCTGCCTGCCAACCATCTCCTTTTTTTTCAGGGAACAAAACAGGGGCACGTTCCATGCTGGCTCATTTTAACTGGGATGGTTTTCTGCTGCTCAATACCCCTCCCCTCCCTGCCTGTGGGGATGAATCACGCTCTCACTAAGAACCCAGGAGGAGGGAGGTCAATGGGGCCAGACGGTGCTCCATGAAAGCCTGATAGAGGGCTGAGTGCACATGGGCCCAAAGGCAGAGAGAAATCCACCAGCGCCACAAAGGAGGACAGGGATAGAGAGGAGTTGTGTCTTACCGTTTATTAAGCACCATGTTTCCAAGCTTCAAGTCTCGATGGACGATATTCTTCTAAAAGACAAAAGCAGTGTTACATTAGACTTTCTATGGGCAATGTTTTAGAGAACATCCAATCAATTAGCATAATAATATTTTTTATAAATTTTTTAAAATTATCCACATTTATTTAAGTGGATTATCTTTAAAGTCAACATGAAACAGCAATCAAATCAATTTTATTTCCATAATGTGACATATTTCTCAATGAAGCAGAATATTACAAATCAAATCCCTTTATTGTCACTCAACCATATACACAAGTGCAACAGTGGGTGAAAGTCTTGGGTGCAGTTCCCAACAACTTCAAGGGAAAAAGAAATGTAGTGTTGAACTTCACTTCATAGGGCAGAACTTAATTTTTGACAGCAAAAGTGTGCTGACTTTGTTTGAAACTTCATTTTACCCAACAGGAATTTCTTGAATCTTGAAAAAGTGGGCATTCCATACAAAAATGGACCAGTGCATTTTTCCACATGACATGGAAGGGAGGAATTGGAAAAAACAAAAAGGACTTTGCGATTATAGACAAAAAGGAAAGTTCAGGAGAAAACGTACTATATTATATTTTAATCACAAAGACATACTTTTTCCTTTGAATAACGAGCAACACTGAATAATACTTGTTAAAGACCAATGAATGTGTTAAGAAAATAAATAGGGTCCATTCTGATTTCATGTCTAATTAGTAGTCCAATAACTAGTCCATTATGGCGACTCACCTTATGTAATGCCTCCACCACTCTCACTACATCGTAGAAAATGACGATAGCCTCACGCTCGCTCAGTCGCTTCTCTTTGATGACGTAATGCTGCAGGTTGATGAGGTCGGCCGTTTTGTCGCTGAAGTCGTGGGCGCAGAGGCAGTCGAGCACCAGACATATTCGCCTCTTCATCTTTCGCACTTTGTTGGCCTCCATGTCCTCCACAATCTCACAGGAACGGTCCTGAGATGGAATGAGCAATGACAGATTGTGTTAAAGTTTTGCGCAGAGATTTATTGCAGGCAGAGTACAGAAGAGCTATACTTTTCTACTTTTACCTCAAACAACCCAATAGTGCATTTAAGTACGCAACCACATCATTATGCCTCTAAATGAAGCAAAGAAAACACAACATTTACAGAATAAGCCGATGCTAATGGACTGGAGGAACACAAAGGACATCCGCCGTTTTTCTCTTTACTGAATGCCTAGCCATTTGGTATGAATGATAAAAGCCCACCCTTGGTCACCTGAGGCCTGGGTCAAAAAAGGGCCATGAATCGATTGGCAGTGTGGTTTGTGTTTGTAATGACTGTGCTTCCAAACACAAGAGGCGATCTATAATTAACTGGCCCACTCTAGAGAAGAGCTATAATAAACCAATCAATACCGCAAGCTTCAATGAATGGCCCCGACAGCTCTGTACAGCTTGTTCGGATTTCAATTTCCACCGGGGAAGAAGGGAGTGTAGAAGATATTGTTGAAAAACAGATGAAAAAAAAATAAAAAGAGAAAGTGAGTCACTCCAAACACTGCGATGAAAGCGAAAACAACTAAAGGAATAATATTAACAAATTATGTCTTGTGGCTAGGGATGCGCAGGACGCAAAAACATTTTTATTACAACGGCTGCACTATCAAAGCTATGAGAACTTATGAGAGCTACGTCTGGAGACAGCTGCATTCTGTTCCATTCTGTTTAGGTTTTTTAGATGCAAGTACATTCTTAAGATGTTTTGATATGTGTGGATGCTTCTATGTATACATGACCTACAGGCAAGTCTAATTAGTCTTACCTGGAAGAGGCCATGGTGGTGCACCACTCCTTCTTGGTTAGAGAGCAGTGACAGTAAAGAGTATTCTGTATGCAGCAGCATTTTGCCCTGCCTTTCTTCCTGCGTCTCTCCTGCAGTGTCCCCACGCTCTTCCAGGGTCAGTATCTACAACAAAGGGCAAAGGTAAGAGGCCACAACCTCAACACTGTCATATCATACACCCCTAGATCCTATTCTAAACCTTTCTGGGAGTCTCTTATCTCTACTGCGATGCCATACTAATCCATCAACAAACTTGAGGCAATGCAGAGGTTCTATTAAAAGGCTTTTTCTACAGAGACTGACAAAGATAACTTCATCACATGTCATTCAACAAGTCCATTCAAGACATCTGGACAGCTAAGGGACACTAGACTCTGGGGCATAAGAAAAAGTGGGGTCAAAAGGTCTGACACCAGGTTGACTAGCAACTTCCCATCCAATAACGGAATGGTCTATTAACAAAGAGCCCAAAGTTTTGATGTTCTTCTCTGAACTAGATGTGGCATGAATTGGACAGTATTGTAGAGGTTTGTTGACGCAGGTCAAAGGATCATGCAAACAGTGAGACACAGTGGCTTTTGTTTTCAGATGGTGTCTTACCACTCTGGCCAGGACATGTATGAATCACATCACAAAAATGTTCTGGCGATACAGTGAGTGAAAGATACCAGAGACGGTATAAAGAAGAGACAGGCCACTTAATGAATAAGAAAAAATCTAAATGCTCAATATGACAGCTATAGACTTCAACAGTCTAGTTCCAGAATTAAAAATCCCTTTAATTTTTTTTTCACAGGGGAATTATTAACGATAACATTTTCCAATAAGGTTCCAATATTCCAATGAATATTTGTTAATATTAGTTCATCCGAATTATGCAACGGTTGATCTCCCCACACTCTCAAACCACTGTATAAATCTAAATATTTTGCAATATACTTTAAAAGTATTGTTTCCATACTTTTAATTAACTAATTTAAATGACTAGTTTTATGGTTTTCTTTCATTTTTACTGTGATTATGTCATTTACAATTCTTAATGGGATTGTAGTTCATTCTCTCATGTTAAGTAGACAGTATTGTACCCAGTGTTGGGTAATTTACACAAAATAAGTAATCTGCTACAAATTTCTAATGACTAAATCTAAAAAAGTAATCACATTACTAATTATTTTACATTTAACTTACTTTCTAAATCACTCTTCCTGGAAAAGTTTTTGGTTTTCCTCTCAAAATGTCTATATTTCCTCTTCATTCATTGATCGCACAACCTTAGAAACACTAACAGACAGACATGTGAATTCATATTTTATATGTATTATACATATTACTTTAACGCAAGTAATGTACTTAAAAGTACAGTAATTACTTTCATTGAAAGTCAGTAAGTGTAATCTGATTACAATAATTTTAAATGAAATTACAGATTACAGTAAATAATTACTATGTTTTTTGTAATGTTGTGATGTTTGGTTCATGGCTGACTGGTTTGGTTCATGGTTTAGACCTCTATACAGAACTTTATGCAATCCCTATAGGAAAAAAAAATGTCCAAAACAAAGTTGGAAAAATTGGGCAGGCCATCCTTACAGTTAAAAGAGCCAAAAGCTTTTTTGATAGTTTTCAATTACTCAAGAACATATAGGTTCATTAACTGGACCTTAAAATTTGTTTTAAAGCATGATCTGAACCAATAAAGTGAATTATATGATCCTTTTGTTGTCACAGTTAATTGTTGATCATCTGACATATGTTATTTGTAATCTTGACAAACAGTTAGAGATTTATGTCTTTCCCCATTTAAGTAGATTGGAACTATACTTCATTACCTCCTGGGGGGCATTACTAAGTTGGCCGTTGTGTGGACTGACTTGCCTGAAAAGGACTTGGAAGATACTTACCTTTAGCTGATAGAAATCATCCGTCCCATCCTTTCTGGCAAGACATTGGACTATACTCTGCACAGGAGAGTTTCCCAGCCTTGGGCCTGCCGAGAAGAGGAAGGACAGATATATTTGTACCAGATTCAAAAGGTACTGTCAGCCCAGAGCACAGCAATACCCCTTGAGCCCAAACATGAACGGTCTTATCTCAGTACCCCATGCTAGCACATCACATTACTATTTCCAACTGTGACAAGTGCATTTCAAAGGCAAGACAGCCACATAATAGCAGCAAAGTGTGAAAGACCTTCAGATTTAGAAGCAGTCAATTTAAAATAAAAAAAAAATAAAAAAAATTAAAAAAAAATAATTAAAAAAAAAAAAAATCGCTGGAATTCTTATCGAGACCACCTCCTCCTAAATCACACACAAAGGCTAGTACTGAAGGTTGTTTCCTTGCAATGCCAAGGTAGCTTACCTAAAACAAAGGGACCAGCTCTTTTAGCATTGTTGCCTGATATACCAGGACAGAGGAGCTTGCTGGGTCTGCCGGATGACTCTCCAGCACCTCGTTCCGAAGCACGGCGTTTGGACATTTTGCAGATCTGCAAAAGACAATAACAGGGTATCAATAAACAATTGCTGAACTTATATGAAACAACTTAGTATGCTTACAGAAAGATGCAAGACTTCTGATCTAAAACAAATTTATGCAAAACTCCATGCACCCAAAAAATGTATCCATAGGACACGGACTCTGAATGACAATAGCCAACCCCAAATGAGGTCTTCCATTACACTGGCAGCAATGTGTGAGTTATAAAGGAAAAAGGGGTGAAATAACGGATGGGGAAAGGGTGATTTAGCAAAAGTCATCCCCTTGACGACACCTCAAAACAGCCATCATTAACAGCTCTGCCACTGTATATATGACAACCCATTCAGTCTATTTGCATAAGCTTAAGTAAAGATTAGCAGCAGGTGTGAATTTTGTTGATATGACTTCCCTGATGGACAATATGAACACATTCACATATGGTACTGTTGACCACAAATCGGTTGAGAAAGGTAAACATTGAGAATTAATCTAGTGCTGATGGAGCTAAAATTCTGTCATTTACTCACACTAACGTTGTTCCAAATCTTGTATTACTTTCTTCATTGGAGACGTAAGGCAGAATAACAGATTCAGTCAACATTTACTTTCATTGTATCAAAAAAGCATGCAATGAAAGTGAATGGTAACATACTGCCTTGCATCTCCTTTTCGCATTTTGTGAATTCTTCGGTGAACTACCCCTTTAATGAAAGATCAAGTGTACTAATATAACCTATAAATCTTGAACTCCACTTCTGCAATTCCTGCCTTTTCTATCTATTTTTAATCCTTCCATACCTTAATCTGCATGGGTTTATCTGCAAATCTCTGCAGCGTAATCTGCAATGCATATTAAAAGATTCCCTTTTTGGCTGGTCTTGTAACAAGGAATGCCAAACTACTGAATATTATTGAAAGCAAAACATTAGAATATCACATACAGTGCATCGATTATGATACAAAAGTTCATTAAATTAGACATTTAAGATAAGGCCTCTGTGAAATAGCTATTGGCTGTTTATCAAGGAGGATCTATGTTTTGTTGGGCAAAGGGTTGTTGTATAAACTGATGAACATCTCTTGTGTTGTAGTGAAAAGCAAGTGGTGCTAAGGACAGATAAAGTGTGATTCACACAAGGCCTGGGGTTTGCACTGGTAGCCATTTGTCAGAAATATGAAAGGCTGCTGTTACACACAGACGGTGTGAAAAAGCCGCTTTCCCCAAAGCAACGTAATTTCCCCACAACACTTGTGTAAATAACAAACATGGCATTCGAGGAAGACTTTGCTATTTTATACTCTGTATATTTGCTTTAATTCCACATATTCCAGAGCTGTTGCAGCATTTGTTAACTTTCTATAGCGACCCCAAAGTATGAGCGCATGTATACGAAAGCATGAAGGAATGTCGATATTTTTCATCGGTTTGCATAAATGGGTATAGTTTATAGTGCATGTGCTTTTGACACTGTACTCACAGAAATGTTGAATTCTTTCCACTGTGCTGAATTTTTGTAGGGCTGCATCCTAAGACGTTTGTTATCCGGTCCGTTCATACACATGTGCACCCTTCAAACACTCACCAAAATGCCGCTTATGTGCTTACATGACCACATTAAGCCGCGTTTTCGAGGACTAACCCGCTTTCTCTTAATCCCTTAAGAGACATAAGTTCTCATTTACACAATGTTTTAGAAAGCCACTTTCTGCAAAAACCCTGGAATAAACCCTTTTCTTAAGTGCATGTAAATGTGGTCACTCACTCACCCTGATGTTGTTCCAAAAGGTATGACTTTTCCATGTTCCATGGACAAAAGAAAGTCATATAGCTTTGGAACAACATCAGGGTGAGTACCTAAGAATTTTCAGTTTTGGGTGAACTATCCCTTTAAACGTAGTCACAATTTGCATTTTAGCGACAAGCTTCATTCTTGTGACATTTTGAATGAAAGAATAGGCATCCAAATATTTGCTACAATGCTGCAACAGATCACACAGCTTGTTGTGTCGAGGACGTAGGAGGGGGTACATTTGGCAGTTATCGCAGATCATTTTACACATTTACAGCTTTTTGTCTTTCAGGACCCAGACTGTTGACAACACGACAGATGGAGGTGAGAGACGTAATTGCTTTCTCCTCAAACCTTTTGACATGCATTATTAGACTTTTAGAGAACTAACATCTTAAAAAGCATCATGGCACGCTACAAAGCGAGACTGTGTGTGCACGCTTTGGCTTGCTGCTAAGATTGAGAACTTGATCTGCAAGCAGATATCTGGGATCTTAATGGAAAAGAAAGAATTCATGAATGGTATTAAACCATCTGTAATAATTTTAGGTCATGCCAAACTATCGTGCATTTCTCTCACTGACACCAATACATGCACATATGCATACATAAAAACAGCAACAAATAAAACAAGCTCAATGCTCAATCCTGAATTCATATCAGAGCCAGTGAGGGCAAGTCTAGTAAATTGATTTCATAGAAAGTATGATATCATAAACAACAAAAGTTACCTTGAGAGTCCAAGTCACAAAAAAATTAGTTCAGTTGCCGGTGATCAGCCCTCTCCATTGAAAATTGCAACTTTGCACCCAATGCAATCACTCTTCATGATGATGAAACAATGTTATATGAAGGATTACTCACTCTGTAATCAGATTGTCTTTTAAGGCCTGAAAGGATGAGAGTACTTGGTGCTCATCTTGTGCACGTCACAGCAATCAGGGAAGTGAAATATCAACCCTGCATGATTTAAACCCTCCGATCCATAGTGTAGCAGAAGATTTTAATATTTTATTAGATCAAAATATACTAGCTGTCACTTCACAAAAAGGCCGAACTTGAGAACTCGACAACCAACAGGAGAGCTTGCAGAAACCAGTATCAGATGTGCGTTTGCACACGCTTTGTTTGATATTTGGATGTCTGGGTTTGTAGAGTGTGAAAACGAGTGACTAATGCTTCCATTTATAGTTAAAATACAGCACAGGGAATATAGAGAGGACTGCTGCAACTTGATAACAGGAGAAACAAGAATGCATACGTCAACATTGTCAATCATATGCAAGAAATAGCAATAAATCAGTCCGTATGTGATCATGTTCAATATTAATATAAAGACTAACATTAAACATCATCATTACCCAGGTAGACTAGTCTTAGCATGTGCAAGCGAAACTCAATGCAAACAGAATTCATGGCATAATATTGATTATGTGGGCAAAAAAAGTGAACGTGAACGTTTCAAACAAAGAAAAATAACGTTTCAAACGTACAAGACGTAAACGTTAAACATGTTAACATGATTTAACAGTGGTGAGATCGCGTGCTAACTTCACCTGGGTAAAGTTTTAACCATACACAGGATAACGGGATTTTTTTGTTGTCATGACAACTAACTTCTATTGGATTTAACTTGACATAAATAATGTCAGTATGCTATTTTATCGCACTAAAACCACGTTAACATGTGTAAGGTTTACGTCTTGTGGATATAGTTTTCAGACGATGTGTATTTTAGCGTTTAAGGACTGGCCCCACTCACTATCTATGTCTGCAAACGTGCTTTTTGCTATTGTTCAAAAGAGAAATAAGGGACGAGTCGCAAATATATTGTAGTAACCAACATTTTGTCACAAAAACCGTTAGCTTGTTTTGAACCAGTAGCATTCCTTTAACAGTTTCAATCCGCATTCCTGCTTCTATCGTCTATATCACAACAGCTTTGCATCGACGACATTTTAATCGTTACAAAAGCGTGTTTATCTGACTTTAAAGATAAAACAGTGGACTATAAAGCGAGTGAGTTCACCGTGTCCCTTAAACGGACAGTGAAAATCTCCTCTGCCGATCAACTGGCCATTTAACAACTTACCGAAACCGCCGAGGGAATCCTCTGTCGTACACTAATTCCCACTCATTTCTGGACGATTATATTCAGCAGGGGTGCACAAACATTTAAACTCTCAACGAAGCGGTCTGTTTCAAGCGAACTGGAGAAAATTCACGATTACCGACAGGGCTTTTAAAGGAAAAGCCTTCTTAGGACATCTGATCACATATTTCCATAACAGCACCACCTGACAACGGAAATGACGCACTTGCCGTGAGCGACAGGGCGGTTCGGCCAATAGGAAAGGCTCTTTTGAGTCTCCACAGCCTTAACGTGTATTCTTGACATTGGCATGCTTTACGCTTCGTGTATGGAACGAAGAGCATTTGAAATATGTTAATGAGCACAGTAGTACGTTGCTGCTGCAGCATAACCCGAGTGAAACATTGCTAAAGTAATGTACTCTTTTGTTGAAAATACCAGATTGACGTATTGCTGCGGAAATCAGTTCCGCTGAATCAAGTTAATAATGTTGACTAAAACAATCAGATTTTCTTCATAATCTATACTGTGCATGACACTGCTGTTGATATACCCTTATGTAGATGTTTTCTCTATCTTCTTGATTGGACTGGACTGTCACACACAAGAAACAATACTGGCAGAAATTAGTAGCTAAAGCCCTAGTAAACAATGGAATGACAGTGCATCCTTTAATAAACATGGCACATGAATTGCACACTAAGAGTACACTAAATAAATTAATGACAGTTACCTGGAATCTTTCAAAGTGTATCGGTATTCATGTGAGAATAACAAACCTCTTGGGTTTCTTGCATGCAGAAGACCCTCAAGATCAAATCCAATTTTAGATCCCCCCAAACCAAACAACCCCACCCATGATGGCAAGTTTCAATTCAGTGGGCAGCATGTCAAAAAGAGAGGGCTTTAAAGGGCAACAACTGATTTAAGGCTGTGCTGTCTTCCTGTCTTGACTCAGCATGGCCTTTGCCTTAAACCACATTAAACACTTTTATAAGGCTGTGGCTAAACAGTGGCCAACCCACTGTGTATGGGGTGGAAACTGTGAATCATACTTAACTAGTGCCCATGCCTGATAAAGACCAAGAGAAGCAGTGAAATTGAAAAACTGCAAAGACAATATCTACTGTCGGTGTACTGTCTGAATGCATACCTCTGTTTCTTCACATTCCTTCAAATAACCTCTGTTTGCTCTTATAATATGTGTCATTCTGGAATAACAATGGATATGCAATTTTGTTTGGTCACTTGTCAAATCAAGTAATTTGTATTTGTATAACGCTTTTCACAACACACATCATTTCAAATCAGCTTTACAGGAAATCATGCATAAAAAAAATGAAACTGTAATATCTATAAAGTCTCAGCATAATCATGGTGTAGTTTGATTATATATGATTGTAAAATGTGTATAGAAATTAAATAATAATTGTATTTAGAACTCCTGTGAGCAAACTGAAGGCAACTGTGGCAAGGAACACAAAACTCCATAAGATGTTGGTTAATGGAGAAAAATAACATTGGGAGAAACCAGACTCACTGTGGGGGCCAGTTCCCCTCTGGCTAAACAACAGGAACACAGTACCAATATTAGTTATTTGTGTGCAGTGCAAGTCATGGTTTATGTAAATTAAGTAAGCGGTCCAGTGGTTTAAAATTAAAAAGAAAATATTTGTTATGAACTTTAAGATTAATGACTAATGTTTTTGAAGTCCATCTTGTATTAACTGCAGAAGTTTACATAGGTTACAATATTGAGGTCATGAACGCATTAATTATTTTTTCGGCATCAGCAACAGAGAGCATGTATTGTAACTGATTTTCAAAGGACAGTTTGGTATCAAATATAACACCTAAGTTCTTTGCAGAAGAAGACAACGTAATTTGTGGCATTATAAAAATATTGCTATAGCTTCACCCTGCAAAGTTAAGCTCATTTTGATGTTGTTTAAAAATGCTTTATGATATTTTTTTATTAATCTGATTATGGACTATAGTAGATGCTTATGTCTTTTATTTTGTATAATATTTCAAAGAAACAGTGAGCCATTCTGTCTTTATAGCATCCATCTCAAAAGTTAGATTGAGCTGTGCCCATTTTGTTTGACTACTTTGCTGGAAAACTAAAGTAACAAACTTCCCCTTTTTTCTTTGCTAGAAACTTAATTAATATAAATGGAAAATCAATATAGGTGTAGTTAGTATAGTATCTTGCTATAATGTCCTAAACGGGCATGTGTCCTATTAATGCAGCAGTGCACAGTCACATAATTTCAAAATACGTTGTGCTGTGGGAGTAAAAAAAAAAGAAAAAGCAAAGGTAATGAAAATCAGAAGCTCTTTCCCATGGAGGAAAAGATGTGACAGCGATTCATTCATAACTGTGTGGGTGAGACTCCCACGACTATTCAAATGAACACAGGGGTTTTCAGTATTGCTTGTTTGGAAAAGTCATAACAGACCAAGTGCTTAAACAGCATGTGCCAGTGAGGAGGGGGAGGGGGGCACTCAAAACTGAACGTGTATGACTAAAACTCCTGTGTATTAAACAGGAGCTGCACAGCACAAGCATGCAATTATCAGACAAGAGTGTTGACATAGCTCACATTAACATTTTAACGGTTTCTTTTTAGTGATTGAGGGGAAAAACGTTTCATGTGAAGGACTGCGTTGTTCTATTGCGCCATCTAGTGTTCATTAAAAGTTCGTCTAGCTTCTAGCAGTTCACATATAGTATCAAAC
Source organism: Xyrauchen texanus (assembly GCF_025860055.1). NCBI lineage: Eukaryota > Metazoa > Chordata > Actinopteri > Cypriniformes > Catostomidae > Xyrauchen > Xyrauchen texanus. The sequence goes on along the minus strand of NC_068290.1, from coordinate 12,991,094 downwards.
CTCCTTATCTTTGATTTTGTGGTTTTAGTTTTTAATGATTTTATTTCTTACTTTTAAAGGAGCCATAAAATGCATTTTTCTTTTGTTTTAATATGTTCCTTGAGGTTCACTATTTCTATGAGTAAAGTTTTTTTGCACAAAAACAGTCATGCATTGTAAAACATGATAACTTCCCACCATCATTCTGACACTCTGTCCGAAATGATCGGTTTTGGTGATGCTTCTCCTTTAAGACTTGACAGTAAACAGTCACTGTTATGATAGGCTCTCCCGTACGAGCTGACCTGCTCTTGTCCTGCCATCTTACTTCTCACTGCTGCTGGGCAGGCTACGGAAGTCATAAGGTAAAGTAGGCGAACGTGTTGTTGTGGCAGTGGTCAAATGCAATTGTCTATCACAGTGTGACATCACAATGTGGAGGAAGTAGAGATCGTGTCATTTTGGTAGCTTGGTTTCAACAAATGCTCCTTTTGCAGCGAGGAGGAAGTTTTGAGTTCTGAAAATTATAGTATATTTTTTATAGTACAATCCTGACCTCTTATGTGTCAAAAGATCAAAATGTTATTCCTCATGTCATGACCCCTTTAAGTGTTATGCTTGACTCAACAAGAAAGTATTTCTAAGCAAGTTTTGCACTTTGTTGAAACTAAGCACTGAACTGACGTCAAATAATTATAAACATTTGGCAAAATGCAGACACACTGACTGACTATCAATATTTGCCCAAAATAAATCCACTTTATTTCATATTCAAATCTAATGTTTCATTATAATGAGACCATTAATATAGAAGGACAAATTACTCTAAATTAAATAGTTAAATACTGTAAATACATATTTAATTGTTTTTAAAATAACTAAATTAATAATTAAATCGTTAAATAAATCAATATATTTCCTTTGTATTTAATTTTAGCACAAGTTTGCATCTATTTCTAATTTAGCCCATGATCATTGGTAGCTTTGTGTCTTTTAATTTACATGATTTTCACCTTTTAAAGTAGTATGTCCACTATCATAATGACCTTTTATCTATTTTCAATATGGGCAAACATTTGGGCTGGTATCTACTGAAAGAGTTAAAAAGAAATCTCTTACTGTACCAAATTCAAATATACCAAATCAACCCAAAGACAATGCTAAAATAAAAATTTTAGCAACGAGGGCTAGAATGAAATACAAGGAATTTGTTTTTTAAATTATGATTCAATGATTCATTTAATGATTGTATAGTTGTTGTTGTTTTTTTACTTCATTGTGTTTTTAATGATTTATTTATGCATAAGTAAACACACACAACTAAACTTTGATTTACAGTACATTCACTTTAATAAATAAACTCTATTATGCTTGTGAAAAATATAAACAATTTCACCCACCACACATATTGCATTGTTTTCTTTCTTTCCATGGAAGGTGGCAGTCATGTATACATTTTCCCTTTACATTATGCAATAATTGCACATTCTAAAATTACAACATTGTATTTGAATTGTGACAATTTCTTGACATTGTTGCATTTTTATTTGCCTCCCTATAAATAATGACAAACAAACATACATCAGTTGTCCTGGGGCTTCCTGTAAACCAGTTTTGAGATGTGTGCTAAATATCCACTGCAAGTGCACTTCGGTTTCCTCCAATAACCTCCAAAGTCTTAAAGGTATAGTTTATACAAAAATGAAAATTCTGTTATTATTTACTCTCCTCATGTTGTTCCAACCCTATATGACTTACTGTCTTCAGTGAAGCAAAACAGAATATGTTCCACCATTTACTTTTAATGCATTTTTGTCCATACAGTGAAAGTGAATGGTAACTGAGGCATTCTGCCAAACATCTCCTTTTGTGTTCCCCTGAAGAAAGAAAGTTGTATGGGTTTGAAACAACGTCAGGTTGAGTAAATAATGACAGAATTAAAATTTTGGGTGAGCTTTCCCTTTAAGCAGTGCTTGTTGTTTGGATACACCACAAATATAGCTTATTTGAAAAGCATATCCTGCACCTCTCAGTAGCACATCAAACTAAATATTTAAAAGAATTCCATTTGCACAGATTGTCCTTTTAGACAACTAATACAGTTCATGAAAAAGCGTATCATTCTTTTCAGTGATGGAAATGTCACAGACGTGTCTGTAGCATCAAATCCTCACAGAGGCCTCACATTCTGACTGACACTACAGTGAAGATATAGTCTACATGATGATATGGACAGCAACGCCTCCACAAACTGATTATGAAAAAGAGAATGTGGTCCCACAGCAAGACGCATGTTGAATTTCTACATCTGCTATTTGCATTTATTTGCATTTGGTAGCAGGAGACGAAAACTTGCATGAAATTCACAAAGAGAATCTCTTGAGCTTAGCTGTCATTTTAATGTTAACTTCAAATGCGCATGTTAAAGGTACCTGTTGCCACTGTAGAGAAAAAAGGCTTCTTTGCTGAGTAAGACAGTGCACATTGTAGCACGTTATCCCGTTTAAACCCTGCCCTCAGCCAAAGGGAACATCAAGTCAACATCAAGTCTAAGTCACAGACCGTCCATCATGGCCAGGAGGTCATCACCCTTGCTGCTGGAACTGGAGGCGGCCTCTACCGCCTCCCCAAACTCCCCCATGATTTTAGCCAGCTCAGCATTAGTCTGTTTGTCCTGAAAGACAAGGAAAATGACCCATTTAGAGGTATAATGTTACTCTCATGGTCCTCTTGTATGCTCAGCCAGTTTACCCAAGACCCATAATCTTTAGCCTGTCAAAGACCAATTAGACAAGATGAGAGCTTTGTCTCATTGTGGATAGATCATTGGTAAGCAGGGATTACAATGATTTCTGAGGCCAAGGATGAAGCAATGCTGCACTGAATAAAACCTTTATACTATATACTAAAAAAAATGTTTGGACAGACTTGACTGATTGTTTCTTTCAAGATGCATGTTTCTCATGATCTTAAAAACCTTTTGATCTAAAGTCTTATGCTTCAATGCTTGAAATTATTTTTGTAGACATAAAGAATGCTTACATATTACTTTCTTTACAAATGTTTTATTTTATATTATTCTAATGGATAAGTTGCATTGTATAGTAAAATAATAAAAAAAGCCAACAAGTATCCAGAATATATGGTAACTCCTTTAAATAGATGTTTAAATAGATACCTCATGAAGTTGGTTTATGTAACGTAGGCAATGAGTGGCTACTTCAAAGAAGCTAAAATATAAAAGTAGTTTTGATTTATTTAACATTTTCAGTCACAGTATGATTCCAGACTTACATCTGTGTAATTTCATAGGTTTGATGTCTTTATTAATACATAAAAATTTCTAAAAATATATAAATATTAAAGTATGAGTTGGTGTGTCCAAACGTTTGACTGGAAATATTCATGCGAAAAAAAAAAAAAAAAAACACTTCACCTTTGTTGCTTGGATATTAATAACTTCATAAGAAAGGTCATCCGGTCTTGATATCAAAGCTTCCCTGTGGGAGGGAAAAATCTATAATTTAATATTTCATGAAATCACTTATTCATTTAATTGACAAAAAAAATCTATTTCGAGCTTCATTTATTTATTACATACAGTCATGTGACTCTGTTTGTGATGCTCTTTGTGATACTACTTTGACTTCAGTCATTGCAAAAAACAAACAAACAAACAAAACTTACTCTTCCTCCTCGTCAGTGGCGAAAAGGTTGACACGGAAGCCAGAGTCTGTACTGGCTGGTTTCTGTACTTCCAAACCTCCCATCAGTCTAGCAAGGAGGTTTAATTCTTCTTTTGCTAGAGGATTTGGAGTTGTGTTGACCTTCAGAAGTGTAAAATTATGCTCAAATATGCAGTTTTCAAGTAAATAATGCATGCTGATTCCATTGCATTACACATTTTCATAAATATATTTTGTTTTTTGGTTAGTTTTACTGATATAATTAATAATCCAACACTCTGAAATGTTTTGACATACAAAAGTGACATACATTTACAAAGAGGAAGCAATTAAAGGGATGATTCCCCAAATGAAAATTCTCTCATTATTTGCTCACCCTCGTGCCATCCCAGATGTTAGATGAGTATGACTTTCTTTCAGCTGCAGAAAACAAACAAAGATATTTAGCAGAATATTTCAGCTCTGTAAGTGAATGGTGGCCAGACTTTTCAAGCTCTAAAAAGCACATAAAGGCAGCATAAAAGTAATCCATATGACTCCAGTGGTTATTTATATATCTTCAGAAGTGATATAATAGAAGTGGGTAAGAAACAGATCAGTATTTAAACCTTTTTTTTTCTATAAATCTCCACCTTCCCTTTCACATTCTGAAAGTGAAAGAGGAGATTTATAGTAAAAACTGATTTAAATATTGTTCTGTTTCTCACTCAAAGAAATTGCATTGTATATTAAACCACTGAAGTCATATAGGTTACTTTTATTATGCAGCCTTTCTGTGCTTTTTGGAGCTTGAAAGATCTGGGTACCATTCCCTTGCATTGAAAGGACCTACAGAGTTGAAATATTATTCTAAATATCTTTGTTTGTGTTCAGCAGAAATAAAGTCATACACATCTGGGATGGCATGAAAGTGAGTAAATGATGAGATCATTTTTATTTTTGGGTGAACGATCCCTTTAAGGCAAATCATCCAGGTGATGTAAAAGCAACATAAAAATGTAAACAAAGTAAAATCAAAGTATAATTCGATTACCTTAGTGTTCTGTGAGGAGTTTTTGGAGGTTCCAGACATGTGTGTCTCAACAGGGCGACTCACACTGTACCTGTAAGAACACACAGGACAATTGCAGAGCTAATGCTCCGGTAAAAGGCTCCCCATCTGAGGTTTACAGCTAAATTATTCTCAAATCAATTAAAGATGTTGCTTTACTACTGATAAAACTTAACATGGCACATGATGAATTACAACCCATTACATCATGGGTTTGCGGTATCTGAAAATCCAGCAAAGGTGTGACAAGATTCTACCATTGAACATTAGAAAGAATGATAGTATTTTAAGGAAGCCTATGTGAATGACATGGCTATTAAGTAGTTGATGCTCACATGTTTGTGCCCAGTTTGATGACTCGATCACCATACATTTCAAAAGAACCTTCACGGAGAGCACTGTTGTAATTGCCACCGTCACGGAACTGCAAACTTTTCACCTCCTCACCAGTACATCTAAACATCCTGGGAATTAAAAAATCTAATATAATGAGGATATAAGTGACATAGCCAAGCTTATTCAACAGAATTTGCAACAAAATGTTGACTACCACAAAAAATAATTTTGACTCAACTGTCCTTTTCTAAAAAAAAAAAAAAGCAAAAATCAAGATTACAGTGAGGCACTTACAATCGAAGTGAATGAGGCCAATTTTTTGAGGGTTTAAAGGGAGAAATGTGAAGCTTTTTATATTGAATAAAAGCACTTACATTAATTCTTCTGTTAAAACTCAGGTATTATTTGAGCTGTAAAGTTGTTTCAAATGTCATTTTTACAGTCTTTTTAGGGTTGAAAACTTTTTTAGGGATTGGCCCAATTCACTTCTATGGTGAGTGCCTCAATGTGACCCAGATTTTTGCTTTTATTTTTAAAGAAAAGGAAGAGCAAGTCATAATTATTTTTTGTGATAATCAATATTATGCCACGAATGCTGTCGTTTGAGCTTGTACTGAACCCAGAATATTTATTTATCTTGACACAACATCTAAAAGTAATTGACATGGAATATATTTGGGAAATGGCAATATCCTGTAGTGTGACATGCTTTACTCCTAAAACTCTCAATCTATATAAAAACAGCATTTTGCTAATAATTATGTGATCATTTATCTTTTATTATTAAAAGGTGATTCAAAAAATATGGTAAACTTGTTAATAAATGGTGAGTCAATGCAATGGGTCATTAAACATTACTATTATTTTTTAGTTAAATGTCTGGGTGTTGATATACATAAAGTTCACAGACATGTTATCTGTCAACCCACAGGCACTATTAGAACTGCTTTCAGTCACAGCCTAAACACAGACTCCACTATAATTAGAAAAGTTATCTTATAGTGTATGTCAAAGAAGTTTGTAATGCCATTAACCATAAAATCTCACTGTCAGACTCTGCCAGAAACTGAGTGTCATAGGTGATTTCAAAGCAAACCTTATCTATGAATTTAGAGGCTATTTACAATACTATTAATGTTCAACTTAAATATTGCTTTAACATTAAGTATTCTTTGGTTGCACAAATACTGGAATAATGTGTTTATTACGTGAGGGATGCTGACTTAACTCTAAGAATAGTAGCAACAACCTCTAGATCTAAAACAGCCTGTGCACTGCATGATATGAAAAGAGTACCTGATGAGTCCCGGGGAGTGTGTCCCATAAGGAACAGGCCCTGAAGTGGGGAGGGCAAATCGTCCATTGGAGTTCTGCACTTTGTCTTTTAGGAAAATTGATACCTAAAAAGTTTATTCAAAGTTTCATTTCACACTTATCATTATATGTGTGAAATGTGTTATATTATACATTTACACATCACATATTATTGCTTGCCTTAGATAAAAATGCCCCATTATAAAGGCCATTTAATTTAGGTTTTCTGAACATTCGGCATTTGAGTATAGCAAAACTTACTCTTATATGCATATCTTGAAAGAAGATGAGGAGTGTTTGTCTAATTAGTTGAAACTCTCCACCAGATAATGGGGTATATATCTTTGAATTACAAGAAAAGAGACACTTTATATGGCACACCAGAATTTATCAAAGCGAAATAATTAAACAATCGATGATGACCTGTGAATAGTATTTATTTTAAACTCTACAAGTCTACAATGATTCGTAATGTTTATAGCATTTGGCAGGACCCTGCTACCTCTATGAGTTGTCTGTTTGTTTCATCCACTTGGCTCAGGATGCTGGGAGTGTCCTTCACAAAGTCTCTGATGGCATCCATGTGGTTGAAGGACACAAGGAGGATATCTTTAGGACGAGGACACAGCAGGACTTGATACTTAAATGCCATGGTCATCAGGTCATAAAGCTATGCAGGAGGAAATCATGTTTATATACAAGTGTTGATAACTTGTGATATTACACACCAGAGGGAGACATTTAGAAAAAAATATGTAGTAAGTGTGTTATTAAACTATTATGACTCATTAAGATAATTTTAAATGAAAGATAAAAAAGAAACACAGTCTCATGATATCTGAGTGTTTCAAAACACATAAAAAAGACCCAATTCATGAGAACTGACTCATTTATGAAGAATACAGCTAGTTTTGAAAAAAGGTGCAAGTCAAATAGTTTTGCTCTTTACATTACCAGCATGCTCGCGCGTGCGCACACACACACACACAAAAAAGCAAAACAATTTGTTAATGTTATTTGAATTAGAAAAAATGTGTTCTTGGCTGTAGTCTTCACCTTGTCCATACTAGCTTGGTTGAGTCGCATGATTGAAGCGTGAGCCAGTCGATCAAACACCGTCCTCAAGGCTTTCTTGGAATACAGCTCTTGTGGATTGAACAGCTCCTCCAGGAACTTCTTATTGAACATGGTGGTAATGATATCATTCATAACTATCATAATACAAAACACAGGAACCATTGTAGTAAGTAGGTCAGAAGCAATTCTGTGCAATTCCAAAAGTGAAAACCAAGCAAGCAGAATGCAGACTGTAGTAAGCTGTACTGCATAGGAAAATAAAATAAATAGAATCAAAAATAAACTTTTATTGTCTTGGCAGGTGATTAAGAGCAGTGAGCTGGAAACTGCCATCGCATGTTGACTGTGGATGGCAACAAACAAATTTTGCCACATGGAGGACTTAGGTTATACCACAGCATTTAAACAAAAAGCTGCCTGAATTTCGGGGGTTCTTATTCTTCCACGAAATCCCATCTCCATCTTCTCAGGGCAAGTGAGCCTGAGAGCTACATGTAAACACTCACGCTACTTTGTTCTACGGCCAGCAGCAAAGCAAGCAGAATATTAACAATACCTCTTTTCCTGTCCTCCTCTAGCCAATCTGCTACAGTGGCTTCAGAGATTGCAAATCAAAAAGATGATATTGAAAGTGATCCTAGGAGGAAATTGACTTAATTATACAGCATCAGCTTTATACATCACAGCTGTCATCTGCAGGAGAACCCTAAGTCTAAGTTTGACAACAAACAATTCTTACCTTTTAGTCTTAATTTTGAACAGTAGCCTATATCTGATGTTTTATTATCTAAGGCCTAAGAAACTTGTCTTTTTATTGTTTTGCATGAAAAGTGTGCTATCTTTGTCTTACCTAATGCAATGACATTCATACATTTTAAAGTGTGACTTAAGTGTCCAAACACTTTTTGTGTGCACTGTAGGTCTCCAAGGATGATTAGACGTTTGAGGCATTATTATTATTATTCATTCCATTTACTGTACTGGCAAGGCATAGAAACACAAAAATGACAAGCCTTCTTTACTGACTGTTTCCTAGCTTGTAACTAAACTGGGCCTGAGCACCACTGTATTCAAACACATAGGCTAACTGGCTAATTGTGTACAGCAGAAGATCCAAATGCTTCCCTTAAAAGACCACCCTATGATCTATGCATTCGTTTCAACATATCATTATCTAGATCTCTATATCAGACAGGCTTCATCTCCCATTGTGATCTCCCTTGTATATTAGCTGCTGTCTACCTTTCTTGGCTTTATCTGCTGGGATATTCTGAGCCCGCAGTCGCTGATCCAGTATGTACAGCATTTCTCCACCCAGATTAATGAAGAGCAGAGGCAGCGTTCTCGTCGACATCCTCTCTACCGATGGAGGAAGAGCAGCTAGTGTCGATGGAATCGCAGGTTGTCAATATGAGTACGCGATCTGTGCGTCAATTAAAGCTGAAGACCCAGCGGAACAAATAAGCGTCTGTAATCCCTCTCTCGGTTGCCAGGTCACCGGCAACAACAGCCAATCAGAAACGTTTATACTGCTGGATGATAATGACGTAATCCTCCAGTCATCGATGATCAGCGAGAACCAATGTAAGCCGTTGAATCCAACTAGGAGGAGGGACAATGTCAGTGTTTGCGGCGTTTCCACCGTCTCATTTTTCGGGGAATAGGGATGTACGTTACCACTTATTTTCTTTTCCGATACCGATAATAAATTACATTTTTATGAATTATTTGGATAAAATTAGTAACTTCAATTATTGCTTACATTTTTTTTATTATATTGATAGACATAAGCAGAAATGATTAGGCTGCTTTGTTAACGTTTTAAAAATGAGTAAGTATATCCACATTTAAAACCACAAAATTAACCATGGATATTATTATATGGTTACTATCACTAAAACCAAGATACAATGTGGGTACTTCAGTAATGCTAGAGCAAAACCATTGTTAAATTGATCAAAACCTTGGCTATTGCCAAAAACAAACAAACAAAAAAAAAACATGGTTACTGCAGTCGTTGTTATTAGTCATGGTTAATACCATGCTCCTCCTCTGTTTTAATTTAAACAATTCAATTTAACCATTATTTTTCTTCACAGACGGAGGCTGTGCAGTGTGTGAGAATTTGGTAACTTCTAACTTTCTCTCGGAGTTATCATTTTACATGTAAATATAGCCGAAATCACATCACAGCCGTTGTAAAGGCAAAGTTTTATAGCAAGATGTTATCAGTGCAGAGCAGCAGCTTGGAAATTGCTTGTAAGTGAATACTGGTTAACATAGTAATGGGTGTCGTTTCAGTCACTATTTCATACTCGTTCCATTGTCTGACAACAGAACAAATATGTACATCAGAACAGCTTTAGTGGGAATTCAGCTGTATTGAGAAGCAAACAGATGTAAAGGGCTGACACAAGGCAGAATGTAGGCTAAATATGACGTGAAGACGTCACGAATTTTCTAATTAACGCATGACGTCATCTAGCGACTATTTGTTTAAGCAGGTTTTAGCTACTTTTCATTGAAAGTAGTTGGCAGCACTTGATGTTTCTCCGAGCAAGGTACCCACGCCCGGTAGCAGATGAGGAGGCCAGCAGTCCGTATTTAAGTCTATGAACTATGTGTTTGTTTTGTTTGGTTCCTTTTTGCCGGGGGGCAGGGTCTAATTGTGGGTATGACTAGTGACCCCCCCCCCCGCGCTTGCATGTGGGTGTGCGTGTGATTGAGTCGGGGTATGAGGGCAGGTTATTTTCCTCATTTCCATGCCTCAGTTACTGTAGCTAATTGACAGCAGTTATGTAGTTTGCTTGATTGGTATCAATTGTATTTACTTTTGATATTTTGTTTTGGTGTGTATTTATTGTAACGTATTTATGAATTTGTGTGTGTTTGATATGTATTGATTTGCTGTGTATTGGGGATTCACATGAGTCATTCATTTAATGAATGTGGGACAAAAGGTCCTTGAAACCTTGGCTGAATATTAATCTGTGTTGATGTGCTTACAGTTTAAAAGCTTGTATATTTATTGTTTATTATCTTACCAAGTAAACAAAGTTTAATATCTCACACATGTAGGCCTACTGTTATGATGGTTATCGACCTGCTGCTCCCTACAGTGTTTTTATGTAAGATTTTTTTGTATAAGTAAAATTGTTATATTTTACTGAACTAAGTATGAGGTGGTGAAGCGTTTTTCTTTGTTACTGATGCCCAAGCAAAATAATGGTCCAGTAAAGAACCTGTATATGTGAGTGTTTTTGTCTCTGACTTTTGTCTTGTTACACCAACGTCGCTGAAATTAATTATACTTGGCAATTTCCATATACACAAGATAAATGTGCTCTCTGTAAACCAGATTTTCACAATTTGTGAATCATATGTTAACTTCTTAGAAAAAACAAAACATGTAACGTTAAGTTTATGCAAAATATTTTTTTCTGGCAATGTCAGTGTTGTTAAAGGGATAGTTCACCAAAAAGTGAAAATTATCATCATTTACTTACCCTCATGCCACCCGAGATGTGTATGATTTTCATCTGCTAAAGATAAACGAAGATTTTTGGAAGAATATCTCAGCTCTTGAATATCTCACAATGCAAGTGAATGGTGACCAGAACTTTGAAGCTCCAAAAAGCACAAAGGCTGCATAAGTAATCCTTATGACTGCAGTGGTTAAATCCATGTCTTCAGAGGTGATATTATAAGTGAGGGCGAGAAACAGATCAATATTTAAATCCTTTTTTACTATGGCTGTGTCTCGTTTGGAAGGATGCATCCTTTGAAGGCTGCAGTATACCTCCTTTAAACAAGCCTCGTTGAAAAGAGACGGCCTTCGTAAATGGAACGTAATCTGGTTATGACAGCACACCATTCTTTAAGCGCGAGAGCTTTGAGTGAGAAGGGAACAAAGTCCCTTTAGAAAGGAATGTATGAGGTAACATTTAGGAGAGTTATAATGATGTAAATAGAAAATAGATTAACAGGTGTACTTTTAGTCTAATACTTTATTTTAATTGTATATTAATATAATTATATATATTATATACTCCACACCCATCTACTGATGTACTTCAATTTGGGAATAAACATTCCTTGCATCTGAACATCATATATATGGCAAATTGGCATACATTTTGTTTTTAGACATTTCCGTTGAAGAAAATAATTGTGGGTTGTGAGTGCCCATGAAGGATACACCTCATGCATCCTCCAGATTCCCATGACAGAAGGTCGCATCCGAAGGCTGCATTAAAAGTTTCCTTTTATAGTAAAAAAAAAAAAACTTCAATATTGATCTCATTTTCATCCACACCATCATATCGCTTCTGGAGATATGGATTTAACCAGTAGAGTTGTATGGATTACTTATGTGGCCTTTGTGTTCTTTTCAGCTTCAAAGGTCTGGTCAATATTCACTTTATTGTATGGACCTACAGAGCTGAAATATTATTCTAAAATGCTTAATTTGTGTTCTACAGAAGACGTACACATCTAGGATGGCATGAGGGTGAGAAAATGGTTAGAGAATTTTCCATTTTTCTAGTGTCTTGTGTAATAATAACAACAAAATAAAAAACAATTTCATGCTATACAAAAATAAATAAAATGCTTTGTTTTTTATTTATTTTTTAGACATGAATAACATTTCATATGTTTTTGCACAATTCATTTGATGTGTGTGTGTGTGTGTGTGTGTGTGTGATACTTAAATATAATACCAAACTATAGTACAAAAAATATAAATGCTGCATTTTGGCATGTTTATATGAATGATGAAATATGAATATTGCTTTAATTACAGCTTAATATTCCCAGAAATTGAACAATTGTATTGTAAAGAGATGTTTATGAACTCTTTCGTGGCTTCAGTTATAACTTTGATTATTTTATTGTATAATAAAATTGAATTTGTGTCTCCGTTGATCTGAATTAAACACGAATGCTTTCAAAAAGTTAGTAAAAACAGTAATTAGGCCTCTCCATTCCTGATACGAATTTCTCTGGTCATTCGACATGTTTCAAATATTCCACAGCAACAGGTCATCAACGCATCATTGCATACTGTGCCCTAGATAAGAGGAAAAAAAGATTTTGTGCCATATGCAATAACAAAAAAGATTTCTTAAATACACAATAAGCAAGTTTGTTTCTAGCTAGAAGTGGCATAAACGACCGCAAAAGTAACACTTTTTTTTATTATTTTAATTTTTGTGTATATATATATATATATATATATATATATATATATATATATATATATATATATATATATAATGTTATTTATAGACATTTATTGTTTATATGTTGTTTTTTTATTAGTAATGTATTGTTCTTTTTTTATTTTTTTATTTACTGTTCATTTTTTGGTATTTTGTGTAAATATATTAAAATGAAGTTAATATATTCAAATGAAATTAGACTTTTAGGGTATTTTACTTGTATTCCATAAGTCAGTCGCATATGTGTCCTCAGGGCAGCCATTCCTCCAGGTATACACGAGAGACATACATTTTCTCCGTACTTGTTTGCCGTGTAACAGCTGAGAGCAATTGGACAGATACAGCCAAGGCCACCTAGATGACAATGGAAATATGAAGAAAATTGTTACAACAGTATGCCTTATGCTACAAATATTAGCTTGTTCACTGACTAAAATTAAAACTACTCCAATGCTAAATGTTAAACTGTAGCTAAAAGACACCAATATAGTATGATTTGCACAGACTTTGGATGGTTTGCCAAAGCTGTCAGAACTTACAGACAAGTAGGTCACTGAAGCAAGAACAAAGCCCAGTACTCCACTCTCCAGTCTGCACATTTGTACCATAAGAGCCTGCCCCAGGCTGAGTGATGACGGGGTTTGACATGTCAATCAAAAAGAGAGGTCCAGCAAGGAAGCTGAGAAAATGACTCCAGATGTTTTCTTTCAAGTAATTTGGAAGAGGGACACAATTATATACATCAATTGTCTTGAAGTTTTAGACAAAACACATCCTATTTATTTGATGGAACATGATTTGCTTACTTTGTATTTTCTATTCCACTTTTTAAGCAGTTTGTTCCATTGAATAGTTACAGTATTTCTGCTTTGAAATTTTCCATCATCTGTCAAGTATTACTGATTTTATTGTAGACACATGCAACAATTATACTTGGAACAATTCCTTTTAAAGTTACTTATTCACACATGCACAGTAAAAAGTGGTTACATGTTACCTTAAGTACTTTACATGTACTTTAGTTGGTGTAATGATGTATTCTGGTTGATTTAGTCATAAAATTATGTTTAACTTGAATAAAACTAGTTAATGTAGGAGATAACCTGACATTTTTTTACAGGTTATATTATTTACAAAAATATATACCACTACCACATATCAAAAATAATGGAATATACAAGAGGATACTAACATCTGCAATTCAGTGAATTCAAATTATAGCTTGAGCAGACAAAATTAAGTGTCAAAGAATAGATTGCTCTAGAATGTTTTGTAAAGTAAAACAAATAAGAAACTACAAAAGGTACCTTGTAATCTTCTCAGCTTCTTGATCAGAGGTTTGCAGCTGAAAAGGAAGTTGTGACACACACGATGTTTGCTACTCTAGTATGCAACGTTTCCGATTCAAACCGATATAAGCTAACCACCAACACATCACGGGGCGGTCCGAGTTGTTCATTGTAATAGGAAATGTGACTGAACAGAATTTTCATCTATCAATATATAATTTCACATGTATAAAATATCTGATACTCTGTCCTGAGATCATTCACCTGATTGTCATGCATTTCTTGTAAAATAACAGTTCAGGGAACCGAGAACAACCTAATCATTTGCTCAAGCCGCACAACCACAACACATCAATCCTGCATGTCAGAGGTCTTCATTCGTTGTCATATCCAAAACTCCTGAGTGCGGAACTCGTGACCAAATATTTCAAAGGACTTCTATGAAATTATTCTGATATACTTAGCAGTATTTTGGGGGAATGATAACAAATACATTTTTAAAGGTCTTTTATTTGGTCTTATTTGCAACTAAGACAGATCTTATCTCAAACACTTTTTGGAGAAATTAATCTAAAATAAATGACAACATCAAAAAAGCAGACATCATTTGATCTTGACCTTGATGTTTTTGTATTGTCGTGCTTTGATTTTCTCGGTATGAATCAAACATTGAGCGAACATATCAAATTGCCACCCAGATGCTCTTCTGGATTTATCAGAAAACATTTAGTAGTAGTGAACACAAGTCTCTAGAGTTCATGGCAGGCTGATCTTGCCAACGCAGCAGTTCCTTGTGGTTCTCTGGACCCTGTCACTGTCTCCTCTCCCTTAGTCAGAGCTGCTTTCGGTTTCTCTCTGCTCTGCTTTTTGTTTCTGGACTTCTTTAAAGACCTGCGAGAAAAATAATTACAGAAATGAGTTTCATTCTGCTTTCTAAAGAACATCGGACACATTTCAGTCCAATTGAAACGAAAACAATGTATTAAAAACAAATCCCAAGAAGCTGATTGCATTTGTTACCATCAAAGATTACATTAGTGTTCCTTTAGCTCATTTGGAAGAGCATGGCTAGCTAGCAATGCCAGGATCATGGGATTGATTCCCAGGGAACACAAACTGATGAAATTTATAGCCTGAATGCACTGTAAAGTGTCTGCCAAATGCATAAATGTAAACGTACTGTATAATGCTTTGAAAATGTTAAATGAAGCACTCCTTGCTGTGAATGTTACCTTATTGCAGAAGGCCTTTTTGGCCAGCCAGCGTCGGGTGACGCGTCGATAGTATTCAGGAGGGAACGAGTAAGTGATGCCAAGCTCTTGGCATACCTTCTCGAATGCATCATATCGCGTCCTTCTCAGAAACTTTAGCTTTTTCTTCCTGCTGTCAATGCTCATGAGCATCCATCTTTTGTTAGCTTTATCCTGATCAAAGAGGGGTTATAATATGAATACAGTATGATTTGTGTTGGGTGTAATCCAATTAGAAAGTAATTAGTTGCTGTAATCTAATTATTTTTAGTCAAAAAGTAATGTAATGCATTACATTTAAAATGATTGTCATCAGATTACAGTTACTGACTTTAATGTTATTATTTTTAAGTACATTATAGTGTTATGCTTGTTTCTAATATATAATTTCTGTAGAATACAATATGTATGGCCTGGTAATGAGTCTTTGTGAAGGAGAAATGTGAGGTGCTGAGTGCGTAACAATGAACAAGAAAGAAATACATTATTTTTTTAATTTTATGAGCGGAAAAGTGTTTTAGAAAGTACCTTAAAAGTAAAGTAATTAGTACCAAGTAATTTGATTACAATCTTTCAGAAATTTGTAATGGATTAATATTTTTAAGTAATTTAACCAACCAATTGAGTATGATTTTGAATACAATATTTTGAAAACGTGTTTTAAAACAGCAGAATTAAGAGCTTGATAACAATGTAACAGTTGCACACAATATGCTTTATTACATACAGTATATGTGTTTAAAATAATTAATATAAAATGTACATTGGCCCCAAATATAATTTGGACAGTTAAGTTACAGACTCAATGTATGAATTTCACTGCATTAGTTACGGAATATCAAAAAAGTGGCATCTACAAAAAATGATGCAAGATCTTTTCTCAGAACTAACTTCACTTTTGTAACAACTTTTCCCAGAAATTTTAACCAACTTGTGTCAAAGTCATATTTAGTGGATGCATGAAGTCAGTTCCCCTCAAGTTCATCACATTTAATATGGACATGATCCACAAAGTTTGATAACCAAAATGTCTCCTAATACTGTCTTAATTTTGAACAGTATTTGTTTTATCATTTGAACCTAACAAAGTTCTTTTTGTGAAATGTTTTGCTTGAAAAGGCGTGTTTGTGCTATACTGCTTTACAATAAATGCTACTTGGTTTGATATAAAATGCTAATTTTCATCAAGGGTGCTTTAAGTGCCCAAATATTTTTTGGAGAGACTTTATATGGTTTATTTACTATTGAACACTTTAGTGCTAGCACAGGATATCCTGTTTCTCTGTGGGTGTGAATCAAATGGAAAGGGAGCAAAAGTTCTGACACCTTTACTATAGGCAGAAAAAGACACAAGTGCTCAAGTGTTTATACCTTGGGGTGTACGTGCAAGTGCTCCTGGAAGTTGCGTATCCGTGCTGTCAAAATCGCCACTGTAAAGAAAACAGGACATTCCGCATGATTGAGTCATGTTCTGAGATTCCAGGATGACTTAAGTAGTGTTAAAAACAGGAACATACCCTTGACTTCTGTTGAGCTGCGGTCATTCTCATCTCTCCTCACCTTGGAAATAAGCTGTTCCTCTTTCATACGCAATTTTTCACTCTGAGGAAAGACATTGTGACCCAAAAGACAGAGTTACTAAGTCAATAGTACAGAAATAAGGCAACTATGCAGGTTAAAAATGAACCACTGCTAAGGTCATTCTTAGATTAACATGCAAAAAGGAAATGAAAACCCGTACATGATTTGCAAACTCCAGCGTAAGCAGTTTCTTCACCACACTGTCAACCCTGCAATATGACATGAAATGAGTTAGTGTTCTGCATTTCAGAACTGAAAGGAAGTCTGAAGAAATCTTTTACTTCCTATTCCCACACAGAAAATATAGGATGTCTTAGAATGAATAAAAACAATGGAAAGACCAAAGTAAATCATACGTTTGCGCAAGTGGGACGGATGCATATTCAGGCTTCAGCAAAGATGGAGGCAAGTCCTGAAGTTGACTTGGGAATTCTGTGAGGAAATTAGGAAGAATCCTTGAGTCAAGGAATTATAAATCAACATAGACTTTTTTTTATTATTATTAAGGTCTAATTAAATGACAACATTTTAAAATCAAGGCCAATACAGTTCCACCCTTTTTGAAAAAAGAATTTCCAATTGATTGCGCTTACCGGATAATGATTTAAATAAAAGAATCATTCAAATTCAGACTTAAGAACATAATGTAAATTCACAAATTAAATAAAATCCTTTAATACTTTTCCAGGCCTAGAAATCACAATATTATAATTTCCTGATATTTCCAGTTTTTCCATGTCTATATATACTGACAGAAAAAAGTTTGGTATAATGTACAGAGTTTGCTGTTTTGGAAGGAAATTGGTAGTTTAATTCACCAAAGTGGCATTCGACTGATCACAAAGTATAGCCAGTACATTACTGATGTAAAAAAACAGCACATCACTATTTGAAAAAAGTCATTTTTGATCAAATCAAGACAGGCCCCATTTCCAGCAGCCATCACTCCAACATCTTATCCTTGAGTAATCATGCTAAATTGCTAATTTGGTACTAGAAAATCACTAGCAATTACATCAGACACAGTTCAAAGCTATTTGGTTGATTAAGTAAGTGTCATACCTTAGACCTTGTTCTATCTTGTGGTCTGTCTGTTTGTGATGTTGAAATGTATTATGTAACTTTTTCTGACCATAAGTCGGTACTGTTTGGTTTTCCCTTTATTCACGGAAAAAAATAAATCTCGTCTCTGCTTGTGTCTCGTAATTTGAATTCTGTATCTATTGAGCTCTTTGAACATGTATTTATTAGTGCTCCTACTACCTCTACTCTTGAAAGACCCCCATCTCACCTGGATAAATAGGCTCAGCTCAAATTGTTTAATTCCTCTTGTTCTTCCATTTTGAACTCTGTTGCTCCTTTAAGGGTTAAAAATTATAAACCTAAGCCAGAGCCTTGGCTAAATGAGACAAATCGTGGCCTTAGACAGGTTTGCAGAAGAGCTGAGTGAAAATGGGAGAGATAAACTCCAGGTGTCATATGACATTTTAAGAGAGTCATTGTCTATTTATCAGGATTCGGTGAAAGAGGCTAGGAAGCAATTATTTTTCTGAATTGATTACCAAAACTGTCACAAGCCTCAAGTTTTATTTAGTACTATTAACTCTGTGATCAATCCGACTAATATTTCAAGCACTGTTGTGTCTTTTGATACCTGTGAAAACATTTTTGTAAATATGGTTGTTGATATTAGATCACATATTGTGCATGCATTTTACGTATGCCCCTTTAGCCCCCTTTACATGTCAGGCTGTTTTTAATCAATTTGAACTGGTTTCTATCCGTTTTCTGGACAAAATTTTAGGCTGAATGATGCCTACTAATTGTCCCTATGATGTGATACCATCTAGTCTTTTCAAACAGGTTTTTGATGTTAGTGGGCCTAGTATCCTGGCTATAATTAATAGTAGTCTTGAAACAGGATCAGTGCCACTGTATATTAAACATGCTGTAGTGCAGCCTCTTCTTAAAAAATACAAACATGGATCAAAGAGTTTTTGCAAACTTTACACCGATTTCCAAACTGCCATTTCTTTCTAAGGTCCTAGAGAATGTCGCTCTTAGCCAATTGCAAAGTTTCTTGGACCAAAATGCTATTCTTGAGGCTTTCCAGTCAGGATTTAAAGCTCACCATAGTACAGAATCAGCTTTGTTAAAAGTACTTAATGACATCTTTTTATTAATTGATTCAGGACACTCTGTGATCCTTATGCTTTTAGACCTTAGTGCAGCATTTGATACTATAGATCATGGGATCCTTATCTCCTGCCTTGAGGAGGTGGTGGGTAATTCAGGGTACTGCTCTTAAATGGTTCAAGTATTTTTTGTCAAATAGAAGTTTTCGGTCAATATCGGTCAGGTTTTTTTCATCTTCAGCCACTCTTCCTAGTGGGGTTCCACAAGGGTCCATCCTTGGTCCTATACTTTTTCGCTAATATATATATATATATATATATATATATATATATATATATATATATATATATATATATATATATATATATATATATGCTCTTAGGGTCTATTTTTAATAAGTATAGTATTTCTTTTCACTGCTTTGCAGATGACACACAAATCTATATGCCCCTGAGGAAAGATAAGTGCTCTAGATTCAATTTTGAATTGATTAAATGACATTAAAGCCTGGATTTAAAATCTAAATTTAAGTAAAACAGATTGTTTGGTTTGGGGGATCTGATGTCCCTGACTTTTTGAAACTACGTATACTGGCCCCTTTTTATTGACAAACAGATTAACTCAGTTTTTTTTTTCATTTACGAATATTGGCAAAGGTGAAGCCTATTCTTTCTTTTAGTGATTTTGAGAAGGCAATTCATGCCTTTGTCTTGGAAAGGCTAGATTACTGTAACTCTTTATACATTGGTGTTAGCCAATCATCATTATGTAATTAGTCCAGAATGCTGCTGCTAGGCTTCTGATGGACACTCGTAAGTGAGAGCATATTTCCCCTATTTTAGCTTCTTTGTGTTGGCTGCCAGTCCGATTTAGAATCGATTGTAAGATTCTAATATTTGTTTATAAATCTCTGAATGGGTTAGCACCCTCTTATTTGTTGGAACTCTTGCACAAATATATAAGCCAGCAAGGTCTCGAAGGTCTTCTGACCAGATGGTTCTGACTGTTCCTAGGTCTAGGCTGAAGCTAAGTTGCGATCGTGCATTTGCAGGACCTACACTGAAGCGTTGGAATGAATTACCGCTCCACGTAAGATTAGCTCCAACTATAATATTTTTAAATGTCAGCTGAAAGTGCACCTATTCTCACTAGCCTTTGGGTAAATTGAGTTTTGATGACTTGCTGTACAGTATGCAATAGACTGGCATGTCAATATTAGGGCAAAAATGGCAAAAGATAAACAGATTTCACTAGAAACTCATCAGTCAATCATTGTTGAGGAATGAAGTCTATACAATGCTTGAAATTGTCAAAAAACTGAAAATTTCATGCAAAGGTGTACACTACAGTTTTCAAAGACAAAGGAGATCTGGCTCTAACTAGGACAGGAAGAGATGTGGAAGGCCATATGTACAACTAAACAAGAGGATAAGTACATCAGAGTTTCTAGTTTGAGAAATGGATGCCTCGCATGTCCTCAGCTGACAGCTTCATTGAATTCTACATGCTCAAAACCAATTTCATGTACAAAAGTAAAGAGAAGACTCAGGAGTGCAGGCCTTATGGGAAGAATGGCAAAGAAAAAGTCACTTTTGAAACAAAAGGTTAGAGTGGGCAAATAAACACAGACATTGGACAACAGATAATTGGAAAAGAGTGTTATGGATCTTAACCCATTGAGCTTTTGGGATCAGCTAGACTGTAAGGTGCGTGAAAAGTGCCCAACAAGACAGCCACATCTATGGCCAGCCCAGTTCTACAGGAACCATGGGGTGAAAATGTCACCTGAGTATCTGGACAAACTGACAGCTAAAATGCAAATGGAGGATTTTTTGATGAGAAATCTAGTAGTTTAAGAAGTTCTGAAAAAATATTCTAATTGTAATAGTAATTTTCCACGTTATTAATGTCCTCACTATACATTGTGATCAGTTTAATGCCACTTGGTGTATAAAAGTACCAATTTCTTTCCATAATTGCAAATTCTGTACATTATTCCAAACTTTGGCCACCAGTGTAGCAGCTTAATTTTTCCTACCTTGTTTCTTTTTAACTGCCCGAGCATACTGTCTCACTGGTTGGCCTGGAAGGGTTTCATCACCTGAAACAAACATCCTAGTCATATATATTGCTTGAGTAACTGTGCATTTGCTTAAAAACACAACATATACATGCACAAACAACACAGCAATCATATATCTTTATGAAAACAAATAAACCAAGAGGGAGAGTACCATTTCTGTTTGGTTTGCATTGTTAAAGGGCTAGTTCACCCAAATAGGAAAACTCTAATCAACAACACAAAAGGAGTTCAATTTTGGTCTGTTCTCACCCATAACCAACTAGATCACTTCTGAAGTCATTGATTAAACCACTGTCTTATGGATTATTTTATGCTGACTTTATCTCCTTTCTGGAGCTTTTTGAGTTTTGGTCACCATTCACTTGCATTGCATGGACCTACAGAGCAAAGATATTTTTAAAAAAATCTTTGAGTTCAGCAGAAGTCATACACATCTTCAATTGAATGAGTCGGAGTAAATGATGGGAGTTTTTAAAAAATGTTGGTGAACTATTCCTTTAAAGCTCTTACTGTCTTTATTCACTTTCATTGTTTGGGGAAAAAATGCAATGAATGATGACTGAGACTTATATTCTGCCTAATATTTCCTTTTTTATTCCATAGAAGCAAAAACATCACAAGGGTTTGGAATAACATGAGGGTGAGTAAATTATGTCAGAAATTTCTTTTCTTTGGGTGAACATTTCTTTTTATATCTAATGGCACAAAATCCTTTACATAAAATGTTGATTTGGCAGTCATAAGGCTGTATTTTCACTCTACTCGGAGACACGTAACCGGTGCTATAGTGTCACCAAGGGTGGGGGGTGATCTGGTTGGCCACATCCTTTCCACACACCCACTCAACGAAAAGACACGTCTTTTAGAGTGTCATGATACCGCCTGTCTAAAGAATCAGAAATCTACACAGCCAGGTAACGTTAGAGGAGCTGGTAAACTTTTTTTGTACACTTTATCTTTTGCTCCATATAATTCAGCTTCATAACAACAAACCAACGGAGTGAGGTTCAACCAGTCCACCCAAAACAAAAATTATTTCATTTACTTACCTTCATGTTGTTCCACACCAGTATGACTTTCTTTCATTGAACACCAAAGATATTGGGCAGAATGACCGGTCACAATTTACTCACAATTTCATTCAATGAAAAAAAAATCTTCCTTTTGTGTTCCACTGAAGAAATTAAGTCACATGGATTTGAAACAATATGAGGGTGAGTGAATGATGACAGTGTTTTTATTTTTGGGTGAACTATCCCTTTAAAAGTTGTCAGACTTGATTCAATGGCTTCACAGTTAAATACCATGTATATTTTAAGCAGTTCCTGAAATTTATAAAAGCCTAAATTACCCTTGTTAACAGATAAGCAGTAACCAAATTGGCAAGATTAAAGACTCCAACTGGAGTCTACTGGCTAGTGGTTATTTACTAATTTAATAAACAACTTGTTATTAAAAATAATAATAATACATTTTTTATTCTGTAATTAATCTTATCAATCTTTCCCTCAAGTGGTTAAATCATACTATTGCAGCCTGAGATGGTTTTAGAATAATAATAAAACATTAATATGAATCAAATCAACATCAATAAAAAGTATGTTATTTATGCAGCACCATTAATTCCTATGTATTTTTCAAGTAAGGGTGCTTTGAGAAAGTGTAGAGACGTCCATCTATATGTTATACTCTACATGTTTAATTATTGTATGAGTGCATACTTTACTACCACTAGTCAGATATGTGGACTTTGAGTTTAAATATACCAGTAATATGCAGATAGTGACATTTGAACTTTAAGTATTGTGTATACATTACATTCTGAAGGAAATCAGTAATGAATCAAAGAAAACTAAACCAGTGACCTAGTTACCTAGATTACTAAGAAAAATACTTGAAAGAAACCTTTGTAAGCACTTGTGCTAAAGAAACTGCAGTTACGATTATGTAAGTGATGCAAGTGATTCTGAATTGCATATTCCATATGAAGGGAGTTTGACTAGCAGGAAAAGTAGAATTTTTGCCCCAGGCCCTGGTTAATGTCTACCCCTGCACTTTACTGCAAGTCACATAGTATAAGAAAGCATTTGCTAAATGACAAATCATAGTAAAACCCACAGAGGAAACAAAGATCAAGATCTATCAAGATCTGGTTAATTAAAAATCTGTCTGGCATTCCACACATTTGTGCTGTCTTAGCAAAGGACATGTAAAGTGCTTGAAACAACTAGCCTACAATCTACGCAGGCAGCAAAGAACATACATACCTCACAGTCCAATAAACACACTCATAAAACTAGTGGATTACTAACAATGGAGTCAAAGAATCAAGTAACACGAGTAAAGCATGAGTAGAAAATGCAGTACTAGAAATTGTAATGTTTTTGGAAGAATAAGAGCAAAATCACTAATGTTTTACTAGTGTAACAGATTATGATTATATTACAATCAAATGAATGTGGGACAGATTCTAACTTACTCATTCAATTAATTTACACCAGCCCCCTAACAAGTCTGCAACACCAAACAAGACCCACAATTTTTCGTTTTGACACATTGCTGGCCGGGACTTGACAACTCACACTTAGTCATATAACTACATGGTAACATAGAGGTGCCAACCATCTTTTGCTCATTTTCTCAACTTGCTTTTGCTTTGTCACTGTCAATAATATTATCCATTTGAGGTTTTAAAAATAGCCTCAAGAGATACAATTTCTTCAGATTTCTTTGACATGTTTGTTTGTGCATTGTAAACCAAACATGATAATTTTCATTCAGAGTGATTGTTACTGATTTTTGACAGCTGATGTCAACCCCTGAATTTTGTTTTCTTCACATTTTGTTATGTTGCAGCCTTATGTTAAAATGCTTTAGATTATTTATTTTTTTCACACAAATCTACACTCCATTCCCCTAATGACAAAGCAAAATAAAATGTATTTTTGATAACTTTGCAAATGTATTAAAAAGAAAAAACTGATTTCACATTGACAAGTATTCAGACCCTTAAATCAGTACTTAGTTGAAGCACCTTTGGCAGCAATTACAGCGCATGATGTGACAAGATTTACATGCCAGGATTTGGGGGTTTTCTGCCATTCAAGTCAAGTCAAGTGGTTTTTAATGTCGTTCAACCATATACAGTTAGTACAGTACACAGTGAAACAAGACAACGTTCCTCCAGGACCATGGTGCTACATAAAACTACATAGGACAAACACAGAACCACATGAGACTACACAGACTAAATTACATTTCTACATAATGTGCACCTGCAAACGTGTACAAAAATTATGGGACAGTACAATACATTACTAAATGGAACAGGACAATAGGCACAGTAAGAGACAGTGCAGTACCAACCAGTACACATTTGTAATAGAAAAGATGACACTTACTAAAATGCTAAATGTAAACATAACATAATATGAAATAGTGTTCTATGGACATAGCAGTTATTGAGGTAGCAGCCAGGTATGAAGTGACAATGAATTAAAGCCAACTCTGGACATGTGCAAAAGTTGGATGGTGTAAAGGTGTTTGTGTGTGTCAGTCCAGTCTCTGAGTATTGAGGAGTCTGATGGCTTGGGGAAAGAAGCTGTTACACAGTCTGGCCGTGAGGGCCTAAATGCTTCGGTACCTCTTGCCAAACGGCAGGAGTGTGAAGAGTTTGTGTGAGGGGTGTGTGGGGTCATCCACAATGCTGGTTGCTTTTCGGATGCAGTGTTTTTTGTAAATGTCTTTGATGGAGGGAAGAGAGACCCCGATGATCTTCTCAGCTATTCTCACTATCATCTGCAGGGCTTTGCCAGGCAAACCATTTACGGTGCAAGTCCCAAACCAGGCAGTGATGCAGCTGCTCAGGATGCTCTCAATAGTCCCTCTATAGAATGTAGTGAGGATGGGGGTTGGGAGATGTGCTTTTCTCAGCCTTCGGAGAAAGTAGAGACACTGCTGGGCTTTCTTGGTAATAGAGCTGGTGTTGAGGGACCAGGCGAGGTTCTCCGCCAGGTGAACACCAAGGAATTCGGTGCTCTTGATGTTCAGCAGAGTGTGTTCACTATGTGCTCTCTTGAAGTAAACAACCATCTCTTTTGTTTGGTCCACATTCAGCGTCAGGTTGTTGACTCTACACCAGTCCGTTAGACACTGCACCTCCTCTCTGTATGCTGACTCATCATTCTTGCTGATGAGACCCACCACGGTCGTGTTATCAGCGAACTTGAAGATGTGGTTTGAGATGTGCATTGCTGCACAGTTTCTAGTCAGCAGAGTGAACAACAGTGGACTGAGCACACAGCCCTGGGGGGCCCCAGTGCACATTGTGATGGTTGTGGTGGAGATGCTGTTCCTGATCCGGACTGACTGAGGTCTCCCATCGGCCGTGGCAAGACAGAGCATCTGGTCGTTGGGAGGAGGGGTGATCTTCCCCACCACCACGTTTTTCTGAGCATCAAACCAAGCGTTTACTGAATGCAAGTAACTTTGTTGATTTAAATCAGCCGAATAATAAGTTTGAATATTGAATATGCCATATTATTTACTGTACGTGGACTAATAATTTAAACAGTAATTTAGCAATAATTAAATTTACTCTATACGAAAGATATAAATTTACAATCATTTTAATTTGCCTTACTTAAAACATTATTATAAAAATACAACACAAAATTATGCTTAAAAGAAACTGGAGCGCAGCTCATTGAAATCTGCTACTCTGAAGAACCGCACAGTTTCTTACATTGTGACATCACGGTAATTAAAAATTGGAATCAACATTAATAATCGCGATTACAATATCAAGAGCAATAATCGAAAATTATGATTTTTGCTATAATCGTTGTATAATCGGGCTGCGCGATTATATAATAATTTTTGATTATTGCTCTTGATATTGTATATATACAGCTTTAAGTCCTTTTTTCCCATAAATTCTCCTCCCTAACCAGTATGTTGTGATATTTGCATGAAGAATGCAAATTGTCAAAAAACAAAAGAAGAAGAATGTGAAAGTGGAGATTAATAGTGAAAAAGGACTTCAATATTGATCTGTTTCTCACCCACACTTATCATATCGCTTTAGAAGACATGGATTTAAGCACTGATTGCTTAAATGGATGTTTTACGCTGCTTTTATTTGTTTTTTGGAGATTCAAAGTTGTGGCCACCATTCACTTACTATTATGGACAAACAGAGCTGAAATCTTTTTGTTCAGCAGAAGAAAGTCACGCATATTGGTTGGCAGAATTTTCATTTTGGGGGAACTATCCCTTTAAGCTCTCATTTAGTAATGCTGTAAATGCATTAGGAAATACAAAGGCAGGACATGCTCGAAGTGACTGGCATTTTAGAGCCCTCTAGTGGTTAATACGGTATACACACAAGTTGAACACTATAAATATCACTAAGCGGTCCAATCATTTATTTATTTATTGTCATCCATAAAAAAACATCAGGGCTACTATGGGCTAATATGAATAAAACTCCAGATGTAGTTATCATTTTGTCTCTGAATGGGCTAATCCATCACTATCATTCTTCACTAAGACTGCATTCTCAAATGTCTGTTAATAATATAATGGGAATATGTGGTAAATAATCTTGAAGTCGAGCATTAGTTGTAGAATTACAGCTGCGATATCATAAAGGTTTATTCTTACCTTTATATGTACTTGCTGACGTCCAGTTCATATAGGAGCAGCATGGAGTATGTTTGAATCCCAGTAAATTACTATTGCCTTGTCTTACGTTTGAAAATACGTTCCATGTCCGTAAACACAACGCCGCAGATCGAAGAATGTTTTTTAAAACCATTCTGAATATGTAGATGAATTTCCTTTCATTTGAACTTGGTCTTGCATAACGCATATGCCCCTTCAGTTCGTGCGAGTCGCCATCTTTAAACAGACATTAGTAACCTGCTCTGAAAAGTCTATGCAAGTTCAAGCAATCGAGTTCGGATGGCATTGATGAAGCTTACGTATCCAATGACAACAAGAGTCATGCAGTGCAAAAGCAATGCAATAGAAAATAGAAAATAGAAAGCAATGACTGCACTGTTCTTCACTGTCTAATACTATTATCTGACCCTCTATCATTTGAAGACCAGGACACCCCACACAACTGTGTATCATTTAGATTTGGGATCCCAGTTCTTTATGCATTAAAATAGTAGTCTATAGACTAATACACATTAAATACATCATTCAAACATTCACAGTGTAAGTTGGAAAAAGTATGTGAACCCCTAGGCTAATGGCATCAACAACAACAAAACAAAAAAAACACCTTGACACTCCACAATGCTACTAGAATTTTTTTTTTGTGGATTGATGAATCTAAGATTGACATGTTTGGGATTTAATTGTCAGGGTGGCTGTGTGCCAGCAGGACAATTACCCTAAACATCGAAGTAAATGCACTACAGAATTGTTAATAAAGAAAATAAAAGAAAATTGACCTCTTGGAGTGGCCCAGTCAGAGCCCATAGGCGGGGACACACTTCACTTTGTCTTGCTCAGCTATGTGTGTGTGCGCGCGCGCGCGCTGGAGATTCACGCACCATGCATCTCACACGCTGGTGCGTCTCTTTACATGATCTTTTTTTTACATGATGATTCCGTCCAGTGTGTGAGAATGCTCTTGGCGATTCATGTGTAATATCATCTATATGTCGCTTCTGTAAGCTCGTAGATTTACGGTAATCACCAGCCGTATTCTTTGTTGCACTGGAGGAAATTTCTTTGTTAAAACAAAATAAAATGGATAGCACACACAAGGACGAAACATTTGAATCACTCGAGGAAGAGGAGGTGGACCCGAGAATTCAGGTAGACGTTGATATTTGGTGCTTGTGTTTCAGCATGTTATTGTAAAAGCAAATAACATGACAGATCTATTAATTGTTCAATTAACTTATTGAAACCTGTTTCATCATATGTTGGGTCGCGACTCGTCAGAGTTGCATGTTGATATCTGTAGGCTACCGACTGACGAGTCAATGATCGATTCAATCGCCGCAACTATATTGACTGCGCGTTTGCGGCACTGAATGTGCTCTGATGCCCTTATTGTTGCCCTTTTGTTTACTGCTGATTTAGATCAAAACAAACAAACGACTTTGTTAATTGAAGACTTCAGTGTTCTCCAGTCTCGACATCACATCTACCTTCAAACAAGTTTTCTCTTATCTGTGCTGCTGTTGCGTATGAAATAGAATTGACTCAACTAATTGCAAATGTCTCTTTTTTACTTGTCTTACTCATATTCTCTAAATTGTCTTTATAGGGAGAGCTTGAGAAGTTGAATCAGTCTACAGATGACATCAATAGATGTGAAACTGAGCTTGAGGTATGACTGCATAATCCAATATCCACAAGTTTGCACTGCATGAATGAATGAGGGATTGAATAAGTCAATTAATACATGATTGATTGATTGAATAAATGAATGTAAAATCGGTGGACATGAATAGCATTGGCCTACTGTCCAGGTTGACAAGAGAATGGAAGCTAAGGGACACAGGCATGTTTGATTATTGGAGTATAATTTTTTTATGTAAAATTAACCATATTACAATTATTAAAAATAATAACCCAAAAACCACACAATAAATGTATGAGTATTTAAACTTATGATAGAATTGTGCATAGCAAAAATGAAATGTAAATATTTTTTTTCAATATAGCTCCATATACTAACCAAGGATTACCGTATTTTATTTTAAATTAATTAGTTAATTAGTTTTGTATCCCCTTTTCTCCCAATTTGGAATGCCCAGTTCCCACTACTTAGTAGGTCCTCGTGGTGGCACGGTTTCTCACCTCAATCCGGGTGGCAGAGAACAAGTCTCAGTTGCCTCTACTTCTGAGACCATCAATCTGCGCATCTTATCACGTGGCTCGCTGTGCATGACACCACGATCCACGCACAATTTACCATGTGCCCCCATTGAGAGCGCTAATCGCGACCATGAGGAGCTTACCCCATGTGACTCTACCCTCCCTAGCAACAGTGCTTAGGTGACCTGGCTGGAGTCACTCGGCACACCCTGGATTCGAACTCACGACTCCAGGGGTGGTAGACAGTGTCAATACTCAATGAACTACCCCCCCCCCTGTATAAACTGTATATTATTTCTACAGTTTCATAACCAACTAAAATTTGCTTTCAGGAACATGATGAGAAATGTTTCCTGTTGATTTAGTGAGTGTTCTGATATAAAGTGCCATATCCACACTTTTTAATATATCACATCAGTAGGTAAATTGTTAATAGAGGTCATCTCTCTCATGTTTGGATTTTGTACCCTGGCACACCAAAGAACAGAATGTGTTATAATGCCTGGATTATGCAACAGAAGTGTTCCTTGAACACCATAATCTGCATGATGACTGGAGGTTATATTAAGTGTCTCTTTAAACCAGTGTTAAAAAAAAAAAAAGAAGAATTTTGTAATTCGCATACAGTAAAAGGAAACTTGAAGGGTTTTAACTATAGGCCATAATTTAAAATTGTCTGATTCGGATAGGTTTAATCTATGCCACAAAGTCATGATAAATATAGTTTTTTAGGAAGAGCATTCTTAGTTAAGTCTGAAAAGCACAGATCGCAATGACACTGTAAACTAGGACATGTTAAGACACAAACAGTTGAGACTCATGTGGTCGTTTTGGTCCCACTGTCAGTGGTTCACTGTTTGGGCATGTCCGAATGTAATTATTTAATAAGATGACTTCACTGGTCTATAGTTGGTCTGTGGGTTAAAGACAGAGGCTAAAGGAGAATTGCTTTCTTATTTGCAGATTTTGCAGTCCATAACAGTAATTAAATCATTGCATACATTTCCTTGCTTACTGTGTCCTTCATATTTGAGAGATTATGATTTAACTTTGTAACCATGTAATTCTGGTTCTGTTCACTCTGTCTCCCTCTGAAAAGTTTTATATTTTAGAAAAATATCTTCTATTCTTTCACAAAATGCTGAAATGTAGGTGACGCTCTAACACACTTTAGCCCTCACTGATGTGCTCGTCCATAGACATTCAGTCTAATTTTCAGTTCATGCACCACCCCCATTGTTTGATCGAATATCTCTGCCTCTGAGTGGACTTGAAGCTCAATCTAAGTGTCATTTTTTTTTCTTTCTGTTTTTAGCTTACAGCAGCAGTGATCGGTGTATAAAAGAAAAGTTTGTATTTGATGTCTTACAGAAATTATATTTAATTTTGTGATTCTTTTGAACTGTTCAAGAACTGTTTTGAACAGGGCAACAAAATAAACTGTACAGTTGTATTCATGAGAATGAGCGCTTTCATTTTATTCAAGATTTGTCTATTTAAGTGCTATTTGAAAGACTTCAAACCCCCCCCCCCCCCAGACCTCTCAAACCAGCATTAACTTACCATGTGGCAAAAGCTGAAACTAATCTTTGCACACTATCTTTACTCCTAACATCGAGACCAAATGCAACACATCCACTCCATGTTTGTTCACAGAACTGTTCATGTAAATTGCAGTTGTTCAATTAGCACAATTGTTCACACAAACTGAACTATGGTGGTGTAAATTAATGCATGCGTTATATTTAATCTTTTAATATCACGTTTGGTATCCATATCTTCAGAAAAATGCCAAGAGTATTTCTGAAGAGGTTTGGGAAAGGAACAATGCATAGATAAAACTTTTAAGGACATTGTTTTGACTTTGAATTTTAAGCATGCAATGAGTTCCACACAGAGAAGGAAGGGCTGACCTCACTGTGTGCCCTCCCATCTGATCTCAGCTGCCAATCATAACCCTGAAACAGGATGGCGCCAAACCAAATTCTCCCCTTCATCAGGAAGGTATAAAACTATTCTCCGGATGACCACACCTTTGTCCTGAGTACCTGTCCAGAGGATCGTTAACAGGATAAACTTCTAAAAGTCCCCATCCAGAGGGTCATCTCACTCTACGAGAGAGAGGCAATAACATAATAGTAATCAACTTTCTGAGTTGCTGCCTGTTCGAGTTTCGGAGCAGTAATAGAATAATGATAATAATGAGCATTCTGAATGTGTGGTAGGAGATGTATCCAAATACAAACTATCCAACATGCCGAGTCTTACACTATGAGAGAGTTAATAAGAGATCTTTTAACCTTCTTAGTCTCCATCCAAGAGACAGAAGAAGACCAAGTCTCACTACAAGAAATTATTGCAACGCCAAGTTCGGAATCCCCATTCTAGGGAGATATCTACAGCAACGAGGTTTAGCTCTGGCGAGCAAACCCTCTCTTCAAATTTCATGCATCTGCATTCCAGATGATGAATCATGCACCGACATAAGGGCAGTATATCTGCATATTCCAGATTGCAAGATCCCTCTCTGTGCTTCCAGGAAATCAGCATTCCTCAGCTCCCATTGAAATGGAATCCAGCTCCTTACCCACTGTAACGAGCCCCAGTGGAAGACGTCACAATCACCAAACTTCTCGATCGATCAAGGAGAATGTAAATATCATTACTAGGGCTGTAAATTGATGAACATTTTTTATAGAATTAATTATATGGTGTACCGATTAATTAATCGCATATACACATATTTGCTGAGAAAGCCCCTCATATAACAATAATTCAATACATAATGATGTAATATTTATACTTTGTTATCTTTTAAATATTTAAAAATTATCATTATATCCATCCATCCATCTTCAACCGCTTATCCAAATATATATATTCAGATAATTAAAATAAATTCCATTCTTGTAGCAGAAGAGTTAATCATTGATAAGACAATACAAAATGTGGCTTTAGAATACAATGTATTGTTTACTACCATATTACTGAACATAAGCCAGTCATTGGCATACAGTTCACAGCAATCCATTTCGCAAATTAATTTGTCAATCAGTTCGAATTTTATTATGAGGGCTTGTTTAAGGACCCGTCAATTTACACCTGCGTCAGACATGCTTGTGTCACGTCTCTGGTGCGTTGCATCATAAACATAATTTTTTTAGGTCACTGTGTCAAGTTAAATATGATTTAATACTCAATCTTTAAACACATCTTGAGATCTCTTAGTTTGAATTTGCGCTCCAAGTGTTTTGAACGCATGAACATAATGCATGTCTGTGTTCTGTATGCTGAATGGTTGTTTTCTTCACTGTATAAACTGCACATTGCCACACAGCTGAAATTTCAATTACTGCCCTCTGGAGTAAACAGGTGGTACTACAAGCTTGCATTTCTCAGGAATCTTTCTTATTACGGTCCGGGGGTATTGCGATTAATTGCGTATTTTTTTTTTTTTATGTGTTATTTTAAAAACAAATTAATCGCACTGAATTAAATCGTTAAATCGACAGCCCTAATCATTACTCTTTCCAGAGAACTTTGCATTAGTGTATACAATCAGTAAATGATTATCTGAT
Source organism: Xyrauchen texanus (assembly GCF_025860055.1). NCBI lineage: Eukaryota > Metazoa > Chordata > Actinopteri > Cypriniformes > Catostomidae > Xyrauchen > Xyrauchen texanus. The sequence continues at coordinate 12,958,667 of NC_068290.1, read as the reverse complement.
GTTTCTTAATTATATTATGTTGCATAATCTGTGTATCCAATGTCTAGCAAATAAACATGGAGTTATTTGTTTAAATAGAAATAAGCCATTTATCTTTCCGTAAGATAATAGTCATACTTTGCTATTGCTACATCCAATTCAACCACATGCATATTTCAATCCTATGCTCTTTATTTACCAATTCATTTATTTTATCTCTTAGCATATTGGTACCATCTTGTAGTTTTTGTTATTTATTCTTGTTTATCTTTATGCAAATAAAACTAATTTGATTACAACTGTGTGTTCCTTGTGTTGATGATAGAGAAGAGCTCTAAAGGTTAGGCAGAATTTTATAAATCCTTCAGATTATTCAGATGAATGACTCCCACAAATTTACATATTTCTCTTATTGTTAAGGTGAAACTCCTTAGCCCCGAGGATGGAGTGAGGGGCCATCTGATATTAATAATCACACACACATACACCTTAAGTGAAGTGTGAGCAACAATCATCGCATATTTTGGTGTCTTGTTTGAGGCCCAGTTCATTTCAATTGGTACCAGGGTGATTCTCACTACACATGTTTGAACTCTTCATCACATGTTGGTTTGTTTTTCCTAGATTGTGTTTCTGAAGCAAATAATCATAGTATGTTGTGTTTTGATGAACTAGGTATAATCTCATTAACTTTCTGAAAATTGAGTTACACTTATGAAAAGCCTATTTTCATTGCTCTTTACAGGTTTGGCAAATCTGATTACAGATAAACTGATTTTACTCCCTTTATGTGTAGCACAGACCTGCAAAGCAATTGATCCAAATGCCTTGGGAATTTAAATTCTTTGAAGGCAATCTATATTTCCAAGAGACTGAATAGTCTTCTGAAGAACCAGAGTGTGTAATTCTTAGAAGAGTGTCCTATATTTACAGTATGTAATCACGTAACCTCCCTTGTCAGCCTGTTTGTTTTTGATCCTCGGCTACTTTTTCAACACAGATCAACATGGTGGTATCTTCAAATGGATTGTGCTCTCTCATGCACAAAGTTTTCTATGGAACGCAAGATGTTTTATTTAGCGGGTATCACTTTTGATCAACGTATGTGTTCAGAATAACGTTTAACTATTCATAATATTTCAGTAGAATGAATACTGTGCAGAATGCTAATTATCTTTATCCATACAACAATGTAGCATACTACTGTGTGACATTTTTATCATTGCATAATGTGTACGGGTTATTGTAATCTATTACACAGCCATGCTGATTATTTGTGTTTGGTCCATCTCTAGGATGCCAGGCAGAAGTTTCGCTCAGTGCTGGTGGATGCCACTCTAAAGATGGATGAGCTGGTGAAGAAGATTGGGAAAGCAGTGGAAGAATCAAAACCGTACTGGGAGGCTCGGCGGGTGGCACGACAGGTGAGTCTTTTTGTGCGAGCCAAACAAATAAAAAAAATTAAAAATAGTAAGAACTCTGATCTCATCTTCCCAGAGCCAACTTTACCCACATAACGTCTGTTTCCAGTTGGCACACCACCATATTCTCTACCATATGTTTTCTTTTATCCTTCTCTAGAGGTTTCTTTGCTAGCCGCTTATTATCTGCTAAGAGCCGGATTGCACAGTAGTGTTCTCTCTAGATCTGTCAAAGGTGGTTGTCTTAATTTAGCAGGGCATAAAAGACTAGAGAGAGAGAGAGAGAGAGAGAGAGAGAGAGAGAGAGTGAGTGAGAGAGTGAGAGAGTGAGAGTTTAAATGTACAAATCTCAGTTCCCTTTTCTCAAGAGCCTGTGCTATTCTAAGAACAGATTATCTGTTTACCTCAGCTAGTACACTGCAGCTGTAGAGCAAATTTCCTTTTGATTTTATACAACACTTGGCAAATTTAATGGACTATATCTGTTACAATTGACCTACTCTGAAAGTGGGGTAAGGTATTTTAGTGTTAGATGTTTTTCACTCCATGGAGGAAGAATTAAGTTTAATTTACTCACAAAGCACTGATTATTCTTACCATTTTTCTCTGTTGTGAGAAAAACGTAACAAACAATACAATTTTTAAGGGAACAGTCAGGTCCTTAATTGGGAAAAACTTTGTGGCGAAAAGAACTTGGCAGACATGATTATTTGTTCCAGACTGTATTCAGATTGTTGAAATGTCTCTATAAGTGAATTGGACAATGATATACTGACAAATATTTTTTCAAATTGATTGACTTAAACTTGAGTCTAAACTTGTAGTAACTAGTTGTAGTTTTTGAATAAATCTTTATTGTACCACAGAATGACGGAGTCAGTGCCGCTCAGATAAGGGGATGTTTACGGTTTAAAACTCTTATTTGTGCTGTGATGCTCAATAGGTTATTTGTATTCTGCAATATCCGGGCAGCAGAGCAGAATTGGCAAACAGGAAACTAATGATGGACCACATTCTGGTATTGTGTGATGATAAGGTCTGTGACTGAGGCTCTTAATCAGGTTAGAAAGCCAGACGCTTATCACTTACACCCCAGCCAAACCCAGCCTGTTGTTCTCAGATATGCTCAACTGCTGCTGTTGGGGAATAAATAATAATATAATAGCACATACCTCTCTTCGACAGGCTCCACAATTTGAGGTATCATTCACAAACAAAGCAGGACAAGTTTTATGCTGAAGTTTAGTTTGATTATTTATGCATTTCAGTTTTAGATTGTATAAACATATTTTACCCTTTAAACTCGGATTGGCGGTGGGTCTGCAGAGGGAAAAACATATAATAATAATAATAATAATAATAATAATAATAATTAATTAATATAAAAAAATATATATAAATAGGTATCGTGTCAAAGCTTACAAGCTGTACTAAAGGCATTAGGACCCAAACTGAACAAGTACTTGTAAATTTGCAGACAAATTAGAAGTGTTAAATTTGTATCATTTATTATTAATCTTGCACATATTATTGTAATCGGAAAAACATTAAACTGATTAAATAGCCATGTGTAATATGTAATTTGAAAGTTCTCATAGAGTAAAAAACACATTAGCTTTTCTGGATAAGATGACATAATCAGAAATTATATATTACGTTGTCCAGCGCTATGGAACACTAAACCAATCGTAATAGGATTCAGATCGCTGCAACTAGAGGTGAAAGTCATCCAAATATGGGCAGAGGGAATCATTTACTCTACTTACAAATGGCCACCAGGAGATGGCGCAAAGTACACTCGGTGAGCATGTTTACATGCATGCTCTTACACGATTATGCTTAAATAAGCTGACAACTCATGCAGTCATGTAAACGTAATAACCCCCCTTCCTTTATCAGCATAAAGGACATAAAAGGCTTATGAATAACCCTGTCGACTTGGGTAGATTTTTGCCCATTATGGCGATTTCTCATGCCATGTAAACTCCTTACTCTGTCTTCCAGCTCATCCAATGTGCAAACGTGTTGAGCACATGTCTCTTCACAGTTTGACATCAAAAGTAGAGAATAACATGTTATTTCAAATATCATGAAAAACATATTTCAGATTTTTTAAAGAAGCTGATTTTGGAGAGTAATCAACGTATTGATATGCATGTAAACACAGAATGGAACTGAATGAGTTCTTGTTACTCATGCCTGCATACTTTAGAGAGAGAGCATACATGTAGTCACTGTTGTATTTACACGTGTAAGTAGTTTTATGTACAATTATTATGTTATTTGTTTGGAGAGACTTTTGGACACTTGGAGATATTTTTGGACTCTAGGATAAATTATTTTTGTAATGCTATAACTTTTGATTGCTTTGTCGTATCATCACAAAATTTGACTCAAGTTACAAGTGGTGTGGTTGGGAACAAAAAGCAGTATTTCGAGCTAACTTATTTGCACCCAGACATATATAATGTCAAATAAGTAAAAGCTTCAAGCTTAATGGGTTAATGCATGTCAGGTCTGTCTATTGACTGTCTTTCCTCTCTGCTGTCTCTCTGCAATGAACGCATGACTGCAGTGGAGTTTTAACTGTTTCTCTGCAGTTTGCTGTGTTTTTCTCCCCACCCCTGCACAGTCTCTGTGTCTGCCTCCCACTGACTTTCCTTCTCTATATAAAGAAAATAATTTCACACAACCACTAATGATGTCTGATGCCAGTTTTTGCTGCAAGCATCAGTGGAAATCCCCCCTAATTTAAATGTAATCTTATTTGGAGCTAATTTTAATAAAGTTCGTACTGTAGTTAATGCAGAAGTAAGATCAAACATGAACAGTGTCCTCTTTCAGTCTCAGACTTTGCTCTTGTGCTGTATTCAGAGATGCAGATGTCCGTTGTATACTCTGATATCAAACACATTCAAAGCCTTCCGTTTTAAAGTTGTCAAAGGAATATTTTGAAAGTAAGAGTTTGGTGTACTATAAAGACATATTAAACTTTTCTGATCTAATATCTTTCTCCAAATTTAAGATAGACAATGATTTGAAACTAAGCTAGAAAAATGGCTCTGTCCAAACTTTCGCAATTTGCTGATATATAGCTGCCCTGGTTATACAACGTTTTAAGAATTCACTACAAGAAAATACTTTTATTACTGTTTGTATATAACTAATGGTAGAAGGATCATTACGAAGGATTGAAATGAAATAATGGATGAAGTTTATTTTTAACAAGGTCCCTGATCATGTCAGTCTGACAGTTTGTGTGGCACTTTTCAGTGTGGGTTGTTTTATGAATCTGTCACAATGTAATGTTAGCTTTCAAAGCGGCTGTTGTTGAAGAATGGTGCAGCGCAAACAATTATTTATTAAATATGTTGAACCTGACAGCAAACCCATAGCCCATTAGTTAACATAATGTCGTTACTTATTTCACATGCAAAAAAGGATGCCTAATATCACTGTACCGTAAGTACACTGTACAAACAGTAAGCAGATATACATTTTGACTGTATCTGGTGCAAAAATACATCGACTATAAGTGACCCAGCTCTTTTTTGAGTGGTGGGAGTTGAGAACAAGAGTGAGGATAACCAGTCTCTCATCCATGTTCTGATGTGTTCATGGTTTACAATCACATTCATACAATCATTAGTCCATCACAATGCTTTTGAAAATAATTAACAGAGTGCAAGGCTTCTGTAATGATTATATGTGTATCTCGGCTTTGGATGCAGTTGAAGACACTTTTAGATTGAAGTGCATGATATGCATAATGAATGAACAACAGAACCATATACATTGAAGTATGTATTACAACTGTGCTGATTTGAGGATGAAAGGTTTTTCAGAACTGTTCTGATATGAATAATTGAGTACACATTTCTCATCAAGGACTCTTCTGAATAATACACGAACATACTCTGATACACAAACATGACATAGGCCTATATACACCATAATTTTTTCCAGCTACTGTTTAATGCATGACATTCAGGTAGTTTTCCAGCTACTGATTATTGCCCTTCCAGTACGCTTGTAAATAATGCTTCTACTGTGATGGATTTATGAAGACTTCAACATTGTTACTGTTTAAAAGCTTTGAATTATATGCCTTATTATTACATGTATTTTAAAATAAGGGTTCCTGAAGCTCATCTGGTAGAGCATGGTTCTTGCAATGCCAAGATCATGGGTTCGATTCCCAGTGAACACACAAACTTATAAAATGTATACCCTGAATGCATTGAGTCGCTTTGGATAAAAGCCAAAAGCATAAATGTAAATGTAAAATTAATAGTCCTGACACTTGATTTTTGATTGGATGAGCCATGTTCAAAGCTGTGGTAAAAATGACTATAACGCACCATAGGCCGTTTCTATTCAGTTTGTTACAGAGATTTTACCACATGTAAGAGGGGCCACTTCACTTCATGCCTAAGAATAGACCTTACCCCTGGTAAAATCGCTGTAACGCACAACCTTGTTGCCTAATGATTTATTATTAAAGTGAATTAACAAATGTATCCTGCCTAATAATGATTTAATTGGTCACATTTAGTACGTACATCAACTTGTGAGATGACAAGTATTGTCCTTGTCAGATTAGTGGCACAGCCAAAACCCCTGTAGCTGTCTGAGTTTCACTGTGTGAGTTTCATCAACCGTTGAAGTGTCTAACGGAGTGCCACTGAAGCGTTATTCCCTTCACATAAAATATAAGAATCTACAGTATAAACTCTGGTAGGAATTGAACTGCACTTAACAACAAACTCTGACTCTGCTTCTCATATGTGGCTTTGTTATTTTGCTGGTGCAAATTGCGTGAGGAAAGTGGATTCATTGGCTTGATTACATTATTTTGGCACTCTGAGTGAGTCATATTGCACTACAACAAAATCTCTCAGATAATGTTCCTCATTGTTTGGCTGTGGATCAGGAGGGAAATTGATCAAAGTTTGTGTCACTCAGCAGAGAGGCGGTGAATGCCTAAATAAACTGTATGTCAACCTATGACTGCTTGTCTTCTATCCATCCACTTTCTGATTTGATTAGTTTTCCTGTACCCATCCCCACATGGCACAATTGTTGTCAGAGAATACTTGGGGAATGAAGGTGAAGATTGTGTCCATTTGCAAAAACCCTCTCAACCTCTCATGGGAAATTGGGAATCAGGATTTATCCCAGACTGTGGGTGTATGTGTATGTGAATACTAGTATGAGTAAATGTTATGGTGATGTGTGAGGACTTTAGTGCCCTTGTTTGGCTCTATTTAATGGTGTTAACGATTCTTTAGTGCTCTTGTTTGGCTCTGTTTATTGATGACTGCATGGGACTCCGATTTAATGCAAGCTGTTTATGAGTCATACCCCCTCAATTGGACTTCATAGTTTTGAGTTTTGAAATGTACAGTATGTCACCTAAATATGTCTAAATATAAAGGAACATTTTATTCTCCACCCGTTTAATCTCAGTTACTGCCCTTTTATTGGGACACTTTCACTCAGGGTTTAATTAACCCTGACTGGCTGTGAATAGTGAACTTCTACAATGGCATCTTTAACTGAAATGTACTGAGTTTGAATGATGCTGCATCTACACCCTTAGGTGTTAGTGTAAGTCTAAGATAGGGCTGCACGATTTGGGGAAAATGTCATATTGCTATTATTGAGGCTGGTATTGCGATATGCGATTTGCGATATAATAAACAAATAGTATAATGAGTCAACTTGCTTGGTTATCAAGGAAAATGCACACATAGATTACTGATAATGCTGAAATGTGTATTTCTCAACTCAAACATACAAACTAGCAACAAAAAAAAAACACTATAAATGTGGTGTTTTCAAGTTAAATACATTTTTTTACAAAATTAAATAATATCTTTGCATTACTGCAAACTTGTTATTTTCTCAATATTACACCTAAATAAAATAGAACAAAAAATAAGAACATACAAATTTTCATGAAAATAAGATTGTCCAAACAAACAGGGACATTTAAGCAGGATGTAACATGTACTGGATATAAAAGTGTGGTTCACTCAATCAAACCACTAAAACGGTTGTTATTGTTGTTGTTTTTTAAATGACCAACTGGTATTTCCAAATCCTCTTTCTAAAAAGTTCTATTTATCGCTGGTATCTCTTGTCCAGTGTGTGGATAATTTTCTGAAATCCCACTTTTCTCTGTGCTGTTTCAGGTGCTGATATAAATTTGTCGTGTTGCGACGTGATGTAGCAACTTCAATTTTGCACAGTACCTCTCTCTGCTCAGTGTCAGTTATCTTAAAGCCAAAATATCGACATATAACCAGGGTTTTTCCTGGCTCAAATTGAGGTGGAGGTGGTACCATACTGATCAAAAAAGTGACGTTAAAAACACGTAAACGTTGGCTTTGCATTAATACACTCCTAATGACCTGGCAACTGCATACTATTGTTAATTTTGTCAGCTGTTTTTATTTATTTAATCTTAGTCTTAATCCTGTGTCAAATGTCCTTTTTAGTTTTTATCATATTTAGTCAACCTTAACCTATTTCTATTTATTGTTTTTAGTCGTTTTGTTTGACAAAGTCGGAGCATTTTTAAGTAGTTTTAGTCAATGAAAACTGTTGACATTTTAGCCATTAGAGTATTATTGATAAGATTTGTCAATCTTGTCTATCCAAAACCTATATATATATTATTGTTGTTGTTGTAATTTTTGTGTTATTTTTCACAAAAAGATTGAGATAAGATTGATCTTGTCATGATGATCTTATGATTATGACGTTGCGAGCTGCAGACAGCAGGGGTGAGAGACGAGCGTCTCCGTGTTAGAGTGCACATCAGCTGGCAGCTGATCTCTCTTAACGGTCTGGACTCCCGCTCAGATTGGGTCTAAAATTGCAGTAAAAATCATATAATCGCACAGGCTGACATTGCGATATGATTTATCATGCAGCATTAGTCTTAAGACAATGTGAACAAACATGTACTGAGTGCCCCTTTAACTCCTTTGTTCATCGCTATAGTTAAACTTTTTATGTTGAAAATATTATTGTAATGAAAACACATTTAAATGAGAAAAATGCTAAATATTTTTTTTTTAAAGAGGACTTTTAAACCCTACCATATAGAAAGCCATTTTGGATTATTTTCTGCGTCATTTTATCAGATAGTTATTATAGAAATCTCATGTCTAAGTACCAGTGGTCAGAAATATGGATGTGGTTGCTGAACCAATAAAGGCATTAGTCTTCAGAGAAAAACTCTGAGTGAGGCGTACTGAAAATCAACACAAATGATCTTATTTCTATCTCAAGTCAAGCTAGATGTACAGAAAACATTGTAAATTACCAGTCTCTTTCCCAGAACCAGAACAATGGACAAATAACATCAAAACAGCATGACAACTAGGTTGCCATCATCCCAGAACATCTCGTTATGAGATTACCTAAAAGGCCTCTTCTGCTAGATTTTTGTCAGAATATGATAAAAGCTGTAGTCAATAAATATACAAAGTGAGGCCATTTTTTGTCTTGATAATGATAATAATCAGCTGAGCCAAGCTGTGTAAAGGAATTGTAAACTGAAGTTTTATAACCGGACACAATAAAATCATGGTTGTGCAGCTCGTTTAAGATTAGATGTGATATTAGTTCAATATCTCACTTTACAGCGTATATACATATTTAACTGATATAAAGCTGTTTATATTATAATGTGACTCCTCAGGAATTTAGTTTCGCCCTCAGAGTTTGCCTGAGAATTCAAATTAATGTTTTAACAACCTCTCATGAGAAACTTTTCTACTTTGCATGAACCTGAAAGCTTTTTTGACATCGGCTGAATTCTTAAGAAAGAGTTGATTGGACGTTTTAAAGGCAGCGTAGCTTGATCATGTTCATGTATAAACCTTGGGATTATATACTTTTTGCTTTATTGAGTCTGCTCTCTGAAGTGCAAGCTCTTGTCAGCTATATTTTGAGTTGTTAAGCAGCTGGAATACTTTATTCTGATTGGTCAATCGCAACATTCTGCAGATATTTTTGTACAATGACCACTAAACTGTATAATTGACAGTTGTCCCAGGTAACGGATTTCCGACACTGTGCTAATTTCATGTTGCTTTTATCACTCCGCAGTCTCTTTCTTTTTACATAATAAAAGTATTTTAATTCAAATCAATTTGTTTAATGTGTTTTTACTCATTTATTTCATAAGCAGCCTTATGATAAGCGGGATAAATTCAGTAGGCCAGTAATTATTAAAAAAAAAACCTGTTCACGTGTAACAGGACTGGACATTGTAGGACTGAGGAAGTGGGGTTAAGGTAACGTCACACTCTTTATTTACTCAAAATAACACTCAATAGCTTGGCTGAAACACTCTTAATGCGTGGTACAGCTAGGTAACTCTCTCTCTCTCCCCCCTGGGCTCTGGCGTGGGCTTCTCTTATCACTCTTCCTGGATTACTGTAACTAGAAACAGCAGTTAGCCCTAATTGTCACCCAGGGATGAATCCTTACCGCTTCCCCTCTCCCTGGACGGACACTCAACCATGCCCTCACCACAGGGTGATACCCTTTGTGTCGCCACTCTCTTGCACCAAACAAAAGCTAGATGCAGCTTAACAAATAGAAAATAATGCAGGGATCTTGAGACACATTGGTAAACATTCATAGTTTATAAGGTTTTTAACATGATACGGTGTCAAAAGAACGCAATGCTCCTGCGTGAGATGCTAAAAAAACAGTTACATGGCATAACAGTCAAAGACATCTTTCTAGCTTATGTTTACATAGAAAAAGTCAGTCAGTGCATACAGACACTAAAATGCATTTAGTGTAATGACCCCCTAGTACGTCAGCTCTTCCATCATCCCGTGTCCTTTACTGGGTGGATTGGAGGTCTGTCCTGGCATCTCTGCAGTGTTCCCATGCCGTCAGCTCTCTGAGGCAATGCGGCAGCATCACATCAACTTTGAAGCCTGAGCTAAAAATAGCCTATGTGAGAATGAGGATTGGATATAAGAATGGGGAATGAAGAAGTAAATTGGTTGAGCTGTCAGGAATGGAGGGTATATAAAGGATAATAGGAGAGGATTGGAGAATAGGTGTTGGATTATCTCTAAGATTACTACATATCATGCAACTGTCATTTTGATACTGTAGATATTTAGTTTTGCAGATTTTAAGATTTCTTAAAGGGGTTATGTCATGAGGAATCAAATTTCCCTTGATATGTTTACAAATAAGAGATCATTCTCCTATAAAAATATACTGTACATTTTCGATTTCAACATGTGATCCCAAGTGCAATAAAAGCATTTATTGAAACCAAGCTGCAAAAACGCCTCGTTCTCTACTTCCACGAATAACCTACGTCACTGGGTGACCCATTAATTTATGACTGCCTCTACAACAGAAAAAAACATCAATTCCTACTTCACATCATTGCAGCCTTGGCCCCACCCACTGGTGCTTCTGTACGTAAACTCAATGAGAGCAGGACGGACAAGCCTAGTTTGGCCTCACTAATCCTGAACACCAAACGGGACCCATCTGTACTATTTTATTATTATTTTAGTATACAAACATACACTAGACCAGTGTTTCCCAACCTTTTTTTGTACCACAGCAAACTTTTTACAACTAAAAAAATTATAGAGCCACACCACTATCCCACATAGGCTAACCATCGTCAATATATTTCCTTTTCAAGAACTTGTCCATGTTTTCTGTCGGTCCTCGTAGCGCGTTTACTTGTAATGTTTTAAATGCAGCTATGCAAAAAAAAAAAAAAAGAAATCACATACTGTACAGTGCTTGCGTTATTTTATCATTTTGATGGACAGGGTCGTAAAAATTCCGTCTTAATCTATTATTACTCGTCATTTAAATTATCATATTTTAATGATAAGACATTTAATAGCTTATATTTTCATTCACATTTTAATTTTTAATCATGAATTTGCAGGACGAGCATATAGCAGATTATGCATTTATTTATTTATGAAGAGAACAGATGAACAACAGAGACACCACACGAAGTGATTGCAGAGGCCACTAAAACATGACATGAACACCGCAATATTACAAAAAACAAACTGGGTGCTCGCCTGTGCGTAATCAAACGCATCAAGGGAGACTGTGCTGAGGCAATTGTCATTAGATTTTGTGTCTTTGCCTCGGACAGACGACTTCTCATGGCAGTTTTAATTTGGTTCTGGAGGCTGAACCCAGTGTCAAGTGCCACATTGCCCTCCACATGACAAGAGTTGCAGAAAAAGTCACAGAGGGACGACTTTATGAGTTTACCACGTAATAAAGCGGGAGGTGTGCACAATAAACATTAAAAACATGTATTTGGAAGAGAGAAAAAACTTGCAATTGCTTTGATAGCAGAAAGTAATAAAAAGACTAGTTTATGTTTAGGTTAAGTGTTTTCTTGGTGAATTTAAAATAGTTCAAATAACTGGGGTCTCTGATATTCGTAAATGATAAGGTTATATTTAATTAAAAGAAATTGAGAAATGTAATGTCTTCACAAATTTTGACAGTTTTTAAATATTTCTTGTTGCGTAGTACTCTCAAAGATATTATTGGTGAAGCAAAAATGTATGTGTGTAAAACACTTTGGTGTAAAGTCACTTCATAGACTTCAATGTATTCTGCAGCGCTGACGCGAGTCATGTGAAAGACCCTTAACGCGTATAAATATCAGTCACTTTTGCACATTAATCATTGCTCTTCACAATCATAAAAGTGACCGATTATGGTTTCAAAACGGCAAATTTCTCTGAACGGTGTGGAGTTTGGATCCCAGATATTATATATATTTTTTCATGCATTTATTTATTTTGTGGAATTTGATAATTTTCCACAGCACAGCTGACAATCTTTCATGGCACAATAGTGTGCCATGGCACAGTGGCTGAGAAACACTACACTACACAGACGTCTTTGACCGTTTTCAAGTATCTCGGGCAGATTTTAAAAGACATGGTGTCAAGTTACTACTCTTAAAAAGAGATGCCATTCTGTTTCATTCAGCTGCTGTGCCTCTTGTTGTTTTGAGCACAAATGCTTCATGGTCCAGTTCTTGCACACATCTGCGTTATTTTAATTGTTGGTGTATCTGAACATGCACTAGATGAACATCTTGGCAGTGCAAAATGGAACGACATCTGTTTACTGTCGGCACAATGCAACGCTCTGCAGCGGACGCCATGGTAGACAGCATCATTGATTATAATGGGTTCTGTTGCTTTTGTAGTGTCCGGTGTAGACAGTGTGTGTGAGTGTTGTCAGTTGTGCTTGAGATGAATAGTTTAATATATTCGGATGCAATGTGTTGGATGCGTGTTATGTGTAAACTCTGAAATGTAGTTTTATAATATTGTGTAGCTGGTTCATTCTCTTCCGAATGTTTCAAATATGGCTGTATTTCAAAGGGGCTGCTCCATGTTAGCCAATCATAACAGTGGGCATTTTCTTTGAAGTTTTAAGGAGGCACTTTGGCCAGAACTGATTGTTTCAGACAGAGGGTCCGAGATGTGGTAGAAAATGATCATATATTACTTAATTATGACTGTTTTGGATGAAAAAAAAAAAACATTTAAGATTATTAGTGGACTCAAGGGAAGAACATAAAACTATTAAAAAAAAGCACTTCATGACCCCTTTAAATAATGCATCACTAGTTCTGATTTGTTTTGTAACATCTCTTTACAAAACAGCACTGTAAATCATTTCAAAGAGTAAAAATTTTGGATACAATTTTATTTATGGTTTATTTTGGATAAGTAGGCTAAATTGGTAAGAGGTTTCTACAGGCTTTTTCTGTCAGTAGGAGTAGCATGGAGATTAGAGTTAAAAAGTGATGGAATGGGAAAGGATTATATTTGCATGGCTTTAGCAATTTGGCTTAATATGTCACCACATAGGAAGTGCTCATATAATTTGAGCAACCAGTGAGTACTATAATGATTCAAGTTTCACAAAACATCTCTTGCTTCATTTAGGATCAGATTTGACTTTCAGTGAGTGCATTAGTTAATTCTGTTACAGGTCTGACTTATGTAGTGAGTTTATTGACATGTTGTCAAAGACATGTTGTCATTATTTGACAGTACATGGCCTTTTTAATATTACATGACACACAGTGTTTGTTTATTACTTTCTTATATATGTTGACTGTTTCTTTAATATCATTGGCTGTTTAACTTATCTGAGGTAGGCTATATATGGTACCAGTTGGATATACAGCTACATAAACTAAAATAAAACAGAATTTCTACTTGTGGGATATACAGTGAAATAAACAATATTTTTTGGCACATTATTACCATTGCACGGTATATACAATCATACCACCCATCCCTAAATTCAACAATGATTTACTACAAAGGTTGTCTTATTATACAGCTCCATGATGATGGCGTGTTTTGGTGGAAGGGGTCAGGCAGTGAGCTGAGATTAATTTTTTCCTGCCAGCTGGTACTCTGAGCAGGGGTTTAGAAACTGCCAGCACTTTCACTGACACTGACACTGCTGCCCTCTACATGGTCTTCAGGCTCAGCTGGAAGCACAGAGATCCACACAGGACTTCCAGAGGGCTACAGAGGTACTGCAGGCGGCCAAAGAGACCATCGCCCTGGCTGAACAGAGGCTGCTGGAGGAGGACAAGAGGCAGTTTGACTCAGCCTGGCAGGAGATGCTTAACCATGCTACACAGCGAGTGAGTATCGCAGATATTTGCTGTGATTGGATTTTAAAGCAATAGTTCACCCAAAAATAACAATTCTGAATTCATTACTCACCCTTAATTTGTCAGTCCTCATTCACTGGGCCAACATATTTTTCAAAAATTCCCCTTTTGTGTTTCACAGAAGAAAAAAAAAAACTTCAGGTTTGGAATGACAAGAGGGTGAGTAAAATGACATAATTTAGAGGGATACTTCAGCCAAAAATAAAAATTATCTTATCATTTACTCACTTTCATGCCATCCCAGGTGTGTATGACTTTCTTTCTTCTGCTGAACACAAATATTTTTAGAAGAATATGTCAGCTCTTTTTGTCATTTCAATGCAAGTGAATAGTGGCCAGACCTTTGCAGCTCCAAAAATCAAAAGTCTTTTGAAGTGAAGCAATAGCTTTGAGTGAGAAGCAGATCGATATTTCAATCCTTTTTTACCATAATTGTTTCAGAAAGTGAAAGTGGAGATTTATAGTAAAAAGGACTTAAATGTTGATCTGTTTCTCACCCACACCTATCGGATCGCTTTCTAAAACTGATTTAACCACTGGAGTCATATGGATTACTTTTATGCTGAATTTATGTGATTTTTGGAGCTTGGAAGTTCTGGTCACTATTTCCTTGCATTGAAAGTACCTACAGAGCTAAAATATCCTTCTAAAAATCTTTGTTTGTGTTCAGCAGAAAACATGAAGTCATACACATCTGAGATGGCATGAGGGTGAGTAAATGATGAGATAATTTACATTTTTGGGTGAACTATTCCTTTTACTTTTTGGGTGAACTATCCCTTTAAAATGACATGTTGTTGGAAATATTTTGTAAAGTTTTTATTTTTTTTTTTATTTTTTAGGTGATGGAGGCAGAGCAGATAAAAACACGCAGTGAGCTGCTGCATAAGGAAACAGCAGCCAAGTACAATGCAGCCATGGGCCGTATGAAACAGCTAGAGAAAAAACTCAAACGCACCATCAACAAGTCCAAGTATGCACTGAATAATCCATTTGAAACACATCAATAAGTGACCTTATTCCTTAGTGCATGTATACACTTTGTGTTTTCAAGGCCACCAGTAGTCTATGGCCATGTCCACACAAATGTTTTCTGTTGAAAACGCACTGCTTTTGCTATTATTACACCTCTCATTTACAGTGGAACACATTTTCCTCCACTAAAATGGAGACTCTCTAGTACCACATACTTTGGGAAACATGGCATTAGGAAATAGAAAGCTGAGTTTTCAACTGAAAACATTTATTCGTCTGGACGTGGCCTGTGGTTTTTGTAAACATGTGGTTGTGTTGGTTCTAAATTTGATTATAAATTTAGAAAAAATTTAAAGCATGATTACTGTCACAGTGTTTGCACAGGTTTGACATTACATCTTTATATGTGGATCATGTTGAATCAATGAATATCTGTGGGGAGCTTTAGTTGAGGGTGGTTTTCTCACACTGGAGCTCTGAGAATGATTGTAACTCCGCAGGCTCAGGTCTCTGTCACTAAACTCATATGATCCTCTCACTCAGCATTTGCCTAATGTGTCACCATATAGAGAATGGTTGCCATAGCAATATGTGCAGTGCTATTTATAGGCATTTACAGTGGCTTTAATCCATTTTTCTCGATTTCTCTTTTCCAGGCCCTACTTTGAAATGAAGGCCAAGTATTACTTGCAGCTGGAGGTACTTTTGCATTCAGATTATGCAAACATACAGTATGTAATGTTGTTCTATATTTCATTTAATTTATTATTTCTATAATTTTCTACACAACATGATTCATGTATTTCAAGTTTCTACTGGGTGTACATTCAAGGAAAAGCAAATAAAAATGGAGAAATAAAAAAAGAAATAAAACTTAATTCAAGATATCTTCTCCGAAAACCAAATCAAGCAAATGTATCTTGTTTTAAGAATGTTTACAAGTTTTTACTTTATTACTGAATGGTTTCTTGATTTAGAA